>NC_139948.1:16016480-16028980 GCF_963454915.1 Gymnoscopelus microlampas
CCCGAGCCACTTGACATTGGACTCCCCTATAGGCTGTGTGACATTGGCCTTGTGACAGCGGACGGCCAATGTCCCCAGGTCACGCTGGTGGCAGAGCGAATGAGGGCGGAGTAGGGTGTGGCCCACCTTATTCAAAAGTGAGCGCGAGCCACTTGGACAGCAGAGAGACAGGCATACAGGGCAGTGTGGAAGTGACAGCCAGAAGGGACGGTTGTGCACAGGAGGAGCAGACATACCACGGAGCAGAGGTGGGGAATACAGTGATCGCGGCACGTACCAAGCCACCAGCAGCGGACGGTGAGCAGACGGCGCAGTAGCAGCAGAGACGGGGAGGACAGACAGACGAACCAAGGAACGGAGGAGAGGTCCAGTGGCGATAACGTTGCGCGCTTCACACCCTCAAAGCCAGACGTACAGTCTGGCGGGCGAGTAAGTGTCCTTCTATGCAACGTTACCTTTATAAACCCACGGTCCTAAACCTCATATGTGAAATATACCTGAACAGATGAACTGGTTCTAGTTTCTATGATTGCAGGCAATACGCACGAAGACAAGAAGAGACAGTGATTCCTGGCCTAAACCCCCGCTCCAGTTAAACCCCATATAAGGACATTCCCACCTTTTGCATTGAACCGTGATGAGTATATGACATATAGCAAATGAATTGGCACTTGGCACTTTACTGCTTCAGTAATAGTTGGCACTTTAACGCTAAATTCATTATTTATTTGCTATAGTTTGCACAAGCCCTGTCTGTTTTTAGTGTTTGGTGATTGTCTGTATTCCTGTATTTTAGTTAGTTAGTGGGCGCATTAGGAGGTTGAGGTTTTAGAATTAGTGTTATATTTTGTTTATGCTTTTCAATATTTTATGGCTTATAGACGCCACTGTATTAGCTTAATAAAATAGATTACCTTTTTATACAAACCTGTTTCCGTCCAGCTTTCTCCAAGGGATATGTGTTGAAGTGTTGTTCTCATTTAAAAGTATTGTACTTACCTGGGTAAACTCGAACCTGTGAATAGCCTAAGAAAGAGTGTTACAGAGGACCCTACCTCTTAAATAAAAAGGTGGCGTAGTCTTGCAGTACCTAACAAACAGTATTATTCTCACAGTAATTACGCACCCCGCACTTTACCGTGCAACTGATATTTTATTGTTGTGAGTTTAATGTGTATTGTTATTTATTTATTATTGAGACAAAGTAAAGAGTGTCAGCATTCTAAAAAGAAGTGGCAAGTTACATGTGACAACCTGGCCACCGTCACATATTTGGCGTAGCGCGGCAGGACTGGGTAGAGAACAACACAAAATCCCTAAGAGAAACTGTATTGAAATTTTGCTGTTTTGCTGCTTTTTGTTTTGTTTTGTTTGGTTGAATCAAGAAAGTAATGATGATGATGCCAGTGTATCCAGGGGCACCGTGGCTACCTAAGTTTTCGGGCATAGAAGGTGAGGAGAAATACAGGGAATGGAGAGAACAGATTAAAGGATTATTGGGCACTCAGGATTTAACAGAGGAGAAAAAAGTTGCTTTTGTAGTACAGACCCTTACTGAGGAAGCTAAGCGACAAATTAGTGTAATTGACAAGGAAGATCGCAATACAGTGGCCAAAGTCTTTAAATGTTTAGACACGTTGTATAAAACATCTGTTTCTGCTTCCCAAGCTCGTGCCTTGTTCTATGGCTGTGCGCAACGCGCAGGCGAAAGTGTGCAGGCTTATATTTTGAGGCTTAGAGAGTTGTTCTGCGGGCTGCGGCGGCTCGACCCAGACACCGCTCCCTCCGATGCCATTCTGCGAGAGCAGTTACTTGTAGGACTGTCTGAAGGCCCTCTGGGTCAAGCCTTAAGAATATATGCCCGTCGAAACCCCACAGAAGACTTCGCCGCCCTAAAAAATGAGGCCTTCCTACTAGACACTGAACATAGAAGAGAAGGGACTGCTGAAATCTTGTGCCATGCTGTTAAACCTGTCTCTATCCCAACACCCTCACAGGAATCTGAATGGAGAGAGAAACTGAAACAGGAGATTATGGAAGACGTCAAATCGCAAATGCAGGGGTTTACGCAGGAGCTCATGAAAGAGATCAGACCGCTCCTTCGACCCAACACCACCGATACACGACCTCGCGGTTCGCCTCCATCTGAACGACGCCGGGAGCCGTACCAACGCAACGAGTGGGATGAGGGAGGTAGGCCGATCTGTAGGAGCTGTAGGCAGTCTGGGCACATTGCTCGCTTTTGTAAATCTGACCCCAATCATTTAAACTAGTACGCCCTGTCGCCGAGGTCCGGGAGACAGGGGTGCAGCGCGCACTCGCCAGATCAAGGGCTAATGAAGTGTTTATTGGGGACTGTCCGACTATTGGGATCACTATGGGAGGAGTCCACTTAAGGGGGTTACTGGATACTGGGTCACAAGTCACATTAATGCAGCAAAGCTTATTTGAGGAAAAATTCTCACACCTAACGTTGGGAAATGGGCCCCTTGTTTTTAAATTACGCGCCGCTAATGGTCTTGACTTACCGTACACTGGCTATGCCATATTGGACCTAGAGCTGGAGGGAATGAAGATCCCAGGGAGAGGAGTTGTAATCGTGAAAGATGAACATTGTACTCAACCGCTGATTATTGGGATGAATGTCGTGAACGCTGTATGGCATGCCCTCTTTAAATGGCCTGGGAGGCCTGTGTTTCCATGTCAGCAGGGAAGGACGCTGTGGAAGGACGCATTCGCCACCTGTAGGAGGGTGGAGGCAGTGACGAACGAAGATGGGTCCATCGGTTATGTGTGGCCGGTCGGCCGGCGGAAGATTCGAATCCCCGCGCAGAGTGAAGTGATGATCTGGGGCCGCGCTTGGAGAGGACCAAATGGAGCGGACTACGAGGCCTTGATGGAAGCCTTGCCGGATGGAAAAGATTTGGGAGTGGCCCGTGCCCTCGTCACGGTGCGCCACGGACGTGTTCCCATACGAGTGTGCAACCCACACGCATATAGTCTGGTCCTGGACCGCCACCAGAAGCTGGGGAGGCTGTACCCGGTGGAAGAAGCGGATGTCCGAGGCGGCAGGGACCTGAGCCTGTCCCTGGGGACCGACGGAGAGGTGGAAGTGGCCGTAATCAGTGTGGAAGATGATGGACCACTGAAGACCCTGCCCGAAGAGATGGAAGTGTTGACGGAGCGTGATGACCTGCCGGAGGCGCAGAAGAGAGAGTTACACGAGATGTTGTGTCGGTGGAAGAAGGTGTTCGCCATCCATGACGAGGATTTCGGACGGACGGACGTCGTGCAACACCAGATACCGACCGGAGACGCGGCACCCATACGAGAGCGACACCGGCCGTTGCCGCCCTCCATGTACCGGGAGATGAAGACCCTCCTGAATGAGATGCTGGAGAAGGGAGTCATCAAGGAGAGTTGCAGTCCGTGGGCGGCACCTATCGTACTGGTCAAGAAGAAAGATGGCAGCTGGAGGTTCTGCGTCGACTACAGGAAACTTAACGCCGTGACGCACAAGGACGCCTTCCCCCTACCCAGGATAGAAGAGACGCTCACCAGCCTGACGAAGGCGCAATGGTTCTCCACGTTAGACCTGGCCAGCGGGTATTGGCAAGTAGGAATGGATCCCCGGGACCGGGAGAAGACCGCCTTTACGACCCCGCTGGGCCTGTTCGAGTTTCAACGCATGCCGTTCGGGCTTTGTAATGCGCCCGCGACGTTCCAGAGGCTGATGCAGCAGTGTCTGAGTGGTCAGGTGACAGAATCCTTGCTGGTATATCTTGATGACATTATAGTATATTCACCTGACTTCTCCTCTCATCTACAGCACCTCGAGCTCGTCTTCCAACGCCTGTGGAGACATGGACTGAAGCTGCGGTTAGACAAATGCAAACTTCTGCGGAGGGAAGTGCAATTTCTGGGCCATGTCGTGGACAAAGAGGGAGTGCGGCCCGATCCGGAGAAAGTGGTGGCAGTGCGGGACTGGACACCACCCTCAACGGTCCGCGAGGTCCGCGCGTTTCTAGGTCTAGCGGGTTACTATAGGCGTTTCGTGTCCTCTTTTGCTGCTATAGCACGACCCTTAAACAACTTATTGATAGGAATCCCAAATGACGTAAAATCCCACCAGTGTAAAGTCGAGTGGACTTCGGAGTGCCAGCGGGCGTTTGATGCGTTAAAGAGTGCCCTCACACAAGCCCCGGTGTTAGCGTATGCGGATTATACACAGCCTTTTGTGGTTTACACTGATGCGAGTGGCCGTGGGTTGGGAGCGGTTCTAGCCCAGGTCCAAGACGGTCACGAACGTGTAATAGCTTATGCAAGCCGCAGTCTCCACCCGACCGAGCAGAATGACGCAAATTATAGCTCGTTCAAATTGGAGCTTTTGGCCCTTAAATGGGCCGTGACCGAGAAGTTTAAAGATTATCTCACTGGCGCTCGATTCACAATATTCACGGACAATAACCCTGTTGCGCATCTCCAAACGGCTAGATTGGGAGCTGTGGAACAACGGTGGGCTGCTCAACTTGCGTCGTTTACTTTCGACATCAAGTATCGACCGGGCAAAAACAACGCCAACGCTGATGCCCTATCGCGGTTCCCAGTGCAGCCTGTAGATGTGGCGGCTGTACAATCGACGCCAGCAACCCGGGAGGATGAGTGGAGAGAGACGCAGGATCGGGATCCAGATGTGCAGGTGGTGAAGAGGTGCGTGGAACGGGGGAGAGCCCCTAATATGGTGGAGAGGAAGAATTGGACTCGGGGAGCGCGGCAACTGTTACGCCAGTGGAACAAACTGATTATACGAAATCATGTGTTATATAGGAAGGTGACCGATCCTTATACCAAAGAACAATACTCACAGATCATTTGTCCAGGTTCACGCAGAGAGGAGGTATGGAGAGGAATCCACACGGCCGCGGCGCATGCTGGGTTGGAGAGGACCTTGGCCCAGCTGCGACGTCGGTTCTATTGGCCAGGCATGGAGGGAGCGGTGCGTCAGTTACAACAGGGTTGTGTCGCCTGCAGCCTGCAGAGGAACAGGTCAGAGCCTCGGGCCCCCTTACAACCCTTTGAAGTCTCATATCCACTAGAAGTAATAGCCATTGATTTCCTCACATTAGGTAGGCCTGCTGATGCGTGGCAAAACATTCTGGTAGCTACTGACTTATTCACCCGTTATAGTTGGGCTATTGCCACCCGAGACCAGACTGCGCACACCACTGTCCGTGCGTTATGGACGCATATTATCCAGCCGTTCGGCTGTCCGGCCCGGTTCCACTCAGATCGAGGCCCCAACTTCGAGTCCGAGTTAATGCACCATTTATGTCAGACTTATGGTATTGCAAAAAGTCGCACCACTCCGTACCACCCGGCTGGGAACGGTGGAGTGGAACGATTTAATCAGACATTACTGAACATGTTGCGATCACTAGACACTGATAAACAAGGAAGATGGAATGAGCACTTACCCGAGTTAGTTCATGCTTATAACAACACGATCCATAGTGCTACGGGTTATGCCCCCGCCTACTTAATGTTTGGCCGACATTTGAGGCGCCCTATAGATGTCCAGTTAGGAGTGCAGTCAGCGCAAGAGCGCATGGGAGTGGGTGGCTGGGTACAGGACCACCAACAGAGAATGGCGACAGCTTATAGGACCGCAGGGGAGAGGATGGGAGAAACGGCCAAGAGGAGAAAGCAGGTTTATGACCGTAGGGCCGGTATTACACCCCTATTACCAGGAGAGAGAGTGTGGATTCGAAATAGGAAGAGAGATGGCCAGGGGAAATTGAGTACGTGGTGGGACCCCGAGCCTTACGCAGTGATGGAACAGGTGGGAGCTACGGGGTTGGTGTACCGAGTCAGACCCGAGAAGGGGGGGCGAGAAAAGACCATACATAGAAATGCGTTGAAAGTGTGTGTAGCCCCCAGGTCGCCCCACGAGGACCCCCCAGCTGTAGTGCAGCCCGAGCAGGTAGAAGCAACAACGCCGCAGTATTATGGGTTTCTCTCCGTCCCGAGAGCACCAGATGAGCCACGGCGCTCGGGAAGAGCAAATATAGGCCAGCCACCCCAGAGGTATGGACATGATTAGGGACAGTTGCAGGGACTGGCAACGGAAAAGTGGGGGGGGATGTGACAGGGTCAAAGCAGGGGGGTGAAACCAAATTGTAACATTTTTTATTGATGATGAAAAACCTGTATTACGCACTTAAAAACATCATTCTCTTAACTATATTTCTGCACTGCATGTTTTATGGTTGACAATGTATTTCCCCCCGGTCCCCGAGCCACTTGACATTGGACTCCCCTATAGGCTGTGTGACATTGGCCTTGTGACAGCGGACGGCCAATGTCCCCAGGTCACGCTGGTGGCAGAGCGAATGAGGGCGGAGTAGGGTGTGGCCCACCTTATTCAAAAGTGAGCGCGAGCCACTTGGACAGCAGAGAGACAGGCATACAGGGCAGTGTGGAAGTGACAGCCAGAAGGGACGGTTGTGCACAGGAGGAGCAGACATACCACGGAGCAGAGGTGGGGAATACAGTGATCGCGGCACGTACCAAGCCACCAGCAGCGGACGGTGAGCAGACGGCGCAGTAGCAGCAGAGACGGGGAGGACAGACAGACGAACCAAGGAACGGAGGAGAGGTCCAGTGGCGATAACGTTGCGCGCTTCACACCCTCAAAGCCAGACGTACAGTCTGGCGGGCGAGTAAGTGTCCTTCTATGCAACGTTACCTTTATAAACCCACGGTCCTAAACCTCATATGTGAAATATACCTGAACAGATGAACTGGTTCTAGTTTCTATGATTGCAGGCAATACGCACGAAGACAAGAAGAGACAGTGATTCCTGGCCTAAACCCCCGCTCCAGTTAAACCCCATATAAGGACATTCCCACCTTTTGCATTGAACCGTGATGAGTATATGACATATAGCAAATGAATTGGCACTTGGCACTTTACTGCTTCAGTAATAGTTGGCACTTTAACGCTAAATTCATTATTTATTTGCTATAGTTTGCACAAGCCCTGTCTGTTTATAGTGTTTGGTGATTGTCTGTATTCCTGTATTTTAGTTAGTTAGTGGGCGCATTAGGAGGTTGAGGTTTTAGAATTAGTGTTATATTTTGTTTATGCTTTTCAATATTTTATGGCTTATAGACGCCACTGTATTAGCTTAATAAAATAGATTACCTTTTTATACAAACCTGTTTCCGTCCAGCTTTCTCCAAGGGATATGTGTTGAAGTGTTGTTCTCATTTAAAAGTATTGTACTTACCTGGGTAAACTCGAACCTGTGAATAGCCTAAGAAAGAGTGTTACAGAGGACCCTACCTCTTAAATAAAAAGGTGGCGTAGTCTTGCAGTACCTAACAAACAGTATTATTCTCACAGTAATTACGCACCCCACACTTTACCGTGCAACTGATATTTTATTGTTGTGAGTTTAATGTGTATTGTTATTTATTTATTATTGAGACAAAGTAAAGAGTGTCAGCATTCTAAAAAGAAGTGGCAAGTTACATGTGACAACCTGGCCACCGTCACGTGTGTGTGTGTGTGTGTGTGTGTGTGTGTGTGTGTGTGTGTGTGTGTGTGTGTGTGTGTGTGTGTGTGTGTGTGTGTGTGTGTGTGTGTGTGTGTGTGTGTGTGTGTGTGTGTGTGTGTGTGTGTGTGTGTGTGTGTGTGCGTGCGTGCGTGCGTGCGTGCGTGCGTGTACTCCTGCAAACTTTGGAAGCCATTCTTAGCCAATCAGAATGGAATATCAGAAATCTGAAAGACATTTTTCGTTTAACGACTAGAGATACACTGTGTACTGATTTGCGTGATGTTTAGACAAAATCTGTAGGAGTACTGTCAAAAAAAATATTACCTTATGTATATTTGACATTGTTGTTTTGTTATTTGACATTTTCCTTTTGAAACTGCAATTATTTTACCCACTCTTTTACACCTGTCAACTTATGAAGTAGCTTAAAACTCGACTAAACTTGAAGCTGAAGTTGAAGTTCCAAAAGAAAAACACTCCAGATGCCTTTCTCTGCTTTTGTTGCCATAAAATCCATCTGTTCCAGAGGCTAGACTGGATGGTACGTGTGTGTGTGTGTGTGTGTGTGTGTGTGTGCGTGCGTGCGTGCGTGCGTGCGTGCGTGCTTGCGGGTGGGGTGCGTGCTGGGGTGCGTGCTGGCGTGCGTGTGGGTGCGTAGGTGCATACAGTTTGTGCATGTGTACATGTTTTTTTGCGTGGGAGTGTGGTTTGGTAATGGTTTGCTAATGTATTAGTCAATGCTGCAGAATCAAAAACTAACAAAGACTCACCCAAAATATTGGCGTTCATCCAGAAATGTGTTTCACTCACTGAGAACATCTGTTGACCTTGCTAAAGTTGAACTTTTAGAGAGATGCCTGTAGGCAATTAAAACAATTATTTGCAACCCTTTGTATTGTTGATTTATGGTTGTTGTTGTTGCTATTGTCACATATGCGCTAGTATCTTATAAAACCTCATTAGGAATGTAATATTATTCCTTGTTATTGTTATATCAATGGCATGCTCTTTCAGAAAGTCTTCAATAAAACAAAACAAAAACTCTACAGGGCTCTACTCACAAGAAAACTTTCTCCACCCTTTCTTAAGAGAAAAACAACAACATTCAGGCAAACAGAAACAAAAAAATCATAGTGTGTTTGTGAAAGAAACGTTCAATAATACAACCGATTCCATCCTCTTGTGTATTTAATAGAATATACTGTAATATAAGCAAACTCAACCACTTCCTATAGTGAACATTCGGAAAAAGTTGCAGATCTACAGTAGAAGCTCAAAACGTGCCATGTTGCGACGCATTGTGAGCTTGTAGATCGGCTATTTTAAACTAAAAGACCTGTTGGTGTATAGGGGGAAAAGGAGGGGACCAAGTATAGACCCCTGGGGGACTATACTTTGTAGGGTTTAAGTGGTTATGTGATTTTACGACAGTGTTTACACAGGGCAGAGAGAGCACAATCTCTTACAATAAGGTGTAATCTCTTACAATGAGGTGTAATGACACTAAACACCACCTGACACCCCCATCAATATAGGACATGATGTTCCTCTCTAAGGCCAATGGCAAAGGAATTAGTAGTCAGGGAGGTTGTTCTACACACAGACATACAGACACAGACACACACACACCCTCGCAGGCACGAGCGTGCGTGTGTGCGTGCGCACACACACACACACATTCACATTCTCTCTCTCTCTCTCTCTCTCTCTCTCTCTCTCTCTCTCTCTCTCTCTCTCTCTCTCTCTCTCTTGTGAGTGACCCACATGTGCACCTTTGTTCCCGCTGTTCTCTCTGTCCACAAATTCAGAGAAGGGGGGGGGGGGGGGGGGGGGGGAGATTAGGAGAGACGAAGAGAAACCTGTGGGTTAGTGTAATTTGATGTTTTTCATGTCAACAGGTCTCTGTGCTTTTGTTTGCATACATGTAGGGCCTATGTTAATGTTAAGTGTTATTTATAATGTTTTAAATAAGAGAGGGTGCTTGTTTGAGACATTAATAGTGACTCTTTTCACGTGGACTGGGCTACTCTGTTTAATTGTAATTGCTAAAGATTTCATGTCAATCTAGTAAAAAAAAAAAGTGTCTATTTTAGCTGAAAATGAGAGAAACATTTTAAAGGACTTGACGTTACTGCCAAACATTTTATAAACTCTGTGGTTTGGAAGTTAGAGTTATCAATTCACTTCAGTACTGAACAGGAAACTTGCTTGTATCAACACGCAAAGCATTATTGTGCCGTTATAGTTTGTAACAAGTGTTATCGTTCTGGTAATGCATTTTAAAATGAGGATTGATTTGAAAAGTCTAGCCACTGGATAAAAGACATTTACAAATGAAATTCAAATGTCGTATTAACCGTGCAGTAAACAAGTAAGTTTGGTGCCATTTTAAAGATTTGTATGAAAAAAAATTGAATACAAATATAAATGGTGACCTTGAAATATGAAGCATTTAATTGCAAAATGATTTATGTTCATTTATATGATATATGATATAATGACATGTTTAGACCAGTATAGCCTTTTACGAGCAAAGCTAATAGACTGCATAGGGTAAAATAATAAATAATGTTCCTCAGTTCAGTATTTGCTGTATTTCTGGCAACATAGATAAAATGGAGACATGCAGTCAGTCAATATGAGTCTTCCCTTGGATTCTTGTGCCCTGTGCTTTCAATTCAGCACAGTGCTGAATCCGTCAAATGAACAAATCCAAAGGAATTTGAGTCTTGAATTATGCCAAAGTATGTCACTATTGAAGGTGTAGTGGTCCTCGTATTCCATTTTGGAATGATGGAGTCAAATATGATCCAGCTAAATGTGGAGAATCAACTGTTAAATAACCATTTTTGTCAAGTATCAATATATTTTAACACATCACCAAACCTTTTTCCTAAAATACCTATGAAGGACATGTATGAAACTCATGCTTTGTCCAGTCATTATCTTTCCAGCGGATTTGCTGAGCTTTGGCATATATAGCTTGGTCAAAAACGAATAATATATATAATGCAGGCAATTAGATTGTACGTTCAAGTGGCAAAACAGATTTTGCTTCAGATACATTTAAATCCTCTGCTGTGGGCGGCCACGGGCATGTCATACCGGGAGAGTCACATAGAAGCCTATTCAATATCAATTCTGCACTATACAGTGTCCTTGTCTGCTCGGTAGTTTTCTGTCCTGATGTTGCGCCTGCCGTGTGTTCACTGTTACTTTCAGCTTGGCTTACCTCGTTGACTCAATGTTGCTGTGCCTGATGGCTGAGGTAGCATCAGTTTATCTGCAGATAATGTCTAACAAACAGTTCAGGGATGTTGCGCTTGGCAGGGCAGTGAAAAACCAGCTGGGGGAAATCAGGGGTCAACCTCCTCTTCAATTTATCCTGCCTGCAACATAACATTTTAGGGAAAGATGAGCACAAGTGTATAAATAAAGATGTATTCACAATGATAGCCAATGTAGTTAAAAATTACTCTCATAGCCTTTTTTTGTGAGAGAATACATCTATAAAAATGAAACTTTTCATCGTAAAGGTTTTTTGTTTAGTTTTCTAGAACTGTCAAAGACATTTGAGTTACCTGTAGTTTGAAGCATCAAGATCCTCATGCTTCTTCATTGTGTTTACGAACATCCTTCGTAGGTGGTGCATTTTCAGCACCTGCAAGTGTTTATGTATGTCATATTGTCCATGAGAAGGTAAATAGATTATAATTAAAAATAAATATGCAGCAAACTAGCAGCATGGAATTCACACATAAGTGTCAACATCTGATCTGAGCAAAAGAACCAACACCTTTCGTCTTCTTAACAAAAGGAGTGAATGCCTCCCAGCCTTAGGTGTAAATATTTGACAGTCAATATTGACATGCATGTTTTGTTTACAATATCTTACTTGGCCATATTGCCAATTAGCTTATGGGCTTTATCGGTACTGGTGAGATGCAGTGGTGGACAGCAACAAAGGACATTTACTTGAGTACTGTACGTTTTTTAGTATGTGTACTTTCAGTGGTGTAAATAACTAAGTACCTTTACTCAAGTAGGCTACTGTAACATTTTGAGGTACTTTTACTTACTGGAGTATTTCCAATTTTCAATACTTTATACTTGTACTCCACTACATCTCAGAGGCAAATATTGTACTCCACTACAATTATTTGACAACTTTAGTTACTAGTTACTTTGTAGATTTTGATTAGTATTACAAAACATACATTAACCACTTGTTTATTTCTGTCTCTCATGTTAAAATGCGTGTGTGTGTGTGTGTGTGTGTGTGTGTGTGTGTGTGTGTGTGTGTGTGTGTGTGTGTGTGTGTGTGTGTGTGTGTGTCTTACCTGCTGACATTTCTGCTTGAGAGAGTTGATCCTTCTGCCATTTTCCTCTCACAAGTCTTTTTGTCAATACAACGGCAGTAGAATGTACTCTGATACGGTATAACTGTATTAGAAAATGGCCAGCGATCGGATTATAATGCTTTTTATTGAACAATACGAAAGATACGGGTACTTCTGAGGGCCCGTACATAATTGTAACATCCGTGGCCATGGGGTAAGCACTTTATATTTGAAATATGATCTTTTATGTAGATGCACGGGCCAAAAAGGGAGAAAGTGCAAACATCAGGTTGAAGTTCATCCATGACGGTCGTGACAGACGACCATTGTGTGATCCATGGCTAACCCTGCAGATGAAGCCACCGTTTGACGCACGTTCTGTCGGTATCCCATCATGTCCGTGTAAATTCCCGAACCTCTTCTTTCTGGACAGATATGAGATGCATATAGCATCATTTTGATTATTTTTCGCGCACTTTGGAAGCATATTTTCTATGTTTTTGCTTTGTTTTGGTAGGACCGGACACAGAGTTAAAGGGACCGGAGCGTCGCCATCTTGGTTTGTTGCGGCCATCATGTGACCAAAAACCCCACCACCCCT
>NC_139948.1:16033980-16078980 GCF_963454915.1 Gymnoscopelus microlampas
ACGCATGTATACGCACCTCCATCACACACAGACATCTGACCCCCCACACATGTGGACAGTGAGAGCACATACATACACATACATGGACAACCAGCCTATAAGTACCTCAGACAGGACAATAGCCCCAGAGCTCTTGCTCCGGCCCCTTCCACCGACCACATGTAGCAGCAAGGCCTATATAAGGTTTTATACAATAAACCAACTTAAGGAACGTGTACTTGTCTGGACCTTCCAACTATGTTTCACACTTGTACAATATACTACAATTGTTAAAGAAAACTTTCATGGCCTTTCAAAAGGCAATGTATAAACAGATGACAGATCTATTTGTGACCTCAGGGTACTACAGTATGGCTCTAAACGTCATAAATATTGGTATTTCTGGTTGTTATAAGGCTGATGATCTAGTAATTAAAGTTTATTTTGCTATTGCTGCACTTAAGCCACTCTGATTAAAAGAGGCCAGCCTTAATGGCCCAAATGTAAATGAGGACAGATTCTCACCGTTTGAGGTGCTGCACAAAAACAAAATGTGACTAGTGTGGGCGCAAAAACGGCGGCATGCAACCTAGAATATATTTAAAAACATGATTAAAGCTCTCTACCCAGATCAATTGGCACTCTCAGAGTCAACAGAAAAACAAATGCAAATGCACATAGTAGATAATAGTAGATTGACCCATCATGACTGTGCTCAGCAGTGAGCGATTAGCAAAATACACCATCAGAGATGTGTGAGATGGGATGACAGTTCGCTACCACTACTCTTCGCACAAGAGTGCATAAAACAGAACGTCAGTGTCAATTGATGTCGATTTCTGTTCACATACAGTATTTGTCGACATTATCTTGCACAACTTCCTTGGATACATTTTATATTTTTATATTGTATCTAGGGCAGAACTGTTATAATTCACCACATATGACTGACTGCTTTTTGCACTATGAGTTGCTAGCTCATCCTTCTGGTCACTAATTTATTCATCCATTAGTTTTCTGTATATTCCAAATTCTGTATATTTTTCTTTATAGCTGAAACATATAATTCACATTTACAATTTAGGCATTTAGCAGACGCTCTTATCCAAAGCAAAGTATAATAAGCAACGCAATATAGAATGCAGAGAGACAGTGTAGTGCCTCACGAAACTAGGATCCCAGGTAAACCAAGATCCTAGCATCAGTCTAAACAATATACTATAAAAAATAATCTGTACATTGAAACTATAGTATATGAACCTAGCAACAGTTTAAATAACATCTAAATCATTGGTTCTCAAAGTGGGGTTCGGGGACCCCCAGGGGTCCTTGGGGGGGTACCAGGGGGCAGGGGGTCCCCAGCAAAATTAGTTAATATAGCGTTAATTTTAACCACTTTAACCATATTTTATACGTGCTATTCAAAAATGGCAGATATACAAGCTCATAGCGCGTTACTTCATGCCGCGCTATGAGCTTGTAGATCTGCTATTTTTGAGATGGGGGGGGTCTGCAGCCAAATACATATCATTTTGGGGGTCCTTGACATGGAAAAGTTTGAGAACCACTGATCTAAATTACATTCTTAACATTGTGGTCTGCATGGTAGCCATATCCTGGTCAATCCCTATAGCACATATCGAGGCAGAAGGTTGCAGAAAGGGGTACAGGGACAGTGAAGTGCTAGAGGGTAGAGTCTGACATAGACATCCTACCTCAAGCCCACCCTAGGTGATTGTGAAGTGAGATTTCTCCCATTTGGTCCAGTAAAATGTCACCATATGTTTACCAGTGATAGAATATGACTTTCTCACATGGTTTGAGAAGAAAAAGTGAACTGGCCTCTTTTGGTGAAAGGTCAAAGTTCAGAGAAATGTGTTGTGATTTGACAAATAAAGTCTTTCAATTTGTAAAAACTTAAACTTTGAATCTTGAATCGTTTTGTGATTTGGGGAGTTATACTGTATGTGAGTTACAGGTCTTATTGTTATACCATGAGAAAAAAATGGAATTCTAAATCCCATTTGTAGAATGTATATATATCAATAGTGAAAGGAATGCAACAATTAGGGGTGTCACGATTCACTTACCTCACGATTCGATTCAAAATCGATTCCTAGGGTGCCGATTCGATTAAAATTGCGATTCTGCGATTAATTGATATTCGATTCGATTCTGCGATTTATTGCGATTTTCTAGGGTGCCGATTCGATTAAAATTGCGATTCTGCGATTTATTGCGATTTTCTAGGGTGCCGATTCGATTAAAATTGCGATTCTGCGATTAATTGATATTCGATTCTGCGATTTATTGCGATTTTTTAAATCGATTTTAATATTTTGAATCGATTTTTAAAATCGTGGCATTAGGAATCGCGATTTATTCATGAATCGATTTTTTTTGACAGCCCTAGCAACAATGCTTTTGTTCTGCATTCTACAGATCGCTCATTCCAGATAATGTACTGTATCTGGATGCAGATGGATTGTTAATACCAGATGTAAGTGGGACCAGTGACTTAAGCACATTATTGATTCCCAGCACCTCTCCTCTTTCAGTTGTATTCCCTGAGATTTGCATGGCGTTCTCCAATTGGCCAAAGAGTTCACTCAGGGAGCTACTTCACAGTCTGATTGGCAGAGAGCCAAAGGTGGGTGTGGAATATCTGACAGTGAAAGCCCATAAATACTGAGCGCAGCCAGACTAACACACACAGATGCGTGCATCCTTTCTGTTCGCTCTGCTACACTCTCCAATGCCTGCACTAGCAGCCAGCAGACTCCTCTGATTTACCCCTCTTATGATACGCCTGCTTCAAATCCATCTCTGTGATTTGGTGTTGTCACAGGCAGAGCTGCAGAGGAGAGGAGACAGTTAGTAAGATAGAAAAGGAGCTGAGGGACAAGACACATTAAGCTCTTGGTGAATGAGAGAGAGAGAGACAGCATGTCCCTAGAAGTGAAGGAGAAGACGGAAGTTCGCCTGGTGTTCCTGGGTGCAGCCGGTGTGGGCAAGACGGCCCTGATCCAGCGCTTCCTTCAGGACACCTTCGAGCCCAAGCACCGGCGCACGGTGGAGGAGCTCCACAGCAAGGAGTACGAGGTGGGGGGCGTCAAGGTCACCATCCACATCATGGACACCAGTGGCAGCTACTCCTTCCCTGCCATGCGCAAGCTCTCCATCCAGAACAGCGACGCCTTTGCCCTGGTGTACGCCGTGGACGACCCCGAGTCCCTGGCGGCGGTGAAGAGCCTCCGCGACGAGATCCTGGAGCTCAAGGAGGACAAGTTCACGCCCATCGTGGTGGTGGGCAACAAGATCGACCGGGAGGACGAGCGGCTGGTGTCCAGCGAGGACGCGCTGTCCACGGTCGAACTGGACTGGAACAACAGCTTCCTGGAGGCCTCGGCCAAAGACAACGACAACGTGTTGGAGGTTTTCCGTCGGCTGCTCCAGCAGGCCAACCTGCCCAGCCACCTCAGCCCCGCCCTGAGGCGCCGCCGGGAGACCTTCCCCAAGGACGGCAACGACCGACCCCCCATGAACAAAACCAACAGCTGTATCATATCTTAATGGTAGAATGGGAGGGAGGGAGAGAGAGAGAGAGAGAGAGAGAGAGAGAGAGAGAGAGAGAGAGAGAGAGAGAGAGAGAGAGAGAGAGAGAGAGAGAGAGAAGAAGAAGAAGTAGAAGAAGACGAGAGGATAGAAAGAATGACGGAGAGAAAGCAACTCAAAGAGACATTGTTCGGGGAGTGGACTTGGCTGAGTCAGTGACAGACCGATGCAGTTGAATTATTACTATGCTACAACTGACCGACTGCTGCTAAAATGAAAAAACTAAATGGGTCAAGAACCTATGATGGCTTCAGACCCGTCCCACCCACACACACATCTCACCACAACATAAGTGTAAGCCATTGTAAGCATTGGTACTGTGACTGAGGCGGAGAAATACTGTGAAGAGGAAACGCACACCAAGCGGTAAAGACATTTCGTCCACACAAGGACGAGAAATCACATTGCTGAACAACTGTATTGGACACTGAAGAGTTCAATTGCAGTGAGGATTCTCAATGCCAGAATATATCACTGAAAAAAAGACATACAGTAGTACAATATCAAAGTTCTCTTTTATATCTAACTCTGTAAGGTGGCTGTACTACTGGTGTTGGAAAGAGATCTTAAATGTATGTGCATATGGTGTTTTTTTTTGTTTGTTTGTTTTTATGAATCATATGAATGGCAAAGTATTCATCTGAGAAAAACATTTCTATTTACAACAGCAATTTTCTGAATTCTATTGTGGACCTTAACGCTCATTCTCAACTGTTTCTTTAGAATTCTCTTTTGTATGCACATTGAGTTTACATTGTAATTGTTATTTTGCACTTATATTGCTGTTCTGGATTGGTTGTCTGTTATTTGTTTGAGTGCAAGAAGTGGTTTTGTCATCCAAATGTTTTATCATCCTTTGAGAATTTGTTTTTCATACAGTATGTTCTATTCAAGGTAAATAAAAACACTTTGTCTGAATCATTAAAAGCTCAATTAATCTCTTCCACCTAAGTTTACTGAGGATATGTGATGTGACAGAGTAGACCAATGCTGAAATCAACTATCGCCTTCACTGCATAGACACACTGCACCATTTCACTTAATCCCAGTGGTGTAACTAAGTAGATTTACTAAAGTACTGTAATTAAGCACAATTTTAAGGTGCTTTTACTTTACTGGAGTATTTCCAATTGTCTTTACTTTTACTTTTACTCCACTAGATCTCACTCCACTACAATTATTTGAAAACTTTAGTTACTAGTTACTTTGCAGATATAAATTATTACATTATAAAACATACATTAACCACATTAGTGCTATATCTACAAACTCACAACGTGTCGCATCGCGACGCGGTGTGAGCTTGTAGATCTGCTATTGGTACTTTAAGTAACTTTTGATACCAATACGTTTGTACTTTTACTCAAGTACATTTTTTATTCCGGACTTTTACTTGTAACAGAGTACTTCAACATTGCAGTATAGATACTTTTACTTCCATTACTTCCACCACTGCTTAATCCTTACATCCACATGCGATGAAAAATAACTGAATTCAATTGTCAAAGTAATAATATCCTGTGATTCTCAAACCAGTTTTTCATCTAAACCTAAGGAATATCTATATTGGCTGTCAGAAACGACAGGACTCTCAATATTCTCCATTCTGAAGACTAGTTCAGATTTATGGATTTCTCTCCCAGCTCAATTAAAGTTGATTCTGGGATACATCTTAACCCTGTTAGATGTTTAGTTTACTGTATGCCACATCTAACAGGGTATATGGTCAAACATTGGACTATGATTCTCACCTACAAGCAGGTGTTAAGATAAATGGTTTCTTCTTGGTTTCACAATTGTGGGCACTTGACATCCTGATTAATATTCCACCCATGCTGAAAATGTTACTACATTCAAATTTCAAATTGAAATATAGCTGCAAGCAGCGATAATATGGGGCCAGGAGAGAGAAAGAGAAATGATAATTCCTTTAACAGGTCAGTTCATGAAAGTCCTTGCGGTCTTGTTTCCAATGAGTGCCTGTGAGCAATTAGGGGTTAAGAGTCTTGCTCAGGGACAAATTTCATTTCATCGACACATTTGCTGACCTGGCCTGGAATCGTACCTGGGGCAACCAGAATCTCTGGCTCCCTAGGCGGGCTCACTAACCACTCAGCTATGGCCACCCCTCAGAGAGAGAGAGAGAGAGAGAGAGAGAGAGAGAGAGAGAGAGAGAGAGAGAGAGAGAGAGAGAGAGAGAGAGAGAGAGAGAGAGAGAGAGAGAGAGAGAGAGAGAGAGAGAGAGAGAGAGAGAGAGAGAGAGAGAGATAGATAGATAGATAGATAGATAGATAGATAGATAGATAGAAGAGACATAGAGAGAGACAAATGGAATAGATTGAAGAGACAGATAGATAGATAGAAGAGACATAGAGAGAGACAAATGGAATAGATTGAAGAGAGACATGGAAACGGAATAGATTGAAGAGAAAGACATGGAATAGATTGAAGAGAGAGAGAGAGCGCCATGGAAACGGAATAGATTGAGTCATGTTTTTTGCATTTCAACTTAAATGAGTCTGCACCAAGTGAGGCTTGAACCGGCAACCTTACGGTCATGAAGCACTCTTAGGTAGCTGCAACACTACCTATAGTGCTATATCTTTGTCAAGGCTGATATCGTCTGTTGAGGATCACAAACTCTTGCCTTCTGTCATGACCCAAGCCCCTGTTTCACTAACACTAAGATCACTCGTTCACAAACCATTTACCAATGAAGAAATTGTACATCTCCTCAGAACCAAAATTAGTGAAAGTAGCCAATCTACAAGCTCACAAACCATTAAAAGTTGTCAGATTGTACATTGGCTATTTTCACAATGAAGTATGTTATACATTGAAAAAAGATACTCTCATTGCTATCTGAAAAGTTGTGAGATTGTAGATCAGCTGTATGTAAAAAACACTCAATTAAGTATTTCATGTTATCTTTAACAATTGCAGATGTATTCATTGATAGTCATGTTGTGTGAAATGCAACTTAGATGAAGTCTGCACCAAGTGAAGCTTGAACTGGTGACCTTCAGGTTGTGGGGCACACATTTAAGCGAGAAGCCACCAACAGACAAGAACCTGTGAAAAAGGAGATCACACAGATCATACAGTTTCACGCAAATAGCTGAAAAATCCTGGGTTTAAGTGTTTTTCAAACTGCTCAAGATTGCGGACAATCTAAGGGCGGTGCTTACTGGTCAACGTGATAGATGTGTTCCTCATTAGTCAAGGCACATGTGTAAGCAGGTCTAATGGCTGTCGGCCAAACGAGGCATGACTTTTGCCTGTTTAAAGTTTCAATTTTCAAAAAATTGCTATAGCGCCCCCGTTTGACCAATTGGAGTAAGATTGGTTTCAGTGATATTTGGAATGGCCCTTTACATTTCTGCAAAGTTTCAAAGAATGGTAAGTCTGCATGTATGTGTTAGGGGCAGATGAATAATTGTCATAAAACTGCAATATTCATTGGCTCATTAAAGCTTCATTTTTTCACTTATGGAAGATATTTTGCAAACGTTTTTTGGTATAGGTCCAAAGTTCATGTGTAAAAAGTTTCGTGCAGATTACTCAAAAATCCCAGGAGGAGATAGGTTTTAACTGTTTTTCATATAATTCAAAATGGTGGGAGATCTAAAGGTCAGAGGTCAAAAGTGAGAGTGTGAAAGTTGTTCAGCATGAGGAGACGCATGTGTGCATCGAAGTTTCATGGCTGTAGGTGAAACAGGGCATGAGTTGTACCTGTTCAAAGTTGTCATTTTCAACTGAGTGCTATAGCGCCACCTTTTGACGAAAGATTGTGAGATTTATTTTTTGATCGTTTTTCATGACCATCTATCATATGGCCGAGTTTCATAAAAAGCGACTGCACGGTTCAGCCAGAACTGCCAAAAGTGGCAGAAGAAGAAGAAGAAGAAGAAGAAATGGAATAATGCGAATAACAATATGGGTCCATGCTGGAAGCCTGGCCCCATAATGACAACATCATGGCTTCTACAGTATTATCAATCTAAGCAACAGTTCAACCTTCACACCGTTTTGTCTTGCATCACCCTCTAGTGGTAGATCATGTGCATTACTCACCGATAATGAATGCTTACTGTCAATGAATGAGGAAGCAAGAGCATTTGAGCCGCAGCATTGGTGGATCGGAGCAGAAATTAGATATTACAGAACCACAGCATGTGTTAGAAAAAAGATGACTATTAGTCGGAAATCAACTGAACACCATGTTCCAACTTGTTCCTCTAATGTGTACAATTACAGATAAGGAATAGTTGAGAGGGAGGGAACTGGGTGGCACTGGCTGTAGTATTGTCAGTGTGTTACTGTAGGTCAGTAAGGTCACTGTTCAATGTATAGGCTATTACTGTACATAACCACAAAATAAAATAAAACCAGATTCATTCTGAAATGTACATTTAAAGAAAATAAACCGCTGCTACTACAGTAGAAGGTCAGTTACACTAGACGATTGTCTATTGATTGATAGTCATTTGTAACTGAAGAAAAGGTGCATGTGTAGGTCTACTCTGATAATACTGTGTAGCAGCACTGCCTGGATCACAGTTCTGATGTTCTGTATGGGGGTGGATGGATGCATATGTGCTCGCAAATGGCACAAGAGCTTCCCAACTGCTAAAGTTCATGGCTCAAGTGCACGCGCACACACGCACACGAACACACACGCACACGCACACGCGCGCAGACACACACACACACACACACAAACACACACACACACACACACACAATCCCATACATCCATACAGGCACAAACACATGCAACAGAGATGTGTTTCCCCTTTCCAGCCACACTAAGAGACAAGGTGCATTGTTTCTCCTGCCTCAGACGAGGAAGTGAATTGTGATTATCATCTCTCTGGTTCCTCTTTGTGTCTCGTTTAAACTCACACCTGTGTTCGCTTGTATCACCCTGACTCACACGCCAACCCATCACCTTCCACACTCCGACCGAGATGCGTGGCAGAGGATACCCTGGCGCAAATGAGCGTTTTTCATCACTGCTGCAAGGAACATGCAGGAATCGATAGCTAAGTTTTGTAAACCATACTGTTACAATGTCTGGTGTTTTATAAACAAGTTAGAGAGGATATCAAACTTTTAACCACTTCAAAACCGTAAACCAGTTTTACAGTTTTGATACGAATGCGGTAAGCCGGTCTTTTTTTCAGATCCTAAGGTTTTACAACTTTATTTTTTATTGGAACAGATACAAATGCACATTGACAAACTGAATACACAATTATCAGCTGTGTTATACCAAATTCTTTGTTCTGTGACGTTTCTGTAACCTGTCTCTGACCCTAGACTTGGTCAAAGCTCCTCAGTGTTAGATGGATACCTGAGAAGTTTGGAACGAGTACAGGGTCTCTGACTGTTCCACTCTAGGACTTTTTACACCTCTTGCTTGTTTTCAAGTTGATTGATTTAGCAATGTTTATCAAGTTAAATTAATAGTATTGTATTCTCTGACCTCCTACACAGTACATTTGTCAGTGTTATTAAATTGTCACCAAGTATTTTTCTGTATAGTAGTTTGACATGACTCAGATGAGCCTAAATATTGCAGTTCCTGCTTCAGTAAGTAAATGTTCTGTGTGGAGTGACTGTATTTGTAGGGAATTTCTCTTGATAAAAAGGATCCACTTTTTGATTGGAACAGAAGGAAACAATCACAGAACCACTGTCATACTCGAACAAACTGTTACCTGTTAATAGCTCACACATCATGCAAATCCCAGTCAGTCCAAGTGCAGACAGCCAGGCCTACTTTTGTCTCTATTCTGGAGCGAACATAAGGCGAAAATTGCACATCTACAAGTTCACAATACGTTGCAACACATTGTGAGCCTGTAGATCGGCTATTTTTGGAGAAGAGATTTGGTGTAGAGGGAAAAAAGGAGTGCACCTATTACAAACCCTTGGTGGAGGAGGTATAAATGGTTTAAGAGGTTAAATCTCCTTTTGGTATTTTGCATCTTAGTTCTACTTCCTGTACATTACTACCCGTTTACTACTTTATAATTTTTACCTTTGAAGTTTAGTATTGATCCACTCCTATCTATATCTGTCCCGTTTCCTACTCCTATGACAACTGAATTTCCCTCATGTGATCAATAAAGGTCATCAACTATTCTCCTTTAGCTTAGAAAAAGGTTTTGATATTAACTTATAACATATTATATAAGTTAATTCCTAGGGATGGTATCCTTCTTGAACTAATTTAACATCAAATACCTTTTATCCAATAAAATTGTGAATGGATGCAATTCGATGCATATTTCACCTTTACCAAAGCATCATTTTCTTCCGGGTTTTACTACTTTCCCAGTCAATGACTGTTGGCTATTCTCATGGTACTGTATGTCATCTGATTAATAAATATTTGGATGTGGATCTGATTTTTTTTATAAGTTGGAGGAAATAAATACGATCATGACATTCAACATCGAGGTCCTCTGTATAAAGATAGATGCTTCTGCTTCCTTGCGTCTTATCATGCAAAAACTCCTCAACTCTGAATATAAGAGGTGAGAAGCACAGCAGTATTATCCACTGTCCTGCAACATCCAACTCTAAACACAGATATGATGCTAAAGATGATACTGCCATAGACATAATTATCTTTGAGTCCCAATGTGTCCAATTAAGACTGAAAATGTATAGCAAAGGCTAAATACAGTACAGACATCAAATGAAGTACAGTGCAGATGCCTAAGGTCCCTGGTCAAAGGGCAATATTACTCGATATGTGGAAGAAACTTAACTCAAGTAAAGCCAAACGGTTTTATTTTTAGTCACATAAATAAATAATAAATTGCAGAGAGCAACAACAGAACAGATAATGCCAATATTCAAATAACCCCTTCACCAGCTCTGACATGCCGAGTTAACACGGAGGAGAGGAATAAATCCTCCAACCAATGTGCTAATAGAGAACATGGATTCAAGTTGGCATAGCAACAGAAACAACAGAAAATTCAAGTTAGACATATATAGACATATCATTCTGCTGAATGGAACGAAGGGCATACTAAATACACTATTGTATTTATGAAACAGGCACACATCAGCATAAAGCCTTCTTAGAAAACAAATTTGTGCATTGGCTTAAAAAGCTATGTCCCTGAGCTTAAGGCTCAAACAGAATAGGAATACATTATAACATCCCAGGAGTCAGTTTTACTCAATGGGTGACAACTTCTAACGACATAACTTTCAATAAGCAGACACCAAAACATTAAGCACAATTCAACTTTAGGCTGTACATTACAAACCAAATTCAATGTGCATCATACAATGTCAAATAACCTCGTAGTTAACTTCAGTTCAACTTCAAAGCAGCACAGTATTATGCTTGGTACGTACCATAGTGTTCAGTCAATGGCCACAGAGATACAATGTAGAGACATCAAGCAGAGATTTACAAGGGGACATATATTCGATTTCTTCAATTTTGCCATCGTGGCAAATGATGCAAATCACAAACCATCGCGGCATTAACCACTAAAGCCCTATTTGAAAAATAGCAAAAGTAGCCAATCTACAAGTTTAACTTGTAGATAAGCTATTGTCACAGGTTGAAAAGTGGTTAAATTAAGAAAGAATTAAGAGGTGTGTGTGTGTGTGTGTGTGTGTGTGTGTGTGTGTGTGTGTGTGTGTGTGTGTGTGTGTGTGTGTGTGTGTGTGTGTGTGTGTGTGTGTGTGTGTGTGTGTGTGTGTGTGTGTGTGTGTACTGTGTAGGTGTGCTGTGTTAACAACAACAACTAGTACCCAAAAGCATATGGCTGGTAAACCAATCCCATCTACATGCAAAGCAGTCACAGTGCTCAGTAAGCCTGCACAGCATGGCTGAAAAGGGGAAGGAAGCGGTAAGTGCTTGTAAGGAGAGACATCATCTAATGGAGTTCCCCCTTTAGAAATGAAGAATCATCAGCCATGGGAAAAATGTATAGTTGAGTATACTTTGGAAGAACTAGTAAGCTCAGTGAGCTATAAGGAACAAAGGCGTTCCATATCACAGCGGCCATCAGAACTTATGCTATCTTTAAAGCTATCACTGAAACCATATTTCAATGCTAGGCTTTATCATACTGCTATGACAAACGCAATTTAAAAAAAGATCCAATTTTAATAAGTCTGTTGCTTCACATTTCATGGCATTTTCCCCTCCCAATTCTCCCCTATGTAGTCTGTGGCACTGTTTACCCCTACTGGTTAGTCTGAGGGAGGGTGTGACAATCACATGTGTCCTACAATACACATTACATGACATCTCCAGCTGCTTATTTTCACCCGACAGTGAGGAGTTTCACCAGGAGGCCATAACACATATGGACGAACACGCTATTCCTCCCAGTTCCGATCCATACTTAAAAGGTGCTCTGACCAACCTGTAGGAGTCGCAAATACAGTGTCTGTGACAGAAATCGCCCCTACCCACCCGTCTTCCCACCCACGAACGAACACGGCCAAATGTGTTCGTTGGAGCGCCTGGCCAAGCCGGAGTTCAAACCCCAGTCTACACAGTGTTGTACTTTACTCCTGCACATTTGGGATGCCTATCATGTAATTTGCAACTTATTTTCCATTGACAAACAATCACAAGCTAAACGTCTGACACCAAGCTGCGGAAACCAGTTGGGCGATGCCGAGGACATGGGACCCCCCCCCAACCTTCTCAATCTGAACTAAGACTGACGTAATCCTGAATTACAGAGAGCAATGCCGCATGACAACATCATGTGGTGGACAGTGCTGCACAGGGGAGTGAACTGAGAGAAATAAACTCCCATTCCTCTCACAAAAATGAAACGAACATAAAAAACCTAGCTGCTGGGTTCTCCATCACTTGTCCACCCTCTCTGTCTAGTCATCCACAGTGATGTTGCGGAACAGGTAGGCCATTGACTCTCCGTTGTGGATGCGGCGGATGGCCTCAGCCAGGATCATGCTGACATCCACCGTCTTGATCTTGGGACACTGGAGCTTCTGCACCTCGTGAGGTACTGTGTTGGTCACCACCACCTGGTGGTGTGTGTGCACGCGTGGGGAAGGGGGGTCAATAGACAGACTTTAGGCTGGGGCACAAATTAGACATGGTGATAATACAGAGACTAGTCTATACTATATATTCAAACTGTTAATAACAATAATAGTCGCAAGTGGTTGCAGTTGCAACTTGCTGCGTTGCGAATCATTGGTGTGGACTGGGTTAAAGGTGTCAAAACTAGGTTATTCCATAAAGGGATTGTATTTTTCTGATGTGCTCTTCATGAACAGTATGTGATAAGTGTCATAATTATCATTTGAAAAACTGTAAATGGGCATGGTCCGTGAGGTCGCCCCTCTATTTGGTATCTTTGAGCAGAGTATGATGACGCCTCACAAGGCCACCTTCAGACCTTCCAAAAACTGAAAGTGGGCGTAGCCCAAGGATGTGATCCGCCAATCGATATGGAATGTTTTTCCTTGCCACATGACAAATCTTTCCTCAAAGTTTCCTAGTTGTACATGAATCCGTTCAGAAAAATAAATAAATTGTGAGGCCATGCCCAAAGCCACACCCCCATTTTGCCAATTGGCCTGAAATATTCATTTGTTCTTCCTTGCCCAATGACAAACCTTTCTTCAAGGCTTTGTGGAGTTACATGTACGTATCTGTTCGGAAGTTACATGCTTTTTTGAGATGCATGCCCACCTCTACTACAACCTCCTTTTGGCAAATTAATGTCAAAAGTGAATCAGTTCAATGGCTGATGACAAACCTTTCCACTAAATTTCATGCAAATCCATTCAAACATTTTGGGGATTTTGAGAAAACATAAACCGCATTCAACTACGTTGGCTGAGGTCATGAATAGAATATTCCATATTTGGACTGAAAACTGAATCTGACTATTGCTTTCTGGATATTTTCTCAGGACTGGGGAAACAAAACACTTATCTATAACATATAAATAACATATAAATAACAATAAAATGTAATTACCATTCAATTACGGTTTCAGCTGAAGTCATGTGTCACAAAAGTCATTGTAAAGCTCTCATGAGGAAAAGGCCACTTCCTTTTTACGATGATAATACACTGATGAATAATCTATAGAATGCAACTTATTGTATTGCTGTTGACATTAAAATCCTTTGTCTGAATTACTGAGTAAACATCATTTTACTTCCTTTTCTCCTTTAGCATAGACATTACACAAAAAAAAGAACATAAAAAGATAAAGACCGTTGAAAGGCAGAGCTCACCTCGTCAATTTTAGACTCCTCTATGAGACGTGGGGCATCGCCAGACAGCAGGCCGTGTGTCGCCATGATGTAGATCTTATATGCTCCTCTCTCTTTAAGGGTCTCTGCAGCCGCCACAAAGTCATCTACATCGTCTATTATGTCATCCTGTGTACACAATCAGTTGAAATTTCATTGGTCAAATACACTGATAAATACTAGAAAAGTGGAATCAGCAACCACATTAACCCTGGTGTCCTTATTTTGGGCAAGTCAGGGCAGGGGGAGAGCAGTGTTTCTCAAATGGGGCTCCATGTAGCCCTAGGGTTACACACAGGTTCTACGGGGGGTACGTGAGAGAAAGTGTAAAATGTACACATTTATTTTACAGTTATGTTTAATGATAAAACATTGACAAACTTGAGTGTGGACCTGATGATCTGTAAAGTGTTACACCAAATAGAATTAGAAAAAACTTGACTAGCACAACTGATATTGAATAGAAAGCAATACTTATTTGCCATTGTGCGGTTTTATTTTGAATATGCCGACATCAAAACTGGACTTACTGAAATGATAAGGTCACAGTTGAAAATAATCTACGAAGGAAGAACTAATAGTTCAAATAGGCAACTTTTCACCGCCAAAGCCAGGCCCCTTCTTATGGAATGATGTAAGAGAGATTATATCGATGATATCTATCCATCTATCTATCTATCTATCGCAGCGTGCTTGTCTATCAATCATTCAATCAATAAATCCAATGGATTTGACATCAGCAGATACCCTGTAGTTAGACAAATCCCTTGTTATTAAAAGCTACTTATCGACAAAATATCAGCTTAGTATGGAAATGCTCAAAATATTTCCAGCTTGTCGGAAATATAATCCACAAAAAAGATTGGATGGTGTTGTCAAATGATGTAAGTAACTTTACATCCAATGATTCCAATAGCATGGGCTTACAATGAAGATCATTCCCCCGAGAAGGTTTGTGGCTTTGACAGTGACACATTTTCCGATCTGATCTATTGCGTTATATTCTTCCAAAGGTCGGTTATTATTCATTCATAGCATTGTGTGCTATAGCTATGGGTTTCTCTTGCAGTTTTCTAAGTAAAATGTTGTAGTTGTGTTAAGGGGGTTCAGAAGCGAAGGAAAAGTGGGTACTGAAAAGGAAAAGGGTTGAGAACCACTGAATTAGAGGGTTGAATTGATAAGGGAAAGCTTTGAGACATTCCAGTGTCTTTACCACAATAATGGCGATCCTTCCTCCCACGTCTCCAACTACAGTAATAGGAGGTTTCTCTTTGGCCATCATTACTGGAAAGGAACAGAGAGCAGATTACCTATTGGAGCATCCCAGAGAGAATGCAGAACAGAATCCAATTCAATCAATCAGGACACATTTTGAGTAGATTGGGTAAGATGGGTTGAAAATGTTTAAGTAAGTCCAAGTTGTCTGTGGATATGTGACCCAAATTATGACACCAACTAAATAATTCCCATTAAAAAGTATTAAAACTTAAAGTAATATAATATTGTGTTTAATTTAATCTGCCAATCAAAAGGAAGAGGTGTGTTTGGGTATTTCTTTTAACCTCCCATTCTACCCCACCTATCCCAAGGATTACACCACATGCCATGCAAAACCAAAATGACACGGTTTCATTTACCCAGCATACCCAATCAGAGGCCAGTGTGTGACTGCCTCCAACACAACACAATTTGTGCCCAGGGCTGTTGCAGGCACATGGTAGCAGTCTGCATACTGTAGGAACCAAAGCCTTGATTTATACTTAAGTTGTGCACCGGTATCGTGCATCGAAAACAGCAGCTGTACAAGTCCACAACGTATCATGATGCGACGCATTGTGCCACACACCGCACATCCAAGTATAAATCAGGCACAATATGCACCATCTAATCTAATGTCAAACCCATCAGGAGACAACATCGAAGGCTGACCAACACTGATGAGGTTTTCGTCACACATTTACTGGGTTACAGGGGTTTCCCCCCCACCATGTGAAAATGGTTAATTACTGTTGCCTGTGACTACTTTTACATACACACAGTTATCTTGTTTTGGTTTCAGTTATGGCAATTCAATTGATTTGTTTAAATACATTGTGACAAAGAATGTGGCCTTAAAAGTAACTTTTGTAAAAAATCAAAGGGAAAATTTGAAGATTTTGTTTTTACCTCAATCCTATCGTTTTATTTTAGTAGTATTTAAGTGACAATCTGACATAACATAACACTTCCCAATATGTCTGTGTGTTAAAAGATCTCAACGCCACTGGAAGAACTAGTCTACTGTATATAAAACACGTCAACATAAAAACACATTTATTCAGGATTGTGGCGATTCTCCAGCACCTCTGAGAGCAAGCTCATAATGCATCGGAAAGTAACATCCTCCTCAGAATAGAATGATAAGATTGAGGTTATGAAGTGACCCTTTAAGTCATGTAATGAAGGGGTTTTGTGATAGGCTTACAGGGACTGCATGTCAAAGAAATCTACCAATAATGCAACTAATTTAGTCCTTGGCTTGTTTAATTGCACATTTTATATCTGGCACTCTGTTAAATAACAATTACATTCAAGGTGATTACAATCACCTGTACATTAATGATAGTCTTATTAGCATTAAGAAGAGTGGTGTGCATGTAAACGTTGTCACTCTGAGGAAGGTATTAACAAGGACACACTCAGCAAAGAAGCAATCAGCCAGCCAAGCTGATTGGGAGGGGAATGACTAGCAGCAGCAGAGAATAGATGTAGAGTATGCCTTGCTCAACATTTTACTGAATACCGTTGTTTTGCACAGCATTCAAAAGCATTCAAAAGCATGTCAGTCCCACATTTAGGCCAATGGACTGTAGCTAGCAGCATACACGCTTCTCAGAAAAGGTATCCCCACTGCGTGTGTTCTGCTACAAGCCACCTGGGACATTTTGTTTTGGCTCAAATTCCATGAAACACTCGATTAAAACTTGTAAGAGACAAGTCAGAAAAACGACTTCCTTGGCAGACATCACTGAACAATATGCTTGCATTGATTGCAGAGAAACATAAGGATAAATCTGCAACACTGACTTAACTATTAACATACACATTTTTGGTACTAAGGAAAAGCACACAACTATCAGTGAGGAAAGCTAGTGTAGGAGGCTAAAAGCAAAATGCAGCAGAATGCCTTCTGCAGAGAAGCATAGCTACTGTTCGGCTGTGTGCATTGTCTCATAAACAGACCAACCACGGCACACGTAGCACTATAATAAGAGAGAAATCAGCCTAACATTAGTATATACATTTCCTCTTCTTAATATTAGATACTAGGTTTTAAAAAAAACATGCTAAATTGTTATGACATGCAATTATGAAGACCAATTGTTAATTAGGGTACTCTGAGAGGTACTGTACAATAATGGACAATGATGTGTTGATTGGCAAGATGAGTCCGGACAAAAATAAAACATGTATTTTGGGGGAATGGTTCCATTTTGAATGATTTACATATTCTTGAAATAAAAGCAACTTACAGGAGGGCTGTTGCTCATCAGCACAGATACAGTAATAATTATGGCAGTAATAATGATCAGCCCTAATTAATTTGTCAAGATACAGTACAGTTAAATTTTCTTCTGTATTTCAATGGTTTTATCTGTGCATTGGGTGGGGTTTTAACAAGCCACTTGAGTCCATTTGACTCCAGACTGTATCTGCACTGGATGCATCCAAAACCCTTCCAGTACTACATGCACGCATTGAGGAACCGTTTGGAGAGGAAGTAATTTCATTCATATTCAAGAGGCAGATTATGTTTACGGTCGTACTTGGGAGCTCAATGCCCGGGAATGGAGCTTGTTGTTTGCCTGCTATTACCAACAAATAAACAGTAACACCACGTTAACACAAATACACAATACTTGACATGACAAAGACATGATGCCAAGACTTGGAAAATCCTCTCTCGTCATCAAAAATACAATTTACATGACTAACCTAAGTCACTCTGTGAACATGAATGTTAAAAATGTTGCAGTACGGTTTCATATTTTTAAATGAGAGGATTTTTTAAGTCAAGGGTACCACCCGAAGTAAGAAGAGAAATATTCATGTTATCAAATAATATGGGGAAAAGCAAATATTGGACATAATATTCTGGAGTCATTTGCCAATGACACAAGCATTTGATCACATGTCTAACTTTAAAATTCAGCCTTACCAGGATTGGAGTAGTGAAATCCATAAACCAGGGTCATATTAGTATTCCTCATTCAAAATACAAACCTTAACATTCAAGCTGGGCTAATATGTATTTAAGAGAGCTGATTTCATGCCCACTGCAATTGTTTGATAAGTTAAGAGTTGCACCTTTCTTAGGTTTGGCTTGCAGTGTTAGTAGAGGCAGTATATCTGTGCAGTTACGCAACAATCTGAGAGATTTTACTCAAAAAACACTGGGTGTTAAGTGGAAAAACGACCTCCTTGAGAACAGCTCAAGGAGGTTAGTGCAAATACCCAACCTATAAGGGAGCATTTACAGGAGGAATTAGGACCTATAAAGGGAATATTGAGAAGGGTTAAAAATAACTAAAATCATAAACATAAATACAATTCATTTGAAAGGGAATCAACTTCAACTAGTAACTAACTGAAACAAAAAACTACAGACAAGGACATTACTAATAACACTTAAAACTGGCCAAGCATTAACTGTCTGCTACATGTACCAAGCTGTGAGGCAAACCTGAAAGCACATCTACAGAGCTCTAGTAAGGATCTATGGATGGTCTTACTAGGCAACTCCAAGCCTGGGTGTCCTGAAGAACTGTTACGGACGCACGGAGGGGAGTGTCTTCCATCAGCCATGTCGGACTCTGAGGAATGGGCCTCGCCGTGCATCACAGCCAGACCCAGACGCAGACGCTCCGCATAAGACTGAGCTCTGTGAATTACAAGAATAAGAAACCCGGAAAGGAAAAGGCATTGCCTCATATCTTTGAATTTTAACGGGATATGTGGTATCATATAATGACGCCTACTTGGTGACTATATTATTATTAGGACTATATTATTTTCTCCCTAATTACCGTCACAACAGTGTTTCTTGAGCCCAATATCTCATTCAGTAGTTGGTTCAAAGGCCAACAACGTTGCTTGGGAGGGCAGCTGCAGACATCGAGAGGACAATTCTTGTACAGCTCCAAAACATTAATGAATGGTAACGATTGTCTACTCAATCTCTGCAGCTGCCATGTTGTTACCGGCCCTTCAAAACAAGGTTATGTTATCAAATTAAAAAGCACTTGACCAGAACTCAGTTATCAACGTGTAATCAGATGTTTCCTGACAACAAGTACAAAAACACAAAAGTATCTTTGGACCAAACAGGCATAACACTACATAACAGGGGAAGACATGGTCTTCTTCTCACCCATATATATTATACATACATACGGTACATATACACACACACAGTGTGTGTATATATATATATATATAGATACTGATACAGTGACCTCCAGAAATGCAATTCAGTGAAAAGTGGGAGAAATGTACATTTTACATAATAAAAATGTATTCTGATGGGCATTAATGTTTAACTCTTCTAATAAACTAATGGAACAAATACAATACCTCTCAATATGTAAGCCTAATGTTGTTCGTATGATTAAATAAAGCATTACTTCAATAAAGATTCTTATCTTTATTGAAGTAAAGTAGTCTCCATAAGTTACCTTTTAGCTGCTGAAGGGGACTTTGCCACGATGATGGCATTTCTATAATCAGGAATCTGACAAAAGAAAAGCAACCAAAAAGAAGCATATTTAGCAGATTTAAATACATAGCACTATACTGGCCGTAATTGTGTGTGTGTGTGTGTGTGTGTGTGTGTGTGTGTGTGTGTGTGTGTGTGTGTGTGTGTGTGTGTGTGTGTGTGTGTGTGTGTGTGTGTGTGTGTGTGTGTGTGTGTGTGTGTGTGTGTGTGTGTGTGTGTGTGTGTGTGTGCGCGCGCGCAAGGTTTGTGTGTTGTTGTATTTTATTGGCTTTAAAAGAAAAATCTAATCAAGTGGATCTCGGGACCCACATGGGAATTGGGAGGGTCGTGGCTCTAATGTGGATCTCGATATCATGTGGCCAGCCTGTGATGTCAGTCATCTATGACATATCTACGACGTATTCCTCCAAATTTGGGTAAGGTTTCAGCCCGATCAGAGCCATGCTAACTTCCATTATAAAGTTAAAAGTCAAATATTTCAAACCCTGTAAAACATAAAGAAAAAATAATAAGCCAGTTTACTTCTGTGGCCTACTGGCAGCATGCTTACAAAGTTTGGAGCAGATTGTGTGATACTCCCCTTTTTTGTTAAAATAAAATATATTCAGAGTTTCAAAATGATTTCATAAATAAAATTTAAACAACTCGTTGCATACAACTCGTAGTGAGCTTGTAGATCTGCTATTTTCACTAGTTTGGGTCCCGGGGAGACATCAAATTTCTCTTTTGGGTCAGGAGTTAAAAGCTTTGGAAACCACTGCACTAGACACTAGAATGATACTGGGACTCACCTCTTCTTGGATGTACTGAAGTAAGAATGGTGAGGCTCGCAGATTGTCCACTGGAAAGCTAAAGAAACCCTGGATCTCTTTCTGATGCAAGTCCATGGTGATGATGTGTGTTAAACCTTGCGAAGATAACAGAAGAGTGGACCAATTTCTTAAAAAAACATACAGTGGTACATTTTGGCAACAGTAAAGCTGTGCAATATTTCTGCCAATTAATAACTTTTTGTTGTTTTTTGGGGTAGTGGTTGTGTTAATTTCTTTGTAATAATAATACAAATCTGTAAATTGTTTTCACACTTTTCACAACCAACTGCATTGCATATATTCACTGCCCAATTCCAATGCCCATTTTTAAAAATATTTTCAAATATTTTCAAAAACATGTGAAAAATAGCCCATCTACAATTGCAGATTGACTATTAGAATAATAACTGAATATTTTGTAATGTTTTTGCCTATAATTACATGGCCAAAAAAGGGATGCGAGCGTTAAAGTGGTTAACAGCCGTTTAGGCAACATTTAAAGTAAACCTTTGGAAACTTGGTCTCAAATTGAAAAGTTGAGCATAACTACCCAAATATGAGTCTGACAAGACTGTAGGTGTAGAGTGTAGGTGTACCAGGGCCCATTTCTTTGTGCTTCTGGAAAAACCTGTCTGCCTCAAAATGTCTGCCTTGCTGATGGAGGATGACAACCTTGTGTTTTGTTGCAATGCTCACATGGTGTAATTTCTTTTTCCTCACTTATTTAATATGGCTGTCCACACCACAGAAAGCATTTTTCAAGCTGGCAGCGCCTTTCTGCCGTGCATTTCTATGGTAAAGACAAGCTGGGTACGCTCCTCTTCCCACCCTGCTCTGTGCCTCGCGCTTTGAGTGTCGCTCGTAAAAAAAAAAATCTCTACCAAACAATAAAAATCAAGGAAGCGGCGGCACTAAACATATTAGCAAACATGGCAGAGAAGCTGCTGTGCACCCACTCACTCCAACCCCTTTTCCTAATGGTGGTGTTTTTGTACTAATAATGCAGATGACACAACGATAGGGCTTGGGGGTTTGATATCCACTGCACTCCGCCATGAAAAACAAAAACACAGCCCCTCACCCAGGTTTAGTCCCCCTACACAGCTGTTTCTGCTTCAGTAAATGATTTTGGTTCAACCTACTATTGCGTTTGATTGTATACTGATTTGTTGATTATTAGCCCCTGTTTGGTACAATAATTTCATCATTCACTGGGCAATACTGTATATGGTTTCATGGTTGTTCTTATTTGGACAACTGTTACTTTTGTTTCTTTCTTTAACAGCATGGATACTTTTCTCCCATTCAAATACATGAAGAGACGTGAAACAGAGATGCACGTGGTGGTGTGGCACAGTCTTTACCTGCTTTGGCCAACATTGAAGCAAGCAGCTTGCAGACTATGGAGCCCCTCTTCCTCATCTTACACTGCTTGCTGTAAGGAAAGTAAGGAATGACCCCGATGATGTTCTTTGCACATGCAGTCTTGAGGGCATAAGCCATGACCAACAGTTCCATGATGGCCGTGTTGACATCTCTGGATGTAGAAAACACAGAGTTGTGGAACAATAATGAATGCTTTGATTTAACTGTACACCCAAGGGTGTAAAACATGTATGGTATTGTAGGAAAGATTTTCAAACATTTATTGAATTGAATACAAACATTTCTTCACTCACCTCTGTATGGTTTGGATGATGAATATAGTCTGGCCACGAACAGATTCCTTTACATCCACTCTAGTTTCTATCATACGTAGGATAATTTATGAGCACATTAGCTTTTTAATTATTATTTTTTTGCAGCTTGTCATGTTGATAAAAAAATGTTTAGTTGAAAGGAGTGATTCTGGTGACTTTTCAGTAGTTGCCATTGTGCAGATTCACAAAATATCTAAGGTTCTATAACTATATAGATATGTAGGTATAATCTATGGTCATTCATTAAACCAATGTGTAGTGCTGTTTTTTGTTCTTTTCAGGTTTTTACACATTAGTTATTACTATACTAGTATGAATGAATTAATGCATATAACCCAAGTGGAGCTCCAAAACAGAAAGTCAAAAAAGTACACAGAATATCTTAAATGCCCAAATTATATACGTATTTTACTTTTATGTTGTCTGTCTGTCTGTCTGTCTGTCTGTCTGTCTGTCTGTCTGTCTGTGCAAAGCTTAAACTCTTTAGGTTTTCAACCAACGTATCAGTTTGATGCTTTTACGGTAAGTCTCAGAAAACATGACATGATGGGTGAGCATATAGGCAATAATAGTACTACTACTTAATCACAATACTTATGAGTACCTGATTATAACCACTGAAAGCCATAGATATAGGTTTTCCTCACCTCTGTTAGATTCTTGATAGACCACAGATTTTCCCAACTCCACACCCAACCGCCTGTGATACGACACAAATAAAGAGTGGGTGGAAAACGCTTTAGATACAGAGGGCCTAATGGTTTACATAATTTTACATAATTCTGCCAGGTGCAGTACAAACATTACAACAAGTCAGTGACTCATAGCTCTCATTCTGGTGACAGGGAGTGTAAACATTGTGGGCACCTCAATGTTAAATTGGCTATTTTCCCCCTAAATGTAAACAAATAAATAAAGAATTAGAAAAAATGGTCTGAAGTAATGTAAAGAATACATGCTTGACAGCTAAGGCCTAATATTTCTACAAATATTGTAGAATATTATGTGCTAGCCAGTCATTATAATGTGTATGCCCAGAGCATAAACAATAACTTGAAGGGTAATTTTAGGTCTTAATGGTGTAACTTGCATGTTCAAATCATGCAATACTTAAAAGGATCCCTGGCTAATAAGCACAATATGCCTTAATACATTATAATATGTGGGCACCTGAATATACTAATTCAGGTGCCCACTCGTCCAGGTGCCCAGTTATCTCCACCCCTAAGTGCCCACTCATCCAGGTGCCCAGTTATCTCCACCCCTAAGTGCCCACTCATCCAGGTGCCCACATGTCCCTAGTGCCAAGATGGTTTTGGTGCCAAGTTGTCCTGGTGCCCACTCATCATCCAAGTGCCCAGCAGTAATCCCAAACATGGTGCCCAGATGTCCCTCACCCCCTACTGCCCACCTGTCTTGTATTCGCTAATACAAGCCTTATAATATACTGTCGTATAATGTCGCTTATCAAACGGAATAGATAAGCTAACATGCAACGCGTTGTTAGCTTGTTATCTGTCCTATTTCGCCAAGCGGCACCTATACATAAGATATACAGATAATTACATATATATATATGCCATGGCATATCATTGACTGCAGGCGTTCAAAACCTGAAAATTAGGGCTAATAGCCAAGTGCCACTAACAAGCTAAAGTGAGCATTTTAATATTGGTAATGGAGCCCCGGTCTTACAGCAATCAGAAAACATAATAATGGTCAAGAATGACCAATGAATGATGACAATAATGTGTACGTTACTCTGTTATTCTCTTGGCCAGTTCTGTGCAGGCTGCCGAGGAATTCGCAGAGAAGACACGATAACCACTTTTAGCGACATTCATTCTGGATCTTGATGGGAGAGTTTTTCAAAGCTGAGAATTTCGGAGATCTTGACTGACAGCAACAATTGCTGTGTCAATGTTAGCTAACGTCGTTAGCGCACAACGAACACCAAAACGCTCGCCCCAAAACACAGTTGCCCCGGGGCTAATCCGGCGGTATATTCACCTGTATTCCTAAACGTAACCTCGGTAAACTATGCCTAAACCTAACCTTATTCTTAACGTAACCTCAGCAAAACGATGCCAAAACCTTACATTATTCCTTAATTCAACCTCAGTAAAACCTAACCCTAAACTTATTTCTAACCTTATCCTCAAGAAAACAAATACAAGAAGCTAAAAATAAATGGGGGCGATCGTGTTTTGGGGTGAGCCTTCCGTAAATCCACACGACCTATCTATGTGTGGCTTACAAAGTACGTGACACGTGTGACGCTAGCTACAAACAGGACAACAGCTTTTATAACGTGTATTTTTAATGCTTGTATTGTCCACTTCGTTCGCTGCCCTCCAAAAATAAGACTTTAAAACAACAAAGCTGCTTCACGACACCTGTGAACCTAGCTAATCGGCTAGTCTGTCTGCTGTACTGTGTTGCCAGATATTGCGAGAGAAATAAGCAAAGAGTCTATGAAAACAAGCCCAAAATAAGTAAATGCATGGGCCACATGACATGAACACTTCAAACCTATATAAACTGTTGGTATATTCATTCACCCTTGTTTTGTGTTACTTGGTGGATTGGATGATTGCAGTCTCCCACAGTAATAAGGAGAAAACAACACATATTAATGTTTTACACTTTATTCATTTTGCAACAACAGAACAATAGTCCGGGAGTCATGGGGCTTAACGTGGTTTCGTCGGTAAAAGTTTTTTTCTCAACTGATTCTTGCTGCTGGGGGTCCCCTCTTAAGGATTCAAGAGGGTGCCCAGTGAAATCCCTTGGGCATTTTTTATTATTAACCCCTTAATGCCCAAAACACAAAAAAATCACCCCAAATAGACTTCTATGGTATTTCATGCAAAATACTTGATCTAATTGCTTAAAATTTGCTTTCTACAGTGTGTATCCATGTAAGTGGATGTGTACAGTGCATTAGATTTAATATTTGTAAACTTTTAAATATTAACCCCTTCATTCCCAGAACAACTTAATCTTTAAACTGTGATATTGTGAAATAGAACATGTACAGAAATCAAATCAAATGCATCAGATCTGCTTTCTACTAAGTCTAATAGTGGAACTGGTCATGTTTCCTTTTGGATGAATGCATATTAACCCTTTGAGACCAACCATCTTTTAGTCATTAACCCTTAAATGCCCAAAACAAAAACAAAACATTATGGCATTTTATGCAAAAATATTGATTTAGCGCATACAATTTGATTTCTACAGTGTTTATCAATGAACGTGGATGTGTAAAATTTTGTTTTTTGATTTCATATTAGAACATTTCATAGATATTAACTCCTTCACACCCGAAGCACCAAAATCCATTAAAAATGTTGATTTATGACATGTTATGCAGAATATGCACAGTAAATCAATTCAAATGCTTCAAATTAGCTGTATAAGAAATTAATAATGTTTATGTGGAAGTGGTCATATACAGCATATCCCATGTTAAGGTCCAATGATACCAACTAACCACATTTTCCTGAGACACCAGAATCAGAGACGGAGACAAGAACCAAGTTTAAAGGAATTTATAAAAGAAAAAGGAAAGAATCCTATCTAAAACTGTCTTGAGCATCCTACAACATAACAGTGACAGGACAATGTGCATGGCAAACCATGTACTCTGCAGCTGCATTTTTTGGAATTGCATGGGTTGTCAGTTTTGCAGCCACATTTAATCATTTGCAAAATGTAGTCTGGGGCAGGTTTGCAACCTTCAGGTAGAGTGGTTGGGCTCAGTGACCTGTTAGTTATGTCTTTTTCCCATCCAAATTTCACTGGGTCGCATGCTGGTGGAAGATGCCCGTCAACGGACGCTGCTTGCAGCCTGCGTGCCCGACCAGGCGCGGAGGGACCACGTGCGGAGAGGCCTCGGTGGCCTGTCCTCCGCACTCCTCCGCGGCCGACCCCGGCCTAGCGAGACCGAGACGCACCGTCTGACCAAGTTGCCCTGCCACGGACCGCCTGAGGGCCCCCGCTGTCGACCTCGCCTCGAGCCCCATCACGGGGCTCGGCGAGGAGATCCGTATGCGGCGGGGGCGCAAAGGCGCGCTCCGGAGACTCCGTTTCTCAAACCCTGCTTGCGTCGCGTACTCCGGCGACCGACCAAACAGCTGCGTACCGGGCCACGGGCGCCGATCCCACGTAACATGCCGTCGACCTGGCTAGGGGGCAAAGGAGGAAGTGGTGACCGTCGCAGTGCGCGCCGCCGGGAGACTATACCTCCGAGATTCCGCGGCCGGCTCCGGTCAACTCCCCCGTGTCCTGTCTATCCCTATCCCGTTTGATAGGCCGTGTGTTCTTTGTGGCGTACCTATCGTCGGTGTCCTTTCACTGGTTCCGCTTTTTGCGTCCAGACACCATGATTTGACGGTAAGGTACAAATGCAGTAAATGATACGTGGGAGAGCTCTAACCCGCGTGCGGTGCGGTGCCACTTTGCCCGGTGCAAACCGGTTATCGTGGACCAGCGCCGGGCGTTGGTTAACTTTTCCTGTGGGCTCTGTTCGTTCAGGGCCCTCTCACGTGCCGGCAGGACCAATCACATGCTAAGCAGACACAAAGAACTGAACATGCCAAGCGAGAACCTGGGACGTGGGAGACAGCAGGTTTGGGGGCGTAAGCACCGGCGTTGGACCGTGGAGGAGGTCAACGAGCTACGAGTTCTTATGAACCGTCCCAGAGATACCTGGTCGTGGAAGTCCGTGGCTAAAGACCTGGGGCGGGGGAGGACGGAGTAGCAGGTGAGGGGTAAGGCTTGTAGCCTTGAAAAGGCTGACCGTGCGAGAGGCGGTCGTCCCTCAGTCGTGCTGGATGATGAAATAAATCCAAGGGCTAAAATGTCCTGACGATTCCGTTACAGCCCGCGTTGATGAAACAGGCGCTTTGACGTCTTGTAGAAGACGCGGGTATTGATGGGGTCAGACTGGGGGAAGACTCCGACCACTTTTTGAAGATTGAAGAGTGGTCGGTGCGATCCATTGAAGACAAAGCTAACTGGCTAATTAGTAGCCTGGGGTCTCCGCCGAAACAGTTGCGTCGCCAGAGAGAGATAAGTGGAGAAGTGCCTGGCAGAAGGGGCAGTCGCCTGCAAAGGTTTCACCGCCGGGTGTTTCTGAGGCGGCTGTACCACTCTGATGGGAAGCGGTTAGCCAAAACTGTCCTAGACGGGGACAATGTTATCGGGTGTCCGATACCCATGCATGGAATACATCGTTTCTACCAAAATGCTTGGGAGCTAGAGCGACTGTTTCTTGGACTGGGCCATTTCCGTTCCTTCGGTGGGGCTGACAATACTGCCCTCGGCGATTTGATCTCGGGTGAAGAGGTTCACTCTTGTCTCCAGCGCATGCAGAATGGCAAAGCGGCCGGTCCCGACGGTATCACTCGTTCTGAGTTGCTACTATGGGACCCTGACGGCTCGCAACTCGCGCACATCTACTCGTCGTGGTTGGTCGCTGGCTATGTCCCCCAGAGCCTGAAGCTGTGCCGTACTACGCCTATCCCTAAAAGTGATGACCCCGCCAAGCTAGTCCTACTTGGCAACTGGAGGCCCATTACCATCGCCTCGGTGATTATCGGCCTCTTTTGCCGTATCCTCGACGGGCGAATGAGAGCCGCCTGCCCCTTACACCCTCGACAGCGGGGGTTCATTCCCTCGTCTGGCTGCTCGGAGAACTTGATGTTACTCGAGTCAGCGTTAAAGCACAGTAAGGGGCAGGGCAAACCTTTGGGCGTGGTTATCATCGATTTCCAAAAAGCGTTCGATACGGTCTCGCATCAACACCTCCGGGCAGTGCTGGAGGGGCATTGTTTAGTGACTCAAGGGAAGGCATGCAGAGAAACTTGAACATTCTGGGGGCTTTCTGCCAACTTACCGGCATGCGGGTTAACGCCGGTAAGTGTCATGGGTTCTTTATTGAAAAGAAGGGCGGCCGGCTCACCTACAATGTTAACACCGATTGGGCCTTTGACGGTGAGCGGTTGCACCTGATCGATCCTGCTGGTTACGAGAAATATCTCGGCCTCAGAGTGAGCCCGCTTGACGGTTTTTCGGCTCCGGCCTGCGAAGCCTCGATCTCCGTGTGGAGTGACAGGAGCTTTGCCCTACCGAGGGTTCTTTACGCCGCGGATCACATAGGCACTGCCCCCACACCCTTGAGGGATGTAGACAAGGCTATCTATCAATCGTCTAGCAACGGGACCCTCAACTCAAGCAATTCCGATGGCGGCATCGGCCTCTTGCAGCTCCGCTCGGTTGTCTCTGCAGCCCAGGCCCGCCGAGCCTTCCGAATCGGGTTGTCCAATGACAAGGTTATCCGGAAGGTGCATGGCTCGCGCGGTTATTGGGGCGGATAAGTTGAGGCAGTGGTGGCTTAGGGCTGGGGGAATATATATATATATATATATTTTTTTTTAAACGTTTTTTTCTTTTCTTTTTCCCCCGCAGGGGAATATGTTCTGTAGATATTTTTGTGCAGGATGCTCAAGATGGAAGGCCTGAAAGGGTTAATGTGCATTCATCCAAAAGGAAACAAGTTCCACTATTGTAGAAAGCAGATCTAATGCATTTGATTTGATTTGATTTCTGTGCATGTACAATATCACAGTTTAAAGATTATGTTGTTCTGGGCAGGAAGGGGTTAATATTAAAAAATGCATAAATATTAAATCTAATGCACTGTACACATCCACTTACATGGATACACACTGTAGAAACCAAATTTAAGCATTTAGATAAAGTATTTTGCATGAAATACCATAGAAGTCTATTTTGGGTGAATTTTTAGTGTTTTGGGCATTAAGGGGTTAATAATAAAAAATGCCCCAGGGATTTCACTGGGCACCCTCTTGAATCCTTAAGAGGGGACCCCCAGCAGCAAGAATCAGTTGAGAAAAAAACTTTTACCGACGAAACCACGTTCAGCCAAAAATCACCCTTTGACTCCCGGACTACAAGGGAATGGGGTTCCTTACAAGCTATACCTCGTTGTAAAGGTGACTAATAAACGATAACAATGATATCAAACACAATACCAATTGGAATTAAAAGGGAAGATATAATCGACCGAAGTTAAGTTTCCGAACTTTTTACATTGGCAGTTTACATTGGCTATTTGAAAATAGCGTGCGATGCGTTGTGAGCTTGTACATCTGCTATTTTCAAAAGTAATTTGATACAGTAAATACATACAATTTGGGGGGTCCTTGACATGAAAATGTTTGAGAACCAGTGCCACTGCCTACTGGTTTATACAACATTTAGGAAGCAAGCCCACAAATAAGTGTGACGCACACAAAATGTATGGTCACATTTATGTTGTTTGTGTATTTATTTATTTTTAAGAATGGACAATTATTTCTTGGTTCAATACTATGGTAACACTACACACAGTGGGACTCTCCTAGTGTTGCCACCACCAGGGGGCAGTGTGACGATTCTTTCTCAGAGACTCATGTTGAATGGACTGACGTGGCTTCCTCATTTGATTCTACTGAGGAAGGCTGACTGGAGAAAGATCATCTCATTGTGTCTCATTTCTTTTATTCCTGTTTTAACACTAAAGTGTCATAAACTGCATACAGTTGTTGGTGAAGTTATTATGTTCAGTTGAGATGTTTTTTGATGAAATTATGTGTCCAATTTGAGTGGGTTTGTGACCTAGGCCAAACTGTTGTTTTCATTTGCTCCTAAAATGGAGCTGCTTTGTTTTGTTTGTGATCAAGGCAGACTTCGTTTTTGGGCTCCAGATCATTCCATTTTGTCTTCAAATTAGTTTAGAAATGTACAGAACGATTTTTGGTAAACATAGTATTATTGAATGTAAAACGTTTTTGTATTTTAATGCACTTTAAGCACTTAAGCTAAAAACATTTTTCCAAAGCCTAATCATTTGAACTCAGTTATTCACTAATAATACTTACCCAGTACCTATTTGTAGCAGTACAGTATGCTAGTTTATTTTCATAGTGTGCGCACTACTGTCTATGACAGACATTTGGTTAAAACAGATGCAACTTAATATGTTTGCTAAATGTGACAGTGAAACCCATTGAAATGTGATGTAAAGAAAAGAAAGAATATTGTGACTATGTAAAGGTTCATTGATGAGAAAAAGAAAATGACAAGATATAAAGAGAAAAGTAATACAGGCTGTGAATTAATACATTATGCCTGGATTCTGTTAAGGAAAGCTGACTGGAGAAAGATTGTCTCATTGTGTCTCATTTATTTTATTCCTGTTTTAACAGGCCTTACTAGGGCTTTCCAGCAGCAAACCTTATCTGCATATGGGTCTTAAATCTGGGACCTGTATCAGATTTGTGGGGGCTCGTCCGGGATCGGCGCCACCTGTTGGTCAGAATTGGACGTCGATCTAGTGATTTCTGAACCTTTTGGCCAGGGTGCTTCATCATCAGAGCAAACAGCTGTGGGAGTCAAGAGCGTCTGACTGTTTGCAGAGCAAGGTCTTCACGAGCTGAGGGTGTCTGATAGATGTTCACGATCGCAGAAAACGAGCGAAAGGAGCTGACTTGGATCATACAGAAGAAGCTATTCAACCTTTCTTCAGATGAACTGCTACAGCTTGCCAAGTTCATCTCACAAGATCATGGAACACTCAGAGATCTGAACAAACCAGACTGCTCATACCTGAAAGAGAAACCAGAGGATATCCTTGTCGAGCCAAAACTGAAAGAAAGCTCTGAAACCATATCTGGGGAAAAAGGTACATCCAAAATGGCTGCCAATGGCCTTTGGGACATCCAAGATGGCTGCCCCTACACAGGCCTTTGGGTGTCGGCTCGTTAGAGATTGGCAAGCAGCAGAAAAGAAGCTGGAGGTGCTCAGTTGAGAAAACAACATTGGAGGGAGAAGAGCTCAAATCAACTCCAAAGAAACTCCAAACCACTTCAAGTTCCACACACTGTGTTTGGGTTTGACATGCCAATGGTCTGTAATGTTTAATCTCCTTTTGCTGTTTTTAAGTGCTGCTTAAATGTTTGGTGCAACTGCTAAAGTTTGTTTGGCTTTAGAGCCTTATTGTAGTACAGCAGCACAGCATTGTTTTCAAATGTTTGAAGAATTTATTTACTCTTATTTGCTGAAAAGTAAAGTTTAAAGGGATGATTGGCAAATGTTTGAACTATTAAGTTAAAGTTAAAATAATTGTTTAAAACTACAAATGAAGCTAATGTTAAAAGCTTGAAGTTAAGAGCTGAAGTTTAATGTCAAAAGCTAATGTTAAAAGGACTTTATTTCAAAGTTTATAAGGAGGAGTAGGAAAATGCTGATTCACAAGCTCAGATCAGCTGTGTTCATTATTTAACGAGCTTCAATTATCTCTTTAGAACTTAAATGGTCTCTCTAAAGAGTTTAAAATGTTTGTTTAAAAGTTAACTTTAATTCATGGTTTAAAAGGATAATTTAATGGTTAAAAAGTTAATTCAAAGACTTAATTTAATTTTAAAAACTTAAAATGCCTAAACATTTAAAAGTCTAAAATGGACTTTATGTTAAAGAAATAATTTACTGAGTTTAAGAACAATTGAATGTTTAATTAATTTAAAAAGGTTTAATTTTGCATTGAAGTTTAAAACAGTTATTTTTGATTTAAATAAGTGAAAGTAACTATTTTTGAGTAAATGTTTTGTCAATTACTATTTAATAACATATTTATTCCAACGCTATGTTTGAAATTAGAAACATTACTTAGAAATGATTTAAAAGTAAATGTTTGGTAGTTTACTACTTAGTAACAAACTTATTACAACACTTTGAAATTGTAAACATGGCTTAAAAGTTTGGAAAATGTTTTATTTTTCTGTTTTGAAATGGCAATGTTGGTAATTCTTCTTCTGTTTCTTTTATCTCGAAGGTTTATGACCTGATGAATTGAAGCTCAAACAAGAAAAGAAGCCAACAAAACTAAAGTTGGAATAAAAAGTTTGAGTTTTCAGAAACTGAGTTGTCCAATCATTTGAACCTGAACTGAACCTGTGGGTGAACTTGACAATCCTATCCAGGGAGAGAGAGTGGAAATGCCTGTGAGAGGAGCAGTTACCTGCCGATACAATTACCTTCAGATGATGAGCAGGAGAATGTGAACCAGCAAAGGGAAGGACCAGTAGACCCTCAGTCAATCAGTGGGCAACCCACCTGTGATCAAACCAGCAGTCCACAACCACGGAGGTCCGCTCGTAACAGAAGGCCTCTCCAGATGTTCACCTACGGCTCATTGGGCCAACCCTCTTACTAACCCCAAACCATGGCCAACGCAGTGGGAGCCTATGAAACGCCATCCCTGCCAATCTGGGAGATGGGGCCACATCCCATGACATACCACACCCCTTTCAACAGACTACCATATCCCATACCATACCCAATGCTACCTTACCCCTCAACCATGCCATACAGTGTGCCACACTTTGTGTACTGATTGACACAGCCACAAACATCCAAACTTACACAAACATACCTACCTGGATACATTACTTACCTTGAAATTATGGGGAAACACGCATACACAACACATACTTACCTTGCACTTACCTTTGGGTATTTTTGATATTTTGAATTTAGTGTTGAATGTCTGGAGCCATTTTTCTTTTGTCGGGGAGCGTGTGACGCACACAAAATGTATGGTCACATTTATGTTGTTTGTGTATTTATTTTAGTTTTTATTTTGAAGCTGATATTTTTGTGAAAATAATGTTTCTCATCTGAACCAGCATGGACAAGAATGGACAATTATTTCTTGGTTGAATCCCAGTTTTCAAAGTAACACTACACACAGTGGGACTCTCCTAGTGTTGCCACCACTAGGGGGCAGTGTGACGATAATTTCTCAGAGACTCATGTTCTCGGAGTTGGACGGTAGTTGTGGTGTTGGTGTCGGTGATGCTCCTGGACGACTGAGCTTCCTGTTGATCCCTGTCAAACTGTTCCATGTGGTTGTGGTGGTGATGCTGGTGGCTCCTGGATGAAGACGGAGGTTCCTCTTGCTCCCTGTTAAACTGTTCCTGCATTCGTCGGTTCCATAACCTCGTCTTCCTCCATCTGAGCAATACGAACCATGGCTTCATCTTCATTATCACTGCTGATGAGGATTTCTTCTGGAGGGGGAGGGCCTGATTGCTTTGCGGTTTCAACGCCGAGCCAGGCTCTGTCGTCGGTTGTGAGGAATGACAGGGAACCTATCGCTGCTCCTCCTGTTCTCATTGGACGGGCCAGCGGCAGCGCCTGCCGGACCGCAGGGGTCAACCTCGACCACTTCGTTCTCCACAGACACCTCCTCCCCCTCCGAGGTGGAGGCTGCTCCACCATGAGTGGAGAACAGGGAAGATGAGACGGAACACGAGACGCAGAACGAAGATGAGGAGGATGAAGATGTAGATGGCTGGCAAGGTTCCAGCCAGACATCCAGAAAACTGTTGTCTCTGTCTAGAGAAGAAGCAGGAACGAAGCCTGTAGTCTGTAAGGGGGCGCTGCTGCTCTCCTCCTTCTGCGTCCCAGCAGGATTGACCTTCCTTCTCTTGGACTTGCGGGGAGACAGGCGTGGGGATGGAGGTTGAACCGCACCCCGAAGACCCAGCCTTCGCTTGGACTTGTGGGGGCCGAGAGACAGGGCTGGGAGTGACACTGTGTTCAAACAGGTAAAGACTGTGACACTGTGTTCAAACAGGTAAACACTGTCACTGAGACTGAATGCTTTCTTCACTGTCCACCTCTTAGAAGCTATCTGAAGAGTCATCCATGTTGTTAACCATAAACAGGCTCAGGATCAGGCCATATACACACTAACAGAATCTTTGTAACGAGATAAAGAATCTTTGTAAAAAATGAGGAGCGTGAGTTCTTTGAACAAACTGGGTCAATGTGCTCACTGCTCACTAGACCTGAGGCTGAGTATGATGAGGTGAACCATTAGCCAACATCCTCCATGCTGCCAGTGCCCAGTTGTAAGCAGAGGGCAGTTGAACAGCTTTTCCACTTGTATTTAAATTATGAAAGATTAATTCATATTATTTATTTTTGGATCATTTGTTTATTTTAAATACAAAGCTATTTTCTAAATATTGATTTAAGTTACAGTATGTATTCTATGTTGTTTCACTTACAGCGCTGCAGGGTATTGCGCATTGAAAAATAAACGTTATGGAAAGCAAAATTTGCATTGGTCATGTTTTAATAGGTCACACAGCAAACATCTACATGGTAGACTAGAGTATGTTAAACAATATTACTTTTGGGGTGGTTGTATTTTGTCTCTCTGCTGTTCTTTTGTATTTTGTCTCCCTGCTCTTCTATTGAGACATTTAGATCTTGTCAAAGGTCATGTCTCACCTAGACTCAGTATTTGACACAAAATTTGACCTGATGGTCAAGATTCAATTTATCCCCTGAGCAAAGCAGGCAGCCTCTATTAGCTCAATGGTTAAAAAAATAATTTAACTACCGAGTGTCACAATATGATTACCAAGTGGCTCATAAGGTGGAGCGGATATCTTGGAGTTGGAAGCTTCCCAGTTCAATCCCTCTGGCTGTGTGTATAAGTGTCGTTGAGCAAGGCACTTAAACGGGCATTTCACTTTAAAACACTTCTGCAGTCATTTTAGCATATACACTGGCTCGTGTGTGCACCCCAGACAGTTTTTAAGTTGCTTGATTCAATATTTAGATTTTTGATATTCATTTTATCAGAAATGTCTAGGCTATAAACCCATTGTAACTTCAAACTCCATTATAACCATGTTAGACCCATGGAAAACGCATGGTTCTGGTGACTGATATTGTGCTAATGTGTGAGGTGGCTCTTTTTTTTTTCCATTTTCAAAACACTTTTTAAAAAGTGAAACATGATAGGTAGCTCAGGTACGAGAGCTACCTATCATGAACATGTGTTGCCAGGTGAACTGAAGTATGTTCGGGGGAAACCCTTTAAGGGAGGACGTGACTTTCTTTAATGTCGGGAGACTGGTGCACAGACAGCCACCACCCAGTCCTTGACAGATCTGCGTCAAGATCCAGAGGCATGGAGACAACTAGGGGCCCAATTCTGCTGCAGCCTTCATCCGCCTTCCCAGCCGTTGGATGCTCCCCGAAAGTCAGCCGTCATCCTCCGCCTGGTCCACCGTTGAGGTCTTGGTTGGGTCGCACTTTGTCTGGAACCTCCCCCATGAGCTTGCTTATGGATGACGCTACCAGGAGCAAAGTTCCAGGCGGCATCGCGCTCAGGTTCATTGGAACTCACAAGCTTCTCCACCACAGCAAGGTGGCAATCCAAAGATAAATGAAAATGAAATGGAGAAGAAATTGGAACCTCCCCTTGACCTTACCACCATGAGTGACCCCCCCAGGTGCAAAGCTCCATACGGCATCACTCTCGGGTTCATTGGAACTCACAAGCTTCTCCGCCACAGCAAGGTTTTTATGTATTTATTATTTAATTTGATATGAACTTTCTGGTCAATATTCAGTTAATTGACATTGGCAAGTTCAAAACATTAAATGTGGTGTTGTTCTGTTCCCTTTCAATCAAAGTTGCTATTCCTGCTACTATCCACTAGATGTCACACTAAGGCTTTTATAAAACTAAGCTGTGATTGATCAATTCTGTTTTTGTGATGTTTCTAGGTGTAATGGTGACCTGATATGATCAAGTGGAATGCCGACTGAATACAGCGGTGCACCATACAGGAAAGCCTCTAAATACGATTTCTGGGTCTATATCTAAACCCTCAGTGTTGATTGAGAATCATTGACCAAGTCTTCATCTTATCTACAATCCTTCTACTGATAAGTTTGATATTAAAGATAAGGTCGATGCATGAGCTCAGATCAAATGATTTTTACTTTACAGTAAATGAGAGACTGGACAGCTTCGCCAATGAGGAATTGCACTCCTGCATCATTTACCGGCTTAAATGTGTGTCAATCAGGCCTATGTCATTAAGATCCTCACCCTGCAAATAAGAAGTATGACTACCATGTGCAAGAATGTACTGAATTTTCATGTTATATCACTAATTTGATACATGTGCTACACTCAGGAAACAGGGCTGTAAATCAGAACCGATAAGGAATAATGGGGATGTTTGTGGTATTGGCTATTTACAACACATGCCATCCTGCCAACAAAAAGCAGAAAAATGTCTGTGTTTGGGAAAGAGCTGTGAGGAAAGTTTGCCTCTTTTTGTGGGGGCATCCTTACACAAAGAAGAAACACAGAATAGAGGCAAATGAAAACAAAGTCATCAAGGATGTTTATCTTATGGTTTGTGGAACTAGAAGATTACACACAAAACCCTGCCCTATACTTCTGACACTTCTGATTGAACCTGCAGTGAACTTTATTTGTTTCTACAATTACATTCATCATTGCCAGTGGCATTGTCTTGTTGAAGTCAGTGTGACACATTGATTAATGATCTCCTGGCACACCTTGAACAGGTGAATGTGAATTTAACAACATTCTCCCATCAAGCTCACAGCATATAATATTCCATATTGGCAGTGATGGAAGAAGTACTCACATGTTTTACTTAAGTAAAAGTATCAATACTGCAATGTAGAAATGCTCTATAAGTAAAAGTCCGGAATTCAGAATTTACTTGAGTAAAAGTACAAACGTATTGGCATCAAAATGTACTTAAAGTATCAAAAGTAAAAGTATCCATTATGCAGAATGTCCCATTTCACAAGTTTTCAAATTCATAAAAATCTTTTAAAAATAGCCTAAATTTAAATAGGGCTGAAGTGTTTAATGCTATGAATTGTAACAATAATCTAAAACTACTGTGGTAAATGGTCTAAGTCTTTCCAACGAAAACACTATCATCTCCTGAGTGTTTAAAATGATGAACAAAGCTCCAGTTTCAGAAGTGGGTTTATAACAATTTATTTTATTGTCATAAAGGCGAACAAGATAAGGCCAATATTGTACTGCGCTCTGTTTCTGTCTATCCACATTACTGCCTCCCGGGCGGGGTCTTAAAGGAGAATTTTGGACTAAAGTTTTATTACCTTTTCTATGATGTTATGATATCTTAGGATGAATGGTACAGTAGAAAAATTTCATAACTCCACCCCTGGTCCGCCAGAGCTTAAAAGCCCTCTAAGCTACCTCATTCACTAGAATGGGGAATCTCACTTACAGTTGAAGCGGATAGGCCTTAGGTTAGATCACATATTTTAATAGCTTTTTTTTATTTTTTATTTTTTGATCTGATGTTCATAGTGACAGAACACTATGCAACCAAAAAAAAAACCAAAAAAAAAACATAAGTCTCGCTAGACGAGATTGAAATCTCGAGATTTAAATCTCGTCTAGCGAGACTTCTGTTTTTTTAGTTTTTTTTTTGGACAGTGTTCTGTCACTATGAACGTCAGATCTCTCACAAAAAACAAAAAAAAAGCTATTAAAATATGTGATCTAACCTAAGGCCTATCCACCCACCTTTTTAAGCTGTGGCGGACCAGGGGTGGAGTTATGAAATTTTTCTACTGTACCATTCATCCTAAGATATCATAACATCATAGAAAAGGTAATAAAACTTTAGTCCAAAATTCTCCTTTAACACCCGCCTTTCATTGACAGAACGATCATCCAATCAGAAGCTCTATCTCCCAGCAGCAGCCGTTGCCGGGAGGTGTGTGACAAATTAGTATGCAGGCACAACAGTATTCAGTTTTTAAGCATATATCATAAACAATACATTTGTTACTTAATTTCATTAGTTAAACAAATCTTCGTTCAATTATCCACATTCAATATTTCACACACATTAAAATAAGACCAAAATGTATTCCATTAAATCAATGCAAACCAAAGTTACACTCATACAGTCCTATTTAAAATACAGGTTATTTTTTGGCTTCAGTGTAAATAAACATTTGTCCACTGTGACTTATCTATTGTTGTATATTTCATAACATAACATACACACTTAACCCTGTAAGACCCGGATTCTTTTCAAGTTGTGATGATTCCTGGCTCTGTGGGGGGTATTTATATGCAAATATCCTTTAATAATTTGTGTTCAACATGTCATGAGCTTTAAAAGGAATGGAAGAATGCATACATTTATATTTATATACAACAGTTAACAAACAAGAATTTTAAGGAACAAAGGAATCTCTTCTGAAAAGGCTTTCTCCCTAATCCAGGGATCCCAAGATGACCTAATAACTGAAACCTATTTTATTTTAGCTATTGTGGCCATCTTTTATCAGGGATTTGTACTTATACCTGAAAACAACTTTATCCAAATCTAGATTAGATTTAGAACTGTGGCCAATAATTTCATGTGCTACTAACAGTAGATCACCTCCCAGCTGTTGGGGTTCGACGTCACATTGTCTCTCTACTTCGGATGTGTAAAGAGGAATGTGGCTCTTTAGGGCACACCCTTCACACCAGAGACACATTTGCACCCTTACTCAATTCAAACTATTGGGTTGGGCTGATATACTTATTCTCTTTGTTCCACAGGGGTAATAGTAAACAGGACTGACCTCCTGTATACACTAGATCAAAGCATTGCTTGCCAAAAGGTAAACACCGGACTCTTCAGTTAATCAAATCAAGAGAGGTGACTATCCTGGCTTCCCAGACCCCCACTGGGGTCTCTGAACAAATGGCTCCAACTCTGCTTTCCTGTTAATTTGCTTAGGAATATAGTACACCATATGATATGCACTAATGTATGCTTTAATTCAATGATTGTCTGAGATATACTTCACTATACTAAAATATAGTTCTATGAAAAGAAACTTAAAGAAAGACTATTGTCTACTATTGTAATACCTAGAATTGATCTTTGATCTGTAAATCTTTTAGTCTAGTTTTTAATTAAAGCAGTAAAAGTAGAAATCCGTTGTACAATGTATCTTAAGTATATTCAACAGGTTTTGAGTTTTATATCAGAATATCATATAAGTCTACTTAGAAAAGGTTACAGACAAATGATTTGGACTCATTTACATTTAGCCATTGCTTAAGTCTGGTGACCTTTGGTGTTTCACAGTCAGGGAAAAATACTGCGACTCAACTTTATATTATCTTATTTATCTATGTTGCTTACAAACTTGCTTTGTTGGCTTCCAGCAACTGTCTTGCTTATGGGGAGTAGAAGAGAGGAACTAATGATTTATGCTATTTACATTGATGACCACCCTCTGTTCTCCTTATCAAAGTAGTTCAGTTCTTGGAGTTTCATCAGGTGATGTACTCATCACCCCTTTCAAATGTAAATGTGAGAACTGATTAGTCTTCTGTTAGGCAAACTCAGTCACTTTTTGCTGGCACAGTGGACTTTGAGTGAGTCATCAATTTCTTTAACCCAGTTGCTTATTATTAGACCAATGTGTTTTAACAAAATAACCTGGTAGTAATATTATCATGTGTAATAACTTAATAACTACTTTTAATCCTGGATATACCACAGTACTCACATGTTTTACTTAAGTGAAAGTATCAATACTGCAATGTAGAAATGCTCTATAAGTTAAAGTCCGGAATTCAGAATTTACTTGAGTAAAAGTACAAAAGTATTGGCATCAAAATGTACTTAAAGTATCAAAAGTAAAGGTATGAATGTCCCATTTCACAAGTTTTCAAATTCATAACAATCTTTTGAAAATAGCCCAAATTTATTAGGGCTGAAGTGTTTAATGCTATGAATTGTAACAATAATCTAAAACTACAAAGTAACCAGTAACTAAAATGGTCAAATATTTGTAATGGAGTAAAGGTACAATATTTGCCTCTGAGATGTAGTGGAGTAGAAGTAAAAGTATTGAAAATTTGAAATACTCAGTAAAGTTTGAATAAAAAAGCCACACAACTGTACTTAAGTACAGTACTTGAGTAAATGTACTTCGTTACTTTACACCACTGCCATATTGGCGTTATTATCATGTCACCGGGCATGGCTAATAATTACACGATAACATGGGTGGAGACTGGAGATAGAGAGAGGGGAGAGATTGTGAGTTCAGAGACTCCTCCTCACTCACTGAGCTTTTCTCGTGTTTGTCTATTCCTCCAGCCTTCATACCTCCTCGGTCAGTCAGCATTGGTGGAGAGCTGAGGGTCACTGGAACAGAAGAAATGCACAAAGGTGATTTTATTCTCAACCAGCAAGAGACATAATAATAATAGTGCTGCAAACAAGGGCAGACACACAGTGGAGAGGAGTGGGTGGTGGTGGGGGCCACTGTTGTCACCCGTGGCTTTTCAGCACGTGGATGGAGAGCATGCAGGTAGACGGGGGGGCAATCGAGGTCCCGGACCCCGCCGACCCACTGACCGACAAAGAGTTCGAGATCATCAATCTCACCTGGACCGAGGTCTACAAAAACGCCGATAATGTCGGGGTGGCCGTACTGGTCAGGTAGGCTATTTCTTGATCCTTTCATCTCTAGGGAATGTTTTGACAGCAGGCTATACAGCACGGATACAGGAAAGGTGGGCACTATAGGGACATCTGGGCACCCCGATGTAAAATTGGCTATTTTGTCCAAAATGTTTTAAAAATAAAATATTTGAAAAATGGTCGTAAGTAATGTGAAGTATACATGTGAATATGCACGGTACGTCATTATCAGACTTACATTTATCCTTCCATCCTTCTATCCATTTATAACTTCTTGTTTATGCCCCAAAATGACTGGATATACAGTTGTTGTAGCAATTTTAGAAATATTAGACCTTAATTGTCGAATGTTTAAGCATGTTCTAATCATGCATACTTTACTTTACTTAAGAGCATTTTTCAAATATTACATTTTTTTTTACATTTGGACAAAATAGCCAATGTTACATCGAGGTGCCCAGATGTCCCTAGTGCTCACCTATCCTGTTACCTTGTGTTTACTCACCTTTCTTTAACCTCCAGGAAAACATGGTTGACATGCGACATGAATACAGTGCACGCTCTTAACGGGGAGAATGTTTTATTGGATCTTTCTCATGTTTTATCACCTCACCTTTTCATGGTAGTCAATGTAGCCTACTCATTCATATCCGCAGGATATTGGATTCCCATCAGCAACAGCTGCCACCATACCAGCATGTGAGCCAAAACTGTCGGGTTCCCTCATTATGGTTTAACTCTGCAACTTAAATCAGCCTATAATTGCAGTTTCTGCAAGCTATTTATTTTTATTTTATTTTTTGTTTTTGTTTTGTTTGTTTTGTTTACAGAATAACAAATCCCCATATTCTCACTATGAGAATATTATGTCTTATGTATATTAATTTAGTTGTTTGTTTGTTTTTGGCCACTTGCTCATGCAGGTATGCATACATTTTGGTGGGATGTGTGTCCTAACACAGCAATACAACAAGATAATAATAACAATAATAATAATAATAATATGATGATGATGATGGATGGATGCTAATGAAGTAAACATTAAAACAAAAACAAACAAAACAATATATATATATATAGAGAGAGAAATCAAGTTAAAAGTATGTAAGAATGGCAGGCAGGCTATGATAAAAAAAAGAAAAGAAAGTCTGGTATGGTAAAATTCTTGCAGAATAAGTTAATTATTAATCATGATTTAGCCTATTGAATGTGCAGAAGGCTTGCATATATCACATTCACTTCTGTATGTACATTTGTGCAAATAGCTAACATTCTGAGCAGCATTCTGGATTTGTACAGATTGAATGCAGTTTTAGTTGTATTTAGTATATTTATTTATTTTGTTTTCTTGAGCCCAGGGCGTTGAGACGCCTCAAGCCCTTAATTTCATCATCACAAAAATAAATTGTCTGTGAAAGTCCTTAAAATCTATGAAAGTCCAGCCCAAGGTCCACATCCTCCATCAGTATGCACCTACTGTAATGCAGCTGTGTATATATGATGCTTTCTTGATCCCATGAAATTATATTTTCTCACTCTAGCCAAAGGAATGCAATCATTCTTATTTATCACTAATGAAATTCTCACTGCTCCCCCTTTCCACCCAAGAAGCAAACGCCAAACAATTTAATCCATCGTACTCTTTTCAGACATCTTTGGCACTAAAAGTGGTCCCTCCCTTACATGGGAGGTCATGTTTCGCATACCTATAGAGGACTAGATGACACCAGAGAGAGATATCTCCGTACTGGTGCACCGTCTCAAACCAAACCTCCCCTCTATTCAGATTACTGGACCAAAGAATGAGAACCCTATCTATAGGGACAGATTTTTATAAACTTTTCAGCTTGTTATGTCATTCGTTTGAGCAACAATTGTATCTATTATGCACACCTCTTCAGTAAATGATTTGGACATTTGAACTGATATTGGGCACTCCTGTAAAACCAAGAAGCAACTTGGCAGACTGGCAAAAGTCAGTTATCTGAATCAGTAGCTACTTGTGGAGTGTTTGTGGTATGCAAGGTCTTTGGAGTGTGACGTGTAGAGCATGATACAGCACATGACCCCACATCCAGTCAATGTGTTCAGGTGCTCTTTTATGATTGAGGGGGGTGAAAGTTGAGAGCAAGGTTAGCAATAGGAAGGCACTTGCACTCTTACAGTCAAAATTTATGACTGTGACAACAGCTTGTGAAACTAGATTTACACAGCCTACTCATGTTCCTGTGACCGCACAATGAAACGTAGACAGTACAGAATGTGTATTCATTTTGATCGGGCCAGATTCTTAAACCCCCCTCCGCCCGAGGGGGGGGCAAGGGGTTCGCACAACAACGGCTGATAAGCAGTGGCGTTTGGTGGATTCTAACGTTGACCGGGCCAGGGGGGGGAACCGGTTTGACGGCTAAACTGGTTTCCTAATGGCCACTCATTAACAATTCGGCCGAATGCAAATGAGCCCCATTTGAAAACAAAGGCGACTTTCTGTGGTCGGCTACAACAGAATAGGGTGAGGGGCTGCTAATGTTGAATTTTTTCCCCCTGGCGGATCTTGCCCCTACACAGGGGCAAGCTGGGTCTACAGACCGGGCCATGGCCTCGTTGGCCCCAATGACGATACGCGCCTGCTGATAAGTCTATTGAGAATTACCGAGCCATTCCGGGTGGAAAATGGAACGCTCGTCCCAAAACACACAGACCCATTTTTTTTCGCAGACCGAGGCCGCCGGTTTAGACGCGGGGCAGGGTGTTTCAGGACGACGGTTCTTCTTCTATTACATTTCTTAATGGAGAGGTGCTCGTCTCTGCACAATGGAGAACCGGTTTGACGGTGAAACTTTTCTAATGGCCACTCATTAACAATTCGGCCGAATGCAAATGAGCCCCATTTGAAAACAAAGGCGACTTAAACGGTGAGAGCTGCTAATGTTGTTATGTTGATTTTTTGTTTTTTTTCCCCCTGGGGGAGCAGGGTTTTACAGACCGGGCCATGGCCTCGTTGGCCCCAATGAGAATACGCCTCTGATAGGCAGGCCCATAACAATAATCAAAGCCTCATCATATCATTGTTGTGTGGCATTAGCGTTCAGCTTAACTACACTGCTAAATTGAAGTAGTTATATACTCAATTGCCTTGATGGTGAAAGATAACAACCAACACTGCAATCACAGAACAGTCTCTGTGCAACTTCCTGTGAACTGTGATCTTGAGCCAGTCTCAAAGAACAGAAATGGGAGGATTAAGAGCCCAATGAATATATAAAATACTAATGAGGCTATTTATATGCAACCACAAGTCATGCAATTACTGTATGAAGGAGAGAGATTAAACAACACAGTTCCTCAGTGCTTAGCTATGAATATTGGAATCCTGCATTGCATTCTTGATAGCATGACCAATACGTTCAGTTTTTCCCAGATTCTTTTGGATTTTAGGACCTTTTTGAGGTGTCCCAGCCTATTCTGAAAACGACTTGTTCCGTACTGTGGTCATCATGGATTTTCCCATGTTTTTTAGCCCCACTAGCAGCGGGGCTATGTCGTGTCGGTTGTCCTTAGGTTACCTATCTGTCTGCGATGGTCTATCCCTTCAGCACTTTGGTCTCAAACAACATATGTCAAACTACTGGCCAGATAACTGTGACATTTTCCCCTTCTGATTTTGGTGACCCATGGCATATTATCCTGTAGCGCCACCATTACGCTAGAATTCGTCTCAAAAATACTGACTGTATTGTCATGGAATTTGCTGTGCACCTTCATGCTCCCCCAGTGACCCATACTGATTTTGGTGACCCAATATCCTTTCCTCTAGTGCCAAAACTTCCAATTACACACAAGATATCTAAAATTATAATGGGTAGATTGCCATGAAACTTGCTGCTTGCATTTATGCTCTGGAGGACGAAACCTACCTATTTGCATGAAACCATGACCTTTCCTCTCTTGTTAAAACTTTTCATTGGTTAAATATTTATAAAACCCACAGACACACTTAACCACTTTCACTTTAAAAACGCTTCAGAAATAGCAACAATAGCCGATCTACAACACTTTGCAACCGGGCGACTTGTGAGCTTGTAGGCTAATTTCACTAATGTTGTGTGACAGTCTTGTATACTAAATAGGCCATTTCATGATTTATGAAAAAACATGAAAAAAAGCTGAAATATGGAGATACAAGGTTTCTGCCAGAGAGCGACAATATGGTGTCAGCAGCTGTGCACACATGAAAGCATGCACGTCTTATCAACAGCACCAATTTCTCAGCCTTTTCTGACTCTGAGTAACATCTCTATAGCATCACTCTCAGCACAAAACCACAAAGAATTTCACAGAAGACACAGGAATATAAAAAGACACTTGCTGCCCCACACCCTCCATGCACAGACCACCCGCCACCAAAGCTAAGAGGAGAAGACCACCTTGTTCCACACTCCTCTGTTTTC
>NC_139948.1:16083980-16526480 GCF_963454915.1 Gymnoscopelus microlampas
GATACTCTCATAGTGACGTATAAAGTGCAAGATCAGAGTAAATGGCAGGAACTTAAAGCGGCACTATGTAACTTTTTATGAATAAAATGTCATTTTGTCCAATCTGTATGGTAGAGTGCAGTATGTTAATACAATATAACGTATACAATTGGGATGGTTGTATTTTGTCTCCCTGCTTTTCTGTTGAAAAAAATGAACTTTGAGATTGTGTCAAAGTTCATGTCTCACCTAGACACAGGATCTGACACAAATTTTCAAGATTCAATTTATCCCGCGATCAAGCAGGCAGGCTCAATGGTAAAAATGTCAGCGGAAACCGGGTTCAAATCCGGGGTAGAAGAGGAAAGTTACATAGTGAAGTTTTAAGTAAAAGAAAAAGGATGTAAACAGTCCAGTAAAGAAAACTATTAAGTGCTCAAAGGTAACTAGGATTCCAGTTTTAAACATCAAACCTAATCTGTCTAAACCAGATGATATACTGTAAATAAGATTACTGTAACCAAATCGTATTATATATGTCTATGAAGAAGTGAGTTTTCAGACTGCAGCGCAAAATGGGGGGTCTGCAGTCTCCTGATTGAAGGGGGAGGTCAATCCACTTCGGAGCCAGCAGGGAGAATTGTCCAGGACGCTTGGAGTGTTGGCCAGGGTATCGTAAGGAAGGGAGGGTCAGTGTGTCTGAAGGTGTGGGAAGGGGTGTAGCGGTGGATCATGCCCTGATGAGGTGGTGCCATTCCCTTGATTGCCTTGTAGGTCATCACCAGTGTATTGAATTGGATATGGGACGCAACCAGAAGTCAGTGAAGGGAACGCAGAAGGAGGAGGGAGACATGAACATTTGGGGAGGTTGAAGACAAAGCATTCTGCAGCATTCTGGATCAGTTGAAGGGTTTTGAGGGTGCAGGCCGGCAGATCAGCAAGGAGAGAGGTTACACAGTTGTCAAACCTGGAGATGACTGAGGCTTGGATAAGGAGCTGGTCAGACTCATTGGAGAGGAATGCAAGGAAAGGAAGGCAAGTTTATTTGTATAACATTTAAGAAACAAGGCAATTGCCCTATATAAAACATTAAGCATTGAGACAAAGACAGAGAGCATTAAGAAAGTGCAAAATAAACACTTTATAATATAACACATATAATATAAAACGCAAAGATAAGAGAATATAATTATAGCATATAGTATTCAATTATAAATCTCAGTAAAAGGCAGTGGCACAAAAGAAAGGTCTTTAGCTTTGATTCAAAATAATTGAGAGCCGAAGCAGACCTGCAATTATCTGGGAGTTTGTTCCATATATGTGGTGCATAAAAACTGAATGCTGCTTCCCCACATTTAGTTTGGGTTCAGTAAGCAGACCCAGCTGTCCCACATGGCCTGACAATGGTGTAGTACAAGATCAGAAAATGATCTGGGCCCTAACATTCAAAGCTTTATAAACCAACAATATGTGACGGGCCCAGGCATGTCTCCAGGGCTGTTTACCTGTTAGGCCTGTTTACATGTCAGGCCTGTTTACCTGTCAGGCCTGTTGACCTACAGCTGGGGGGAGCCTTTAAAAGGGCCGGGTTGTTGTGACTGTCCTCTCTTCTCTCCTTGAGGGTGGGTGCTCTTTTTGCTTTGGTTATTTGTTTGTTTCATCATGTTGATTCCACCATTATTCACTAATCCAACACACTCACACCTCACACTGATCTTCTGACTTCCACACTCCATTCATGTGTTATGTTCTATTTCTGTAGGCTACTATTTCTTAATAAAAGTCTCGATTAAACTATGCCACCATCACCATGTGGACTTCCTGTTTGCTGTGACTCTAAGGAGTGGTCATAACAAGTAGTATTTTGAAATCAAAATACAGACAGCATTTACTCCATGGGCCAGGCCAGAATTTGCTACCACAACAAGGTGGCAAAACGTTTTGGTACCAGTTTGTTTATTGGTTGTTGTTTTACAATTTCTTTACTAAAAAATTATAAATCATGTACATTTTAATTTAGTAATAAATCAATTGCCAGGGACTGTTATGTCTAGACCTTTAAAATCAGCAACAATGATGTGACTTTGGCAAATGCCATAATTTTACTGTGCATCACAAAGGGCAGCAACTTAATGTGGCCATGGTTGGAGATATCCACTGATAAGGACAAATACAACATTGTCCAGATCTCTCTTCACCAGTAGTGGAAAGTAACTACTGTAAGTACATGTACTCAAGTACAATTTTGAGGTATTTTTACTTTGACAGAGTACTTCCAATTTCCAATAATTTTACTTCTAGGCCTACTCCACTACATCTCTAAGGCAAATATATATTTTTTACTCCACTATAATTATTTGAAAACTTTAGTTAGTTACTTTGTAGATTGTAATTATTGTTGTTGTTAGCATTTTGACAGTGCAAAATCTAGTAAATGGCATGAACCCTTGTCTGAAAATGACATGTTATAGTCATAAGTAAGTGCAAGGGAAACATTTAGTTCTTAAAATAAACTAGAATGAAAGGTAAACATCAAACCTAGCATCTGTCTAAACAACATACTATCTAATAACATTCTTAATATTTATGTGGTCAAGCAAAGATAATCTAAATAACAAAACAATTTGAACAAGTAACCAATATATATCTGCAGATTATAACTAGCATCTACCAAAAAAGGTGACAAGAAAGGATACAAGGATAGGGGAGTGCTAGGGGGTAAGGTCAATAATCAAGAGGATTTATTTCTCACTACTAATACAGTAATCTCTCAAGACTGCTAGCTAGTGAAGGAAACGCAAAAGCAAGGAGACGTGTCAAAATATGACGAAGTTGAAGACCATGCATGCCGCAGAATTCTGTAGAATTTAGAGGGGCTTCAATGAGCATGCCAGAAGGCCAGTAAGGAGAGAGCTGAAATAGTAAAGGCCTAAATAGATGACTGAGGCCTGGATAAGGAGCATGCAGACCTCTTGGTGAGGAAGGTAACCCATTTTTTTGCGGACCGCTCTTACCCAGCCCCCCAGCGGTTCTTATATTCTTGTATTCGTTTTACTGAGGTTAAGGTTAGGAATTACTTTTGGGTTAGGCATAGTTTTACTGAGGTTAAGCTTAGGTATAAGGTTAGGTTTAGGCATAGCTTTTGAGGTTATGTTTAGGAATAAGGTTAGGTTTAAGCATAGTTTTACATAGTTTTACGTTTAGGATTATCTGGTGGCGACCGTTCCGAGGTTACCGGATTTGACCCGGGGCGAGTGTGTTTTGGGGTGAGCAACTCCCTGTTGTTGATGGAAATGGTAAGATTCTGCAGGGTACAGACTTTCATGGGAAGAAGAGAAGCTAAGTCTTCACTGCGTTGAGCTTGAGGTGGTGGTAAGACATCCACTTGTGAGATGTCAGCCAGACATGTAGAGATATTTGCTTCAACCAATGTGGCAGAGGTTTGGAAGGAGAAAAACAGTTGAGTATCATCAGCATAGCAGTGATAGAAGAGCTGGTGAGTAGAGATTACAGAGCCAAGAGATTTAGTGGAGGGAAAAAAGAGGGAGCCAAGTACAGGTCAGAAATTTACTCTGTGCTCTTTAGATAACTCAATACAATTATATATGCATATTGAGAGATCAGAAAGTGTGATATGAGTTATTTTATTTCCCTGGACCGATTATCTGAGGTTGCAATCATTACAAAATATTGTTTGTTCATAAGCGGGTCCAGCCAGCTATTATTGACTTCAATGCATTCCATCGAACTTCTGGGCTGGCTCCAGTTTTCCTCCCTGGTGCGTCAATGGCTATGCCAAGAAGAACGTTTTGTTTGGAGACGAGCGTTCCGTTCTTTCTTGCAGTATAACAGGAAGCAAATGTACATCCTGTTATTCTCTCCCACGATGAGTGGATAGCAGTCATATTTCACACATTTTATTTTAGAAAGGAATGAAAGGTCAGAGCATATACATTAAACAGAGATCTCAGGGAGACATTACAGAAGGATTATGAATATCTAAACCCAGACTTGTGGGTTTAGCCCAGCTGTAGTCTGGTCTTGATCATTGCAACTCAAGGTAAAAATGGCTGTGTCGAGAGTGAAGTGATCAGAACCGACCCTTTCCGAAGGGTCATGCGTTCCAATGGGCATAGCACTAGCTGTATAAATGACGTTGTGACCGAAGCAAATGTTGATAAAATAGCTTCACCACACCTACCTAAAACCACACCTACCTAAAGCAGTAATAGCTTGGGAAAGAGACACCAAAGCAGAGACAACCCTAAAAGTAGAAGGGCTTATGGCATGTATGACTAAACACATTAATCATTGAAGGAGAAAAACCTGACTCTGTAGGACAGGTTTCTCTCTTATGACGACTGGATGGTGTGTAAGCGATTCTGTTGTCAATTAAGGCTGTTGTTTTGGGGAGCATTTGTTTTGGTTCACTCAACGTCCTATGTGTAAGGTTTTACAACAAATTAATATATTTGACGGTCGCCTGAGCCTGAGGAATCATTACAAAATATTGTTGGTTATTGGGGAATATTCCTGAAGAATTATTAAAACATGACAAATACTTAATCAAGAACTTTCCAGCAGCAAGCAAGAAATTGATCATGCGTCGCTGGTACCAACAGGATCCTCCAACCAAAGACAACTGGGTGGACATTATAGGGGAAATCTACGCAAAGGAAAAAACAAATTTCATTCTCAGACTACAAGAGGACAAGTTACACAAAAAATGGGAAAAGTGGTCTGTCTTCTTTCAGCCCATGGACAATGTATAACACATTTTACTAGAGTAATAACTGTAACAATTGTAGAATGCAGAATGTCTTGTCCTTTTATTTTGTATTTTGTTTTCTTTCCTTATTTGTGTTCTGTCTTGTATCCTTGTATGTGTGTTTGTCTTTTGAAAACCCTTTGTTCCAATAAAAATGTAGTTAAAAAAAATAAAAAATAAAAATATTGTTGGTTCTTAAGCTGGTCCAGTCAGCTATCATTGACTTCAATGCATTTCATCAAACTTCTGTCTCCAATTTGTTTCCCAGGTGTGCCAATACTTTTGCACTTAAGTGAGCTACGGTATGCTGATCTCCTTTGCTCCTTCCATGATTGTCTTCATTTGATCCAGCTCCTTTAGAATTACGTCCACGAAGCATTGCCAATACTATTAACCACTGTCCATGCTTGCACATTGCCATGCATGGATTGGGATTCTTCCTCCAAGATGGCATGCTATATTATTGATGTTGTTGTGACAATGTGACCCACAGAAATGTTGATACAATAGCTCCACTGCTCACATAAATCATTTAGGAACCAGACAGTTTGCCTAAGAAAGAATGAATGAAAAGCAGTAATAGCCAGGAGAAGAGACACCCAAGCAGAGACAATCGTAGACGTAGAAGGACTTGAGGCATAACCGTAGGTAAAGCAGTGGAACCTGACTCTATAGGACAGGATTCTCTCTTACGAAGACTGGATGCATGTAAGAGATTCTCAAGCCAGTTGTTCTGGGGAGCGTTGTTACGCCCTGAGTAAGTGTAAGGTTTTACAACAACAAATGTATCGCTTTTTAAATCACTTTAAAACAAGGCAGGTATATGCTGACAGCGAGGCCTTGAGGCTCACCCAAGCAAGCCGCGAGTCGAGCGAGTGACTGGGCCGAGCAGCTGATGGTTTTGTGCATTAACAAGTGTGCCGTCCAAGTTGTCAAGTCATGGTGGACGGAATAAGTTATCATGGGAACCAATACGAGTGCTGCCTCTATCCCTCCATTCGTCTCATCCAATCATAACAATTGGTTGGCAGGGTTTTGAGGATGACTGGCATGGGAATCGCATTACACACCGACTGGACAGTTGAACATGAAACGAATAAACATCCGTTATTCTCTCCCACGACGATGAATGGATAGCAGAATAGAAAGCAGATGAACATCCCGTCATATTTCACACATTTTTTATTTTAGAAGGAACAAAGGAGATCCCACGCAGCTCCCTTTAGTGCAAATGTATTGGTACAATCAAAAAATGACATTTTGAGACTTTGCTCTTCTTCAGGCTTGAAATGTCATTTGCTAGTTTTGATATGCCAATACATTTGCAATTAAGTGAGTTGCAATATGCAGATCTCCTTTGTTCCTTCCATTATTGTCTTCATTTGATCCAACTCCTGCCTCATTTGATCAGTGGATGTGTCACTACCTTTTTTCTATTACACTGTTTATTTAAGGAATGAAAGAAAAAAAGAAAATGAATATATGAGTTAAAGAGCGATCTCATGGAAGAGAACAGAAGGAGGATGAACAGCTGAATGTGTTTTGTGGGTTTAGGCCAGCTGTAGTTTGATACTTGATATTTGCTATAGGTAAATATTGCATTGCCTTATTGTGTTCAATAAAAGTCACCACCAGTGCTGCAGAGGTCTAACTGCCTGTCACATTCTAAACCCTTAGCGAGCAGGGGGTACTCACTAGAGTAAGTGTACCCGATGAAGAATACGTATAGATAGACCCCTTTGTACAATCCTCTGTATAAATAAAGCCCAAGCAGAGACAATCCTAGACGTTGAAGGACTTATAGCACTGGAGGCATAAGCATTGGTTAAGCAGAGGAACCTGACACTATAGGACAGGATTCTCTCTTACGAAGACTGGATGCATGTAAGAGATTCTCAAGCCAGTCGTCAAGCCAGTTGTTCTGGGGAGTACGTGTAAGGTTTTACAACAACAAATGTATCATTTTTTAAATCACTTGAAAACAAGGCAGGTATATGCTGACAGCGAGGCCTTGAGGCTCATCCAAGAAAGGCGCAAGGCGAGCGAGTGACTGGGCCGAGCAGCTGATGGTCTTGTGCATTAAAAAGTGTACCGTCGAAGTTGGCAAGTCATGGTGGACGGAATATGTAATCATCGGAACCAATACGAGTGCTCCCTCTATGATCCCCCTATGCGTCTCAGCCAATCATAACAATTGGGGGCTGAGATTTGAGGATGAGGAATCGCATACACACCGACTGGACAGTAGAACATGAAGCGAATAAACATCCTGTTATTCTCTCCCACGATGAATCGATAGCAGAATAGGAAGCAGATGAACATCCTGTCATATTTCACATATTGTATTTTAGAAGGAACAAAAGAGATCCCACACTGTGGCAAATTTAAGTGCAAATTTATTGGCTCGTTAAAAAAATGATGTTTCGATTCTATGCTCTTCTTCAGGCTCGAAATGTCATTTCGCACTTAAGGGAGCCACACTATGCAGATCTCCTTTGTTCCTCCCATGATTGTTTTCAATTGATCCAGCTCCTGCCTCATTTGATGTGTGACACGTTTAAAATAGAAACACGACGGTTTCTATTACACATTTTATTTGAGAGAATATGAGTTAAAGAGGATCTCGGGGGGATAGGAGATAATAGAAGGATGATGAATAACTGAATTGTACAGGCTTGTGGGTTTATCCCAGCTGTAGCTCTATATGATAATTATTAAGTTAAGTTAAGTGCAACTGATAATTGCAACTCAATGTAAAAATTGTATTGTCTGCTATTGTGTTCAATAACAGTCCCGCACCACCAGTGTTGCAGAGGTCTAACTGCAGGGGTCATCAACATGTCCGTACATGGACAAACATGTCCGTGGCAAGACTTGTCTATGTCCGTGGCACTCTTTTTTCTTTTACGAAAAATATCACCTATGCTTTTCCTTTATAATGTAAAAACATATTTTAAATATTCACAATCTAATATTGAAAAATGTGTTTGAATAATTTTGATTACTCATAAAGTGTCGAGATGACATGCTCATAAATATGTTGCAGGAGATTTGTGGTATTGTATGTGGCGATTGCATCATGTGGGGACAACAAGACAACAAGATTCCCTGAAAATGTCATTCTTTTCAAGACAATGGATTAATGGAGTGTATGAAGTGTGTCAGACAATGAAACAATTAAAGTCAACGGAATGTGAGTGACCACAGTGAAAAATGGTGCAGGAAAAGAGCAAAAACAGATGGCATGTCATCTGTTGGGAAGGAGCACCAAGGCAGAGGAGGGCAGAACTAGACAAGTAAAACTGATTCAGTCAGTTGAGAGAAAGTGTTTCAAAGTGTCCACTAATACCAATAACAACCATAAATATAGCTGCAAGCAGCAATGAGCGGTTTCGAGAATAATGGCAGACTGGCAGACTGTGACAGAGTGGCAGACTGGCAGACGGGCAGACTGTGACAGAGTGGCAGACTGGCAGACTGGCAGACTGTGACAGACTGGCAGACTGCAGACTGGCAGACTGTGACAGAGTGGCAGAGTGGCAGACTGGCAGACTGGCAGACTGTGACAGAGTGGCAGACTGGCAGACTGTGACAGAGTGGCAGACTGGCAGACTGGCAGACTGTGACAGAGTGGCAGACTGGCAGACTGGCAGACTGGCAGACTGTGACAGAGTGGCAGACTGGCAGACAGACAGACTGTGACAGAGTGGCAGAGTGGCAGACAGACAGACAGTGACAGAGTGGCAGACTGGCAGACTGTGACAGAGTGGCAGACTGGCAGACTGGCAGACTGTGACAGAGTGGCAGACAGACAGACAGACAGACAGACAGACAGACAGACAGACAGACAGACAGACAGACAGACAGACAGACAGACAGACAGACAGACAGACAGACTGTGACAGAGTGGCAGAGTGGCAGACTGGCAGACTGGCAGACAGACAGACAGACAGTGACAGAGAGGCAGACTGGCAGACTGGCAGACAGACAGACTGTGGCAGACTGGCAGACTGGCAGACAGACAGACAGTGACAGAGTGGCAGACTGGCAGACAGACAGACTGTGACAGAGTGGCAGACTGGCAGACAGACAGACAGACAGACAGACAGTGACAGAGTGGCAGACTGGCAGACAGACAGACTGTGACAGAGTGACAGAGTGGCAGACTGGCAGAATGGCAGACAGACAGACAGTGACAGAGTGGCAGACTGGCAGACAGACAGACAGTGACAGAGTGGCAGACTGGCAGACAGACAGACAGTGACAGAGTGGCAGACTGGCAGACAGACAGACAGTGACAGAGTGAGAGAGAGAAAGAGAGAGAGAGAGAGAGAGAGAGAGAGAGAGAGAGAGAGAGAGAGAGAGGAGAGAGAGGGAGAGAAAAGAAAGAGAGAGAGAGAGGGAGAGAGAGAGAGAGAGAGGGAGAGAGAGAGAGAGAGGCAGTGAGAAAGAGAGGCAGTAAGAGAGAGAGCGAGAGAGAAGTGAACATGCATTAATTAACAAAGTCATGATTTTTGTTCAGTAAATTATATTTGGACCGGTTAAATTGGGGTTTGAACCAGGGACCTATAGACTTGTGGGTAGACAGTGTAAAGGATAAGAATAATTCCAGGTCCGTTCATGAAAGTCCTTGCAGTCTTGTTTCCAATGAGGGCCTGTGAGCAATTAGGGGTTAAGAGTCTTGCTCAGAGACACATTTCATTTCATCGACACATTTGTTGGCCTGGAATCGTACCTGGGGCAGCCAGGGCCTCTGGCTCCCTAGGTGGGCTCACTAACCACTCAGCTATGGCCACAGTACAGACTGAGCCATTGGATAGACAGAATTGGATTTCATATGTGGTAAGTTATCATACAGCATGGGTTGCTTATTATATACATATATACATACAAGCTCATAACGCGTCACATTGTAGATCGGCTGTATGTGGTTACTGTAGGTGTTGTATTAATAATTACATCTGCAAAGTAACAAGTAACTAAAGCTGTCATCTGCTGTAATTGTAGTAGAGTAGAGTAGTAGTAGTAAAAGTAAAAGTACCTAAAAATTGTACTGTGCATGTGGCAGGTGTGATTGGTGATGAGTGAGAGCAGGTGAGAGGGGTGGATCCAATCCATGGGAATAGGGGGAATTCCAAATGATGATCACCTCAACGCATTGTTGGGGACAGGGATCGAACCAGCGACCTATGGATTCACAGGCTGCCTCTCTTCTCATTGAGCTAAAGATATGGCCTCCCTGATGGTGTCTGTTGATATCTATAGGTTTTTCCGTCCTATAGGTTCTTCCGGTGTGAGATTGTAGATCAGCTATTTTCACAAGAAAGTATGTCATACATAAAAAACAACTACTCTCAAAAGCATTTCATGTTATTGTTTAAAAATTGCACATGTCTGAATTAACAGGGTCATGTTTTGTACAATGCAATTTAAATGTAAATTGTGACGAGTGGGGTTTTAACCATGGACCTCTGGCACATGAGACTAACAGTGTATTGATCAAGCTATTCAATGCACAGCCTTAGTCAGTGAAAAAGGAGAATCCAACAAAACAAAACAAAAGAGGGGATGAAGTACGTCATACATTGAAAATAACTACTCTCAATAAGCATTTCATTTATCAATTGCATGTTTATTCATTGATGTGCAATGCAATTGAGTTGGAGTCTGCATGACGTGGGATTTGAACCGGCGACTCTGCGGTATCAAGGCAGATGATTAAGCCATTGGGCCAACAGACCTGTACTAGTGAAAAGGGAGTTCACACAGATGACACACTTTCACGCAAATTGCTCAGAAATCCTTGGTTTAAATGTTTTTCAAACTGCTCAATATATTTCGGAATGGAAACTAGTGGAAAATAGTCGATCTACAAGCTCACAACACGTTGCTATCTAAAAAGGTGTGAGATTGTAGATCGGCTATTTTCACAAGAAAGTATGTCATACATAAAAAACAACTACTCTCAAAAGCATTTCGTGTTATTGTCTAAACATTGCACATGTCTGAATTAACAGGGTCATGTTTTGTACAATGCAATTTAAATGTGAACTGTAATAAGTGGGATTTGAACCAGGGACCTTCGGCACATGAGACTCACACTCTACTGGTGGAGCTATCCAATACACAGCCTTAGACAGTGAAAAGGGAGACTCCAACAAAACAAAACAAAAGGGCGAATGAAGTACGTCATACATTGAAAATAACTACTTTCAAGTATGCATTTCTCGTCATCTTTAACAATTGCACATGTATTCATTGATATACTCATGTTGTGTGCAATGCAATTATAATGAAGTCTACTTGAGGTGGGATTCGAACCGGCTACCCTATGGTTTCAAGGCAGATGATTAAGCGATCAAGCTATTGAACCAACACACCTGAACCTGTGAAAAAGGGCCTCAAACATGTATTTGACACAGTTTGATTGATTGAATATTTTATTAGGCAAAAAATGTAAAACAACACATTTACATTTAAAATACTTTGTCTAACAGGTCCGTTCATAAAAGTCCTTGCGGACTTGTTTCCAATGAGGGCCTTGGTATTCAATTCATAGACATATATAGTGGCATCACAGTTCGAATATCATTACACAAAGAAAATAAAAAAAACAGCAAGAATATATATATATCTATATATCTATATATATATCTATACACATATATATATATATATATATATATACATACATATATACATACATATAATACTATGTACAACAAAAGAAAATAAAAAAAATAAAAAAGGGGGGGGGGGGGGAGATATGTACAAGAACAGGGGGGGGGGGTCGGCTATCTAATAGGAAAATGGTACTACCTCCTCTTTTGGCTTCCTGAAAGGTGATTTTTTAAGGCTCTTTTAAATGAGCCCAGCGAACTGCATTTTTTGAGGGATGGGGTTAGCCCATTCCAATCCTGGGTGGCAGTGCTGTAGAAGGAGAATTTGCCCATGTTTGTTTTATGGGTGGGTGGTACCAAATTGTTGTTAACGCTCCCTCTGGTATTGTGACTGTGGGTGTCACTAACCTTTTGGAGGTATTTACTCAGATATGCGGGAATAGGGGGCATATCGGGCAAATTTTCGTTTACAATTTTGAAGGCCAGTCCCATTTTTAGTTGTTTAACCCTGTCTTCCACCCTGAGCCAGCCTAGGCTGGCAAAATGGGCGGGAGAAAGGTGGGTCATGGGCCCCAATCCGAGGAGTAGCCGAATCAGTTTGTTTTGGGAGGTTTGAAGCTTAGTCTTCAGTGACACTGAGGTGTTGGAGTACCAGGAGGTGCTAGCATAGTCAAAATGTGGTTGAATCAGGGCCCCTGAGAGGGTCCTGAGGGCCTGTGGGTTGACAAAAGAGGAAACTCTGCCCATAAATTTGGTTCTCTGGTTTACTATTTTGAGGGCGGCAGTGGCTCAGGGGTAGAGTGGCCGGGTAGTGTGAACTGGAAAACCGCAAGGTTGCCAGTTCGATCCCGGGCTGGGGCGCTCCCCTAGAGTTAGTGTCGAAGTGTCCTTGAGCAAGACGCTGAACCCCTAATTGCTCCCGATGAGCAGGTTGGTGCCTTGCATGGTTTCCTCCGCCATCGGTGTATGAATGTGTGTGTGAATGGGTTAATGGCACAATCAATGTAAAGCGCTTCGGATAGAAGCGCTATATAAAATGCACCATTTACCATTATTTACCACCTTTGTCCCCATGCTTTCACCCGACAGGTATTTGTCGAGAATACAACCCAAATAGGTAATCTCTTCTTTGCTAGCGATAATTGTGTCATCGACTTTGACCTTGAAATCATTTACCTCCATCTGTCTGAGGGAATGTTTGGTCCCAAAGAGAATGGATTCAGTTTTCCCAAGGTGTAGTGACAGTTTGTTATCGGTAAGCCAAGTACGGATTTTTGAGAGTTCAGAGCTGAGCGCCTCCTCAACTTGCAACTTGTCCTCTCCCGAGATCAGGAGTGCCGAGTCATCAGCGAACAGGAACAATTTGCAGTTACAGGCAGCATTCATGTCGTTAATGTATAAAAGGAACAGTAACGGCCCAAGAATGCTGCCCTGAGGAACCCCACAGCTCACCGGGAGGGAAGAGGACATGGTTCCGTTGATGTCAACCACTTGCTCTCTACCCTCCAAGTAGGATCTCATCCAGTTTAATGATGTGCAGTCAAAACCAATCGCCCTCAGCTTATCAAGTAAAATTGAATGGTTTACAGTGTCGAACGCTTTTTGGAGGTCCAACATGACCATGCCGCAGTATTTGCCCGCGTCTACCTCACGTTTGATGTAGTCGGTCAAATACATCAGGCATGTGTCAGTGGAATGGGAGGTTCTGAAGCCCGATTGGAATTCAAACAACAGTTTATGTTCGCTGAGGTAGCTGTTGATTTGTTCTTGAATTAATCGCTCTACAACCTTTGAGATGGAACAAAGGATGGAAACAGGCCTATAGTTGCCAGGTTCTAATTTGCTTCCTTTTTTATGTAGAGGGATTACTCTTGCCAATTTGAAATCCTGTGGGACGTGACACTGGCTGATGGATAGGTTTGTGATTTGGGCTACTATGGGGGCAATAGCAGTAGCTGCGTCTCTGAGGAATCTGGTGGGGATATTGTCAAGGCCGGTGGCCTTGTTCGGCTGGAGGGCTAAAAGTTTTCTCTGCACATCATCAGCATTTACTGGTTTGAATGAGAAAGAGTCTTTTTTAGCCTCTAGTTTGTCATAGTAAGCATGGATGTGGTCAGAGCCGTACAAACCTGAATGCTGAGGAAGTTTGCTTACCAACTGGGTTGCAATGGTGGTAAAAAAGCTGTTAAAACAGTTCGCAACCGCTTGCTTGTCGGTAATGAGCACGCCACTTGAAATAATGCAGATGTTTGTAGTTTTGGTTTGAATTTTGTTGTTGCAGCCCAATTTCTGTAGCGCTTCCCACAGCTTTTGTGGGTGGCTTTTGTTTGCCTCAATGCTTTCATTTAAGAAATTCTTTTTGGCAGTTTTGACCATTTTGTTTACTACATTTCGTTGATTTCTGCATCTTTCAAGTAGTTGCACATTTTTGCATTTCCTAAACTCAGAGTACAATTTGTTTCTGAGTTTGATGGCATTTAGGATGTCTTCCTTCATCCAGGGTTGTGTACGGGCTCTGACTCTCACCACCTTCTTGGGCGCTAGGCTATCAATAACAGACACAAAGGCAGTTTTGAAACCAGACCAAGACTCCTCAGCCGAGGAGCCATCGAGTACATTTGACCAATCCATTTTCTCAAGAGCAATTTGTTTCACGCAAATTGCTCAGAAATCCTGGATTTAAATGTTTTTCAAACTGCTCAAAATTGCAGACAATCTAAGGGCAGAGCTTACTGGTCAAAGTGATACATGTGTTCCTCATGAGTCAAGGCACATGTGTAAGCAGGTTTAACGGCTGTCGGCCAAACGAGGCATGACTTTTGCCTGTTTAAAGTTTGCATTTTCAAAAAATTGCTATAGCGCCCCCCTTTGACCAATTGGAGTAAGATTGGTTTCAGTGATACTTGGAATGACCCTCTACAATATTGCAAAGTGTCAAACAAATGTGAGTCTGCATGTATGTGTTAGGGGCAGATGAATAATTGTCATAAAACATGCAACTTTCATTGGTTTATAAAAGCTTAACGTTTTCACTTATGGAAAATCCGCTTGCTTAGTTCTGTCGGCATTGGTCCAAAGTTCATGTGTAGACAGTTTCGTACAGATTGCTCAAAAATCCCAGGAGGAGTTTGATTTTTACTGCTTTTTACTGCTTTTCATAGAATTCGAAATGGTGGGAGATCTAAAGGTCAGAGGTCAAAAGTCAAACAGTGAAAGCTGTTAGGCATGAGGAGACGCATGTGTGTATCAAAGTTTCATGGCTGTAGGTCAAACAGGGCATGAGCTGTACCTGTTCAAAGTTGGCATTTTCAATTGAGTGCTACAGCGCCACCCTTTGGCCAATGGTTGTGAGTTTCGGGTTTTCGCCGTTTGGCATAGCCCTCTACCATATTGCCGAATTTCATAAAAAGTGACCACGCGGTTAGGCCAGAACTGGCAAAAACGGCGGAAGAATAATAATAATAGTGAAAGCCAAGGAATGCAATAAGGCTTCGAGCCTATTGGCCTTGAAACCTTAATAACACTCCACAATCATAATCCATGGAAACCCTTGATCCACCTCCTCACATCTGATCAAAGTTTAGGCATCAAACTATTGTGACATTGCATTCCTTTCAATCCTGCCACCCCCATAATTATCTGTTTTGACTCTCAAGTCTTTTTCCTTTTTTTCCTTTGTTCCTTTGTTTTGTCAAATAATTGTTGTGGAGTACCCAGTACGTAACACTTGCACAATGCATGCTATGTCTATAATGCATTATAAACGTACTTGTAATGCATTATAATCTGCTTATAACATTGTATAATTATAGTTATAAGAACTCATAAATATTCATAATGCTTTATAACAATAATCATAACACATTATGAAGCATTCTATAATGACTTATACGGTCAAGTGTAAATGCATTGTGATAACACTGTATAATTACAGTTATAAGCACTATATAACTGTCATTATAAGTCACTTGCTTTAAAAGATTATAGATTATAAGCATTAATTAGTTATTATAACTATAATTATACAGTGTTATAAGCAGATTATAATATATTATATGTATGTTTATAATGCATCATAGACATGGGATGCATAGCAAGTGTTACCACATTGGCGTTAATATTTTGGGCAATTTTTCAAAGATTTTTCTAAATAAAAATAATTATAGACATAATAGCAAGCTCACAGTGCGTTTGACATGTTTTGAGCTTGTAGATTGGCTATTTTCGCTATCTGTTACAATGACAAAGTAAATAGGGCTTAAGTCAAGTGGTTAAGTGGTCTGCTAGTTTTTCCAATATAGGCCAGGCCACATGGACATTTCAGCATTTAGACCACATTATTGGTGTTGACTCCATTGATGTTAAAGGTATACCCAATTACCCATATGTGGGTGATATGTTTTTTGTTGTTCCTTATAATTTTCTTTTGCTTAATGTAAAACTCAAATGAAGTGTTGATCATTAAAAAGTATGTGCCTGTATGTGTAAATAGCATTGTGTGAAGTGACTGAATAGTTCCCATGAGGAATAGTCAGCAAAGATTTGGCTAAATATATGAGGAGGTGTGGTAAAGCATTTGTTAAATGCTAGGTCAGATTCTACATGTGTCAGTGTTTGTGAAATACAGGTTCAAAGTCCCTGCCAAGTGGTGAATACTGGATTATGGATTATATAAAGTTACGTCTCAACTCAGATACTCTAGATGTGTTATTTTCAAAACAGTCTTTGTTTAAAATATTTTTCTAGGTCAGCAGCCTGGACTTGGAAATCTGCATAAACGTTCTGCTAAACCAGCTAACTCCACCAAAAGGGGGTGGAGTTAGCTGGTTTTGCTGACTCCAATGATGAACAAAACCTCCTAACTAAAAAACGCATTTTTTTCTTTCCTGAAAAATCATTTTGGAGTTAGCTGGTGTCTGCCCGACAGCAGAGATATTATAGATCTATCTGTGATTAATCAATTCATGGTGAGTCTTTTAGGGTCAGGTGATCCGTCAGTTGACCTCTCCCAGAAGAGATTTGAAGGGAATTATTTATTTAAACCAAGGTTTCCAGGAACCTTCAGCTTTCTGCCAAGGTTTAACTGAAGTAAAGCAATGATTAACTGCTGAATTAATATTTGTCAGGAACGCCTGGTGAGCAAACTGAACATTGGTGTGTGTTTATTATTAACATTATCCAATTTTTTTCATTCTATGTTGTCTGTAGCTGTATTTAAAGTAACCTTACAAACCATGTGATGTACTGTAGCTTATATTTATAGCTGCATATCTCAAGGAGCAGACCATCTCTTAATACATTACATGCTGTAGCTGTGTGAAAATAGTTGGACTGATGTATCTAGCAGCCCTACAATATATTTTATTGAGGTCAGTGCTATCATTTGGCCAGTTCAATCCCCTTAACATTGACTCAGTAGTATCACTATGATAAGATTGACTTGACTAATGCATGTCAGGGAATGAAAGGGAAGTCAGGACACACCAACTTTGAAACACAAACGAATTCAGTGTTCTCAGAATTAAAGTAAACTGAAAAGGTAATGTCTACTTACCTGTTAAAGGTATCAAAAGAGAGACATTACATAATAATGAAAACAACACTGTCAATTTAAACTGGCATTTGTCAGGATTCCAATTCACCACTTACTGCAAGTTTGAACAACGCCCTTCATCATCCAAGCTTATTAAAAAACACAATACAAGATGTACATTTTGTCCTAAAACCATGTTTGGCTAAGACTCTGAAGTGGTTTCAATAGAAACATATACTATATACTGTATATGTTCTGCCCCTGGGCCCTGCCAACGTGATCTAACCCCTTGATCTGAGTTAATCCTTCCAGGCAGCTAATCTGCCCAGCAGAGACAGGAATAGTCTGATTGTTACGCCCCTCAGCCTGTCTCTCCCATTCAACACATCCAATGGGAGAAGTGGTTTCTGGGCTCTAATGCACCTGCAGGCCCAGGGCGAGGGACCCTTGGAATCCTTGGGACAGGATCATGTGTACCACTATGATGGTCCTCACCACCTTCGCCCTCTTCCTGCGTCAGATGTTAAAATCCAACAAAACCAAACCGTGAGTACACCTTATGATTCGTCAATGTCTGATTATTGCTTTTTGAAAATCAATCTTACTTCCACAGAAGAGAATCAAAAACAAATTCTCAGTCTTTGTATGGTTTGAGTGTTTATTTTGACATGTGCAACTGTATACTACTGACATATGCAGTTCAAAGCTTGATATAAGAGTCAACGTTGGTTTATACACTGCAAATTCATATTCATGAGTATAGGATTATACCACTTATTTTGAGCCACTTATCCACATACCCAATGTCCCATGACACATACGCACAGGCAAGAACACACTCACATCCAGATAAAGTGTGTCTGACAGAATGAGAGAGAGACATATCTGCATCATTGATTTGAAATCACCACTTGTGATTATTTTAGGGCTTGCCTTGAGCAACAGTGTGTGGATTGATATGTGTGGAAGTGGATCGGTACATAGCGACAGCGTATCGCAGTTTTAATTGGAGGACATGAATGGAGGGAGACGCATCTGAGCTCTTGAGTCCAGGGCTGCTAATTGACTCAAAGTGCAATCATCTCAGCCCCATGCACCGCCATGACACAGCGATGGCAAACAATGCCAAAGTAGTGAAGCCTGGCAACTGCTTTCTCATACACTTATTAACTAAAATAACCAGAACATGTAAATGTCTGTTAGTTGTTGGCAAAATGTTTAGTTGTTGTTGTTCTCCCCAATTTAGTCGTTGTCAATTCTCCCCATGTATATATAGCTTGTGTCACTGCCAACTCTTACTGTTTGGTCCTGGGGAGGGTGTAGACAACCACGTCTCCTCCAATCCAGCAATCCCCAACATTTCTTTTCCCCTGACAGTCAGGACTTTCACTGGGAGGTACAAGGGTAACTTGTATGGAAGAACATTCTATCCGACTCCCTGCTGTACTAGGTGACCCGACCATCCTGTAGGAGTTGCTGCTAGTGCAGCGACAGAGAACGCACTCCCCTGTTGGCGCCCCAACTGTAAACATGACCACTTGTGTTCACTGGAGCAACCAGGTTCGACCCCGGTGCCTCTTGGTAGCATGAAAGTTATCCCTGTGCCACCCAGACGCCCCGCGCCCTGGATATGTTTTTGTGGGCCAGGGGAAGACATTTATTATAAAATAGACAGGCAACGTATAAACCAAAGCCTTCAAATGGACGTTTTATGAATACCCAGTCGAGACTTTAAGAAAGAGAGATGAGAGGGGAGTTTAGGATTAACCTAGAGTTTCTGTCACAGGCAAAAGGAGGATGTTGAGACAGAGGTTCCCTACAAGAAGAACAGCGGAACAGTGGACACCAATAACTAACAGGTAAGGACACGTACGTACGCCATTCACTTTATAGACCTCGTTTGAACCATACAACTAGACAAAAAAGAAAAAAGAAAACCGAATTTGAAACCACATCTAAAAGTTAACTGAAAACACTCTCTAGATAAATGAAACTGAAATACAAGTAGACATAAAAATAGAAAACCACAATTGAAAGTTAACTGAAACCACTCTGCAGATGATTAACTGAATTTTCTCCCGTGGGCCTAATAATGTAATCAAAAAACAAAATGAGAAACAAAACAGAATGAAAAAATAGTTCTGATGATGAAGCAATCATCACCATAGACTAAACCTGACCTGAGAGAGAGAGAGAAAGAAAGGGAGAGGGAAAGAGACAGATGGAGGGGGGAGAGGGAGAGGTGGAGAGACAGGAGTGCACAGGAGGTGCTCCTGACAGGGAGTGTAAGTGGAGCAGTGGAGCATGTCAGAGAAGGCCGTTAAGATGCCTGCCTGCCCCACATTTAGCTTTAAAGTACTCACCAGTACACTGCAAACGCTGAATGATTTAGAGGCAGAACAACAATCCATCAGCTCTTTGAAAGGTTATTATAAATACATTACCTCCACACTGCCTCACTGTTCGATGGAGCTGCTCATGAACTCATAAAGATGAAAACTATCTAACCCCACATAATGCTGTATGTGGTGTGTATGCAGTGATACCTAAGGTTTTATAGAAATGTTAATTATTCCTGTTTTCTGATTCCCTTTGGATCTGTTTTCCTGGTGCTGCTCATGAACTCATAAAGATGCAGATGAAGCAATAATCAGTCTAACCACACGTCATGCAATATGTGGTGTCTATGGAATGGTACGTATGGCTTTTAAATATTCCCCTACGTTTTGGATCCGTTTTTGTTAGATGCAGTATGGTCTATTTATATAAATCAGGGTGATTTATCCAATGATTGCAGATTATTTCCTTGATTGATGTCTATGCGTGTCAGATTTTATACGCTCCCATGTCTTCCTTTCTCACAGGCACGAAGTGAGACCTGAGGGATCCCTCTTCATCCTCCTTCCGAGGATGCACATCTGGTGAGCTGTCTCACTGGCTCCATTCTATGCCATATTACAGTTTTTCCACACTATGTCAGTTCTTATTGTGTTCACACAGAATGCTAATCACTAAACGCAGTTGTCATTGTGTAGATGTAATTCTTTTTTCCACTCTGGCATTTCAGTCAAAACAATGTACATTTCCCATTCGTATTGACACAGTTGTTCATTGGGCAAATCATTGCATGCAAAATACATGCATTGAGTATGTACATTGAGTATTGTGTTTGTACTAAAGCCATAAGGCCAACATGTTGAACACAATTGAAGAGTAAAGGAGAACACATGCTGTCAGGGTTCCAGTGCACTGTTTCTGCATAAGAATGGAGCAAGAAGCACGTGTCAATCAGGGTCGTGCAAGAGATGTCCGAGTGCATGGTGGTGGGGAAGGAGAGAGGGGAACACAGAGGATGGGTAGGCAAGGAGGAGAGAATGGAGGCCCAATGAGAGTCAAATAGAGCTTGACTGTATTTGAGTGTCAGGCTTTACACAACGATCAGTAGGCGCTATAAATGTTGTGACATTGTTGTAGCGATTGCCAGGCTTAGTGTATTTTAACGCATGTGGTTATCATTTTACTATTTTTATTTTTACGATTTAACTATTTTGGGGATTACACTTACAGCTTTGGGAATGAGGTTAGAATTACAGGAAATTCTTTCAAGCGATTGAGAAATACAACAGATGCCAGATGATTAAGAAAATATGGTTTATTGCTTTGCCAACTTTAAATGAATCCCTCTTACCTCATGTTTGTTTTCTCTTTGTGTGTCTTTCCGGCAGACCAGACCCCTGCAAGCATCCTTGGTTCCAACCAGAGATTCTGGGGAAGATTCTGAGAACTAAGAATGCCATATGTACAGACTAGAGGGCCAGTCCAAAGGAATGAGGCCCCTTTTAATCACAGTTTTCCTTATTTGTCCAGTACTAGTCACGGCAAAAGAACAATCCAGTGGAGGCATATTAGATACAAAGATGGACTCCTGAATCACTTTCCAGCACTGCTTAATGTAAAACGCATTACCTTTATACAGTAGGTTATTGTTTATATTAGAAATTCCTTAAGGGCTTAATATAAATCAGGGTTTAAAGTAAATTTGTGCCTAACAATTAAGCAGACCCAATATTTGTTATTTGTTATAATCTGTGGTTTATTTTTCAAGGCTGTGTAATGATTCATATCTGATCAAAAAAGAAAAAAAACAAATTGTATTGAGTATGGTTTCTTGCATAGTGGCTTAAGTCTTTCTTGTCCCAGACATAGGGACTAAAGGCAAACTATGTACAGTTAATGCAGTGAATATGTATGACTGTCTATTATGTTTTGAGTTTACAATGGGGACATTAAGATATTATGTGAAGTAATGAATTACAGATGTGTGCCATGGCTTCTGACCGGTTATTTAGCATTTTGTCTTTCACTGGAATGCATAGAGAATAAGTAATATCTGTTGTCATGCAATTTGTTGTTTATGAATAGCAAACAATAGCCGAACTACATGCTCACAATGTATCGCGCATCACATTGCGTTGTAAGCTTGTAGATTGACTATTTTCCTTATCTATGAAAACATCTAAAATATTTGCCTATATTGACATGCCCAAAATAGGGATACCAGGTTGAACGTGATTAATGATTCATTGTTTATGTGCAGTTAACTGATTGATTTGCATTGTTAGACAATTTGTTGTCCCTCAATAAATAACAGTCGGGAAGCAGTCAAAATGTCTGATGAGTTAACAGCTTAATGTTGGCCCTTTAAAGTAGCCTTCTTCCTAGAAAGAGAGAGAGAGAGAGAGAGAGAGGTGGGGGGGGGGGGGGGGGGGGGGGGGGATAGGGAGAAAGTGAGGGAGAGGCGTCTTAATTATCTCCCACAATTTTCAAATGCTTCTGCCTAACATAGAAAAACTGTAGAAGAGATAGCCTGGCTTTAGAGACTATACCTTCTACCCAATCAACACAAAAAACCTGGCAGGTGCTGCTGGTTTCTTGTCTTTCCAGCACCAGCTTTTACTGTACCTTTAGTAGTGTAGTAGTGACACCATTTATTGTACAAAAAAATCTTGCTCCTCAGTCCTTGCTCCTTTCACCTTCCCTGCCTGAATAAATACATAAAAGGATGACAGTGTTCTGTGTTCTGTGTCTGTGTCCATTCATGTTATAGAGTCTATGAGCTAATATAATATAGACCATATTGGCCACTTTGATCTTACTTCATATTCAGATCTTACTGCCTATTAAGAGCAAAATGACCACCATGTGTATATTGTCAAAGCCTTAAATGAAATCAGATCACCATTCAGCAGCCACAGGCTCTCAATATTACAACATATGTAAAAGACACATTTCAAAATGGATCTACTAAAAATATCTGTGGGACATGAGAGTGAGACTGCACAGCATTGCACAGAACTTAATCGTATTAAGATCAGGCGGTGAATAATTGTGTTACATGTGTGTTATTTAGTGGTGTAGTACTCAAGTCCAGCCGCAACGGTCCCGTCTCGGTGTTGCCTCTGTCTCGGACCAAGATTAATCTGTTTTTTGCTTGTTTCTCAAAAGTTGCCCATGCACATGACATGCTTTACTGTCAATATAAGGGGGCTATTTAGAGTATGGTTGGTTCATTCACTAGTGTTATTCAACAGGGTGTATCTAGATACCGTCAGATGATATGAAGTTAGCTACACCAGATTGTGCTCAAGCTTACTGAAGAACCTTACCAGTAGGAAACTAGACATTGGTTGTTATTGGTTGACATTGGATTTGGCATCCAATTGTAACATTGGACATTTTCTTGTGGGTGTATGTATGAGTTGTGGAGTTGGGGGTCATAATATTATTGTTATTATTATTATTATTATTATTATTATTATTATTATTATTATTATTATTATTATTGTTGTTGTTGTTATATGTATGCAGGGAGGGATTACTGTGTTTATATATATTTTAATAGGGATTAGATACAGTAGTATATATTTTGCATTCTTTGTTTTTTGTGAAGCACATTGAGTTCATACAAATGACATCATTTACTTTATTTGCTTAAAAGGCCATCATGTTTTAACATGGCAAAAACAGTAGGGTTTTTTGTTCACGCTGAGGAAGGCCTGTGGGCCAAAACGTCCGTCTTATGATCTGCTGCTGGGGGTGAATGACTAAAATAAACAAGAAATCCTAAATGGATTAAAGTGAGTGCTGGTATTCCTTTCCAAGAGACTATTTCTGCCAGAACCGTGCACCCGATACACACTTACTGTGAACTACTCGTCTGATGAGTGCTTGCTTCTCTCTCTTTCAAAAAACAGAGGGGTACTTCATTCACATCCCCACTGTGTCACGATATCATATGTTCTTACATGAACAGGCCTATACCTGTTTTAGAAATGTTGTTGTTGTTGTTTTTATTTCCTAGTTTCTCAAATGTCAAAAAGTGAACAAAAGCCTCTAGAAAATCTATTCAATTCTAAGTGGTTCTGTTCAGAAGCCTCTCTAGACCTCACACTCGCAGCATTGCTCTGAAATGTCTGCAAAGCCTGTTGAGTGGTCATGAAGAGGAGGATAAACAGAGAAACTCACTTAGCTAGGATCTCTATGGATTTGTTTTTATTAGAGGCAGGCTGGTTTACTTTATCTGAATCAGGGTGATTTATTCACTGATTGCCAATTATTTCTTTACGTGATTGATGTCTATGCGTGTCACATTGTATACCTTCCCATTTCTCCCTTTCTCACGGGCATGAAGTGAGACCTGAGTGATCCCTCCTCATCTCCGCAGGAACACATCTGGTCTCACTGGCTTCATTCAATGCCATATTATGCAGATGCCAGATGATAAAAAATGTTGTTTATTGCTTTGCCAACATTAAATAAAAGTTCTCTTTGTGTGTCTTTCCAGCAGACCAGACCTCTGCAGGAATTATCTGTATTTTTTGGGTGAAGACTCTTTGCTAATGTAATGTTTCTTGTGTCAGAATGTCATGAGTACAGAGGGCCAGCCCAAAGGAATAAGACTCTTTTTGATCACAGCTTTCCTTGTACTGTGCCTGTCCCTTGTCCAGAAGGTCCTATACCTATTGTGACAGCAAAAGAGCAATGCAGTGGAGTAATCTTCTGTGAACTGCAGATACAAAGATGGACCCACGGAACACATTGCAGCACTCTTTAATGTAATTATGCATCACATTTATATGTTATTGTTTATCTTAGAAAGGGATTGATGTATCTCAGGGTTTAAAGTAAATCGTTATGTTCCTTTGTTGGGCGGCGGCGGCGGTGGGGGGGCACATGTGTTTCTACAATAAACAGTGATATTTGCAGCATTTGTGGCACCCTTTATGGGCCCCCTTATGGATGTACAGTAGCATACATGAAATTGCTTCATGGCTCTGTGTTGTTTAGAGCCCCCTCAATGTAGGACCAAAATGTGCCTGGGGTGCAATTCGCTGTCCCTCAAAATTTGTTTTTTTTTGCCAATTTCTTTTTAATCTGCAAACTTTGCCAAATAGCCAGTCATAGCCAATTGCAATGGAATATTATTAGTAGTATCAAAATGGGTGTTTTTAAGAAAAAGCAGAATGGCAGAGAATCTAGTAAGACAGAAATGGGCGTAGCCTACTACTATGCGTCATGATCCCAAATATTTCGGTTGTGCAGTTATTTGATTGGCTTGAGGAAGAGTCTAGGGAAGTGTCTGTAGAGATATCATGCACGTTTGACCTTAGCTTAGAGGAAGCCTTTATCATTCATCATTTATATTTATCATTAAATACCAACCATTCCTACATACCATCTCAGAGCTAGGTTATAGGTGCAGACTATGTTTTTATATTTGTCAGCCTTGGACACAGCCTTGGACCCACAGACTGGTTGTTAGAGGGTTTCAACGATGCCCAAAAAGGAGGCAAAAAGTCTGGCAAAGTATTGTGCTGTCTCTGCTAAAATTGACAGCCGCCATATATGGCAGAGACGCTGTTACTTATATTCATATAGAGTACTGAGTACTGAGTGACATGCTTATTGTAGCATGAAGACATATGCCATGATTTTGTGAATGTAGCCTTACTGCACCTATAATATTTTTGTGCCTGTATGTTTCTCCTTTATGTGGACATAAATAAATGGTTAAAATGTGTGTGTGTGTGTGTGTGTGTGTGTGTGTGTGTGTGTGTGTGTGTGTTGGCTGTACTTTTGATTCAAGTTTAGAGGAAGCTTTCCTCTCTAAACAAGTAAAATACCGGCCATTAGTACAAGCCATTATACATAGGCTACAAGTGTCAGCTCATTGTTTTTATATTTGGCAGCTTGGCCCATGCCCACAGGCTGGTGGGCTTGAGGATTATGGGGTTGTCAAGTGTAAGGCAAAGCAGCTTGCAAAATATTGCTCAATCTCCTCCATAGGCAGTCGATCTATTTGGAGGAGAAGGTGCTTCCTGTAGCCTACCCATCATTTTTCTCCGGTGTTGGTAATGGCAGACTGAAGCGTATGACCAATGTTAACTGTGAATACGTTCATGCACATTTGTTGTTTATATTCTGAACTTGTTTGGATTCAAGCACTGAGACACATGTTGTTTCGAGTGTGCAGGACATCAAAAGTGTGTGTGTGTGTGTGTGTGTGTGTGTGTGTGTGTGTGTGTGTGTGTGTGTGTGTGTGTGTGTGTGTGTGTGTGTGTGTGTGTGTGTGTGTGTGTGTGTGTGTGTGTGTGTGTGTGTGTGTGTGTGTGTGTGTGTGTGTGTGTGTGTGTGTGTGTGTGTGTGTGTGGTCTCTGTTGCACTTTACTGTGCCTGAATGTGTTTTATAGCAGATCTACGAGCTCACAACACGCCACAATGGGGTGCGTTGTGAGCTTGTATAGATTGGCTATTTTAAAATTTTGATGCAATGACTAATTTTGCTGGGGACCCCCCGGAACCCCCCACCTCAAGGACCCCACTTTGAGATTCAATGCTTTAGAGATCTTAAATGTCAAAAAAAGTGAACAAAGGCCTCTAGAAATTGGGACGTTGGTTGTTAAAACGACTAACGTCTCAAATCAATTCTATTAAAGTGTTGCTGTTTAGAGACTCTAGTCCTCACAGCAAGGCCTGAAATGTCTGCAAAGCCTGTTGAGTGGTCATGAAGAGGTGGATGAAGTTGAACGGAGAAGCAGAGCTGTGAAGTCAGTACTTCTACTCCACTACATCTCAGAGGCATATGTTGTACTTTTTACTACAATTATCTTAAAACTTTAGTAACTAGTTACTTTATAGATTTTGATTATTATTACAAAACATGCATTAACCACTTCAATCCTATATACATTTCGGCCATTTGAAAATAGCCGATCTACAAGCTCACAATGCATTGCAATGCGATGCATTGTAAGCTTGTAGATCTGCTATTTTCAAAAGATTTGTAAACATTTTATATATTTGAAAACTTGTGAAATGGGACATTCTGTATAATGAGTGCTTTTACTTTTGGTACTTTAGTACATTTTGATGCCAACCATTTTACTCAAGTACATTTTGAATTCCGGACTAGCTTTTACTTGGAACAGAGTATTTCTATATTGCAGTATTGATACTTTTACTTAAGTCAAAATTGAGTACTTTTTGCACCACTGATAAACTCTATTCATTACAGCAATAAGAAAATTCTAACCTGAGACGCCACCTTGTGTCGTGTTTGAAAACAAATGACCAAGAGCTCAAAAAATAAATAATAACTAGTCTAGTAGGGTTAAAGAAAATACATAAATAGCCTAGGCCCTAACTTGTCTCTGAGAGTCTCAAGCATATGTCTGTCTCAACCATTAGACAGTAAAAAGTAGGTCTTGGTCTCAACAAGTCTGCTGGTAACCCGGGCTGCTGCCCAGATTCTTAGAACTACGTGACCCAGAATGCAACGGGAAATGGAAAATAAGAAACAGGAAGTGAATATGTGTTGCCATGTCCACCTCTTATAACCGACTTGGGGCTTGTTTTTCTGTAAAGTTGCTTGTAAATATTGGTATTTGCTTATTTGGGCTTGAAGTTGTGGGTTGCGTTTTTTGGGGCTTGTTGCTAAAGTGAAGTTGCTTATTTGAGCTTGTTTCCTAATAGTGTTTAAACCAGTGGTTCTAAAATATTTCATGTCAAGAGAAGAGACTCAAGGACCCACAAATTAATGTTATTATCCAAGGACCCCCCATCTAAAAGACATATTCTACATTTTTCACTTAAAAAAGAAAGAAAGAAAAAGCAGATCTACAAGCTTACAACGCGTCGCATCGTGAGCTTGTAGATCGGCTATTTTCAAATAGGTTTAAAATTGCTCATAATATGTGGCCTAAGTTGCTTATTTTGGGCTTGTTTTCCTAGACCTGGTTGCTTTTTTCTCTCACAAAAACTGGCAACGCCGGGAACAGGAAGTAAACATCAAGGTCGACGTGAGCAGCTGCGCCAAATGACGCTAATTTAAAAAACCCTGTGTTGTTCTCTAGGTGGTAAACATTAACTGGCGCTTATATCTTATGTTTAACTTATCACTAACAAATACAGGTGACAGGAGTCACACCTGGTTGGACGTAATAACTGTGCGTTGTGACGTTTAATGTAATAAGTGTATATATCGATATTAGCCACCGTTAGCTAGCATTTATTTAAAGGTGGTTTTAAGATGTATCCTGTGTTAAAACCCATTTAGCTCAATGAATAAAACGCCAAAAGATGCCACTGGTCGCCCAATCTATTGGGAAACTAAACCAATGTCATGAGGAATCTGGACGCCCTGTGGCCGTTACCAAGGAGACGGATGACGCTTAATCTGATTTGAAGGCTTGCAGCAGAGATTCAGCATGGTAAGTCTGTCAAGTCTTACTTTATTAAACAGTGATGGAAGAGGTACTCACTCACATGTTTACTTAAGTAAAAGTATCAATACTGCAATCTAGATATACTTTGTAAAGTTCCAGTATTCAAAATGTACTTGAGTAAAAGTACAAAAGTATTGGCATCAAAATATACTTAAAGTAACAAAAGTAAAAGTACGCATTGTACAGAACGTCTTCATAATGTAAATATTTTGAAAATAGCAGATCTAGCTTGTAGATATGCTATTTTCAAATGGCCGAATTTCGAAATATAGGACTAAAGTGGTTAATGTATGTTTTGTGATAATAATCTATATCTGCAGAGTAACTAGTAACCAAGTTGTCAAAAGACTGTAGTGGAGTAAAAATACAATATTTGCCTCTGAGATGTAGTGGAGTAGAAGTAAAAGTATTGAAAATTGTCAATACTGAAGAAAGTAAGTGAAGTACAGTACTTGAGTGAATGTACTTAGTTACTTTACACTACTGGTGTTAAACAGATATTAATTGGAGCAAATGTCTGTTTGATATCATGTATGTATTTCTTATCATGATCTGTTTAATTGGCACTATTATTATGTATACAAAAGGATAATTCAGTTAAAACCAGTCCGAATGTTACGTCTGTTTGCTGTAGTTTATTCACTTTAACTGTCAATGACTGCATATTGGTCGATATGATCAATATTTTTTTCCTCTTCACATTATTTGCAGGCTTCAAAGCAGACCAGCAAGCCCGTCAAAAGTAAGTTAATTGAATGTTATTTTATACCGTCATTTCACAGGAAGATGTGATCACAGCACAGAAAACATAAAATATATGACCATGTGTGTCCCCAGGTTCAGAAGATGACATTTTATTTGATGACCTGATTATGGATAGTAGTAAGTAAAAACAGTGCTGCAATTTCAGTTATTGTCTTATAGAAATATCTTGTTTGTCAGTGTAGTCATACTACACTACATATATGACTGTCATAGATTACTATACGCCATTTTCTTTCAACTATTCATTCATCAGAATCGAGGGATAATCCAACCCGTAGAGGACCAATAAACCAGTAAGTAAAAAAAGGAAAGTGAAGTACCACAGTAGTATGCAACTATTTGCTAAGTACTGTCCCAGTCTGACTCACAAGGTATGCTTCCTTTGTTCTCTAGGTCATCTGTCAACTTCTTCAGTGAATTAGCTGAGGAAGCAGCAAGGGATGCTGGTGATTTTGAGGTAACGCTGGGTTCTTTACATAAGGAAAGTGTGGACTTCAGAGCTATTATTTATTTTCTTAGCGATTATTCTATCAAATCATTTTTTGAATAAATCGAATAATCGAGAAGTGTAAATATTTTATATTTTTATTTTTTCATGTTTTGCCTATAATGACTCAAAATAGGGATCGGTTATTAATTGATTATTTTATTCAATTAACAATTATCAATAATTCTTTCTAATCTATTATATTGATTAGTTTGATTAAGTTAGCTGTTGTACCCCTACTGTGTTTCAGGTTCAAGTCTTGAATTTTTGGTGACTTGAACCTTAATGTCCAATTCAATGAAAAACAGGACTTCAACAAGACTTATTACTGTACATATAATGCATAATGTCATTTTTCTGCTTCATACGCACATTTTCATATTTTCATGCCAGGACTCTGATGTCTCGGAGGCAGATCCAAATGACATACTGAAGAACCTGAAGGTAATCATGAAACAAAACTGAGATCAGGGTCCGTTTTTAGGTGACAAGCAATTTAATTGTGTTTTTGGCTTTGAACATTGGAACAAATAAATAGAAAATATATTTTGCCATTTAGGCTTTGTAAACAAATATTGGACAGAGCAGATATGACAAATAACTTAAATATACAAAGAGATGACTGACAATGATCGGAACCAATAAACCAAATTAATAATGTACTACGGTCAAAACAAGCCATGCATTAAAGAAAGCCATGCATTAACTTTTTCAATTCTTTTTATCAAAAACTGAAAATATCCGATCTGCAATCTCAATGTGCTGCCTCGCAACGAGTTGTGAGCTTGTAGATCAGCTATTTCAGCTGTTTTTCAACAGATGAACTTGTACAGATGGATGGAAATGATTATGAATGATAATAATTGCGATCACGTCATTATAATTGTGATAGGCCTAACTGAGATTATGCCTTGCTGCTTTTCAGTGGCCTACACAATGTACACATGTTCACCAACAACCACTGATGTGTTGCTGTTTGTCTTTGTGCAGGACCTGGATGAGATGGACGCTGATTTGTTTGGCCCAAAGAAAAAGCCTAGTTCAGCCCCTGCAAAGACAAAGTCCTTAGGTAACGGTGGACCTAAAATTGATCTGCCCAAATTAGACGGTAAGCTCCAACCCAGAGGTACAAGTTTCACTCTGCAATTGTGCTCCTATATCCCTAGATGTGATGATGCTCTACCAGACCCAAATATCATGTTTTTACCAATAGCGTAACTATTTTCCAGTGACTACTGAGCAGTGTACTCTTTAACCACTTAGACCCTGCATAATGAGTTGACCGGAGTCCCCTAGTGCTCTATAGTAGGTCCACTCCTCATCTCCCCCTACACCAAATCTCTTCGGAGAAAATAGCCAACACGATGCGTTGTGAGCTTGTAGATCGGCTAATTTTGCCAAATGTTCGCTCCAGAATAGGGATGCTAGGGTTCATGTGGTTAACTATGATTCTTATTTCTTATTTAAGGTAACATCTCGTCTCAGAGTTGCTTGAGCTGGGTTTTTCTGCTCTCAATGTGCTCCTAAATCTTTGTCCTGACAAAGATCAAAAGGATGGTAGGGGCATGATTAAAGCAAAAGCATAGTGCTTTTTGCATTGCAGTGTTGTGTGGAGTTCAATATTCTACAATGCAACTACCAAAATGGCTAGAAAGTTGTATAGATATTTTGGGAACTTTTAATGTGCTCCTGTATGACAGATTCAACTCAACTTCACAGAAGATAAGTAGAGTAGAGATCTCCATGATGTGAAGCTATTGAGCTCATCAGTACCAGGGCTGGATGTTTTTGATAGTAACAGTTCAAGCTGAGCTGTGTTTCCCTTCTCCACCAAGATGAAACCACCTTGAAAGAGAACAAGCTGAGTTCTGTGGCCACATCACCAGCACGGGGCTACAAGAAGTTCACCTTCAACGGTGAGTGAACGGGGGGTGTAATGAACAATTAAACTCTCAACATAAAATCTAATTTAATTTTAGCGATCAAAGTATTTGTTTAGTGCTGTAAACATTTCTAGTATGTGTTGTTTACATCTACACCGACATGTGAATGTTTGTATTTGTTCCATGTTATAACATGAAACGTTATGTTTTATTACTGCTGCGTAAACATTAAGACATTTCAAGATGTCTGTTTGGGTTCAGAATGAACATTTGATTTTCACATGGTATTAATTTACTTTCTTTGAGAGATAGACTACGGAATATATTTACATACGGTATGTTTTACCAGAACTACAGTAGCATAATGATATTACTGATAAACATTTGTAAATATCGGTTTTAAATAAAGAATTACACTTATTTACTTAATATCAGCCTATAAGAAAAGTAAGAAATAAAGTAAAATGGGCACAATTAAATAGTTAAATGATCTTCAGAATAAAATAGGTATATTTTGACAAGCCAGGCTGTGTGTGGACGCAGGCAAAAAGATTATCATTCAAACATACTGTACCTAATTTCCTCTACACAGAACTAGACGACCCCTTGGCTGACCTGCTTGCTGACCTACCAGATGAAACCAAGACTGAACCTAAAATCAGAATGCAGAAGACTCCACCTGAGAAATCCATATTGTCTCCTTCATTATCCCCTACCATAAAGAATGAGGAACTAGGTTGGTACTTGATCCTGTATATTTGGTGTATTTCAAGAGGAACCATTTTCTGTGCTAAAACGTAGCCTCTGACATAACATTATGCCTGCATTGTAGCTCCTCCGGTGAACACGCCAAAGAAACGAGAGGAGCTTATGTTTGACGACGACGGCGATGACTTAATGAGTCAACTAGGGTTTGACCACACAAAAGACGATCCCAAAAAGGAGGAGGCTGCACCTAGGCCCACCCGGGAAAGGTAACATTGTCACATAAAACCATCATCAGACAGCCACTGGGATCAATACACATAAGAGAGGAAATAATTCCTCATGTCTGTCTGTAGTGGTGAGCGCGTGCAGAGAGCTCGCACCAGGCTGGATGAGATTCTGGAACGTGGGACGTCCCCTCGTCACCTGGACCGGCCACCCACAGCGGAAAGAAAAGACCTGCCTCAGCCTCTGGAGAAGCAGCAACAGGAGAGAAACTCCAATACTAAAGCTAATGGAAAACCTACAGAGCCATTTCTAGAAGACGACCTCACATTCGGTTCCTATCAGCCCACATTAGGATCCACTCCAGAGGGACGCCGCTCACGCAGGCAGTCTGTCAGGTTGGTTGTGTAGTCAAGCTTCAGACCTTATATATTATATATATATGTCACAGTACGATTGTAGAACCAGTCAGATTGAAGAAGGTGCACTCGGTTTCACCGATGGAGGCACACCGCCTGAAGGTGACTTGCCTGTCCGACTACACATTAACGTACATTTCTACTCGGCCAATTACATGGTTGTGGTCAAGACGATCTGCTGCAGTTAAAACCGAGCATCAGAAGGGGGAAGAAAGGTAATTGACTGAATAGAAATGATGATACTGTGCATATATATATATATATATATATATATATATATGAGAGAGAGAGTTATTATACAATATATATTATATATCAAGGCTGCAATCAAGTTAGTGCTTGATTGCAGATATTTAAGTTGAGCACATCTTACTTTGTTTTAATGTATAACAAGTGAACAGTGTATGTGTGTTTGTGTGAAAAGTTCACAACCTGTAATGATTCTCTCAGGTTCTCCACCGAAGATGTCAGTGTCTCTGCTCCGGAGAAGAACCCCAAACCTTCCACCCCTGTGTCGGCCACCAACCCTACCCCTGCCCATCCACGCTCTGCAGCTGACTGGCTGAGTCTCAAAGCGAGCGACGATGATGACTTTAAATATCCAGAGGAAGATGTCAAAGAGCCCAAGAGCGTACTGGAGTTGCCAAAACCTTCTTCCTCTCTTTTCGGAGAACAGGATGCTTCCATGTCTGGTAGCTGCACCACGCCAGCAGTGAAAATGACAGCAGAAACCGCAGCTGAACCCAACACCTCCAAACCCAGCCAGCCGGAGGTTCCCATGGGTCAGAAGACAGACGACCAAGAGGTTGAAGATGACTGGCTAACCAGAGCACGTATGAGCAGGAAGAAGGTTGTTGTGGCCTCAAGCTCAGAGGCCCGACAGCCCAAGCAGGAAGACTCCCCGAGCCTCGGTGAAGAGGTAGAAATGACGGGTCTTTCCATCCAATGTTCTCAAAATGACAGAGCATCCATTCTATGTGTTCAATGCTTGACTTATGTCTTCTTTCCACCAAAGTTGCTGCAGTCATCATCCCTAGGGGGCGCTGTGGACAGAGGCTACCTGCAGAGACGAAAGGAGAAGGAGCAGCAATCTGGAGATTTGCAGGCTCGCATCATCCAGCTTGAGGGACAGGTATGTACGTACATGGAGACGACCAAGACCCAATCATTTTCATTAGTGATGAATCGTGCATGGATTAATGTTCTCAGTCACCACGACTGATTTTAGTCATTTGGATTCCATAGAAGCCAGCATGTCTTCTATGGAAGCATGTTGCCCAGTGAAAATAGCCCACCGGTTATTATTTTAAGATTAGAGCATTTGAAGTGGTCAAACTAGCAATATGTTCAGAACTCATAAGCATCTTTCATAAAACCCTAAATGGTCTCGGATTGTGATTTCTTCACCTGGTTTGCAGTATGTAGAACAGCATTGTATTAATAAAACATCATCATTTTACATATTTTGCTGATTGTTTAGGAAACAGCGCTAGTGTGGGGGGCTCCTTTCACACTGTTTCACAGATTGCACATTAGGACTTGGCCATACAACATTTTTCAGTCGTGAGATTTTATTTTGCTTAAATCCATAATCTTGTCTCTATTGGGAATATTAGTCACAATGTATAAGACACTGACACAGTATGTGTATAATGTGCAGTCCTCTTGTCCTCAACCGAGTGGTATTTTTTCCTCTGACTAGAAGTAAATATTGTGTACTTTTGTATCAGATGCTAGCCTCACTAGGGACATAATGCACATCTGTTGTTCATCTTGTCCAGGTCAAGACACTACAGCTGGAGCGAGACCAGAGCCAGATGCTGCTGGAGAGCATTCAGCAGCGACACAACCAGGACATAGAGCTCATGGAGAATGCGCATAAGTATGAGTTCACTGCTAGAGTCTGTTTAGGACTTTACCACTTAAGCCCTGTTCAAAATGGACAATCTACAAGCGCACAACAAGTTCCGTTACTACGCATTGTGAGCTTATAGATTGGCAATTATTTTTATCTTAAGTGCCGTGTTTTCAAACCACACAGTCTTTCTGTGTGTTTCTATGCATGTGTGTGACACATGCAGAAAAACACACGTGATTACTTTATGAACATTCTTAACGTATATATTATGCATATTTCCCCCATGCTGGCTCCAAGCTTGAAGCATAAATATTTCTCTGCGTTTCAAGGGCTCGTGTAAAGCTGCTTGAGGAAAAAGCTGCCCAGCGGGAGGCGCGGGCACATCAGGAGTGTGAGGACCTAGTGGAGCGCCTGGCTATGGTCACACAGGTAGCTGAGCAGGAGTGCTCGGAGCTGCAGGCTCAGCACCAGCGCAGACTGGCCCAGGCTCAACAGGACAGAGACCGTGAGGTGGAGAGGCTCAGGGACCTACAGAGGTGCGTTGTGGACAACTGTACTGTCTATTTTATTGACATGCACTCCTCTTTTAGGGCTGCAACTAAGGATTACGTTCATAATCATGTAAGCTGTCAATAATGTTTCGTTTATTCGGTTAATCTGTGTCATTAATTGAGACCATAATATGACAGCGAAGTAATGTAATAAGGTACAAAATGATGGTAAATGCTCATTACAAGTTATCTGAATCCAGATATATAATGTAATGCTGGGGTGCCTAGTGGCTCAGACAGTTAGTGAACCGACCATATGGTCACTGTCAGGCAGAAACCTTGTATCTCCATATTTATTTTTTTCCCCCATAAATGAATGCCTTCTTCGTACAAGAGGTACAACTGGTTGAAAAAATGGGTTACAAAATCGTGGGATAAAAGAAAATATTTTTCTGTCAGTCAATGAATGCACCATACAGTAGCTTTAGAAATTCTGTTTAATGCTTGAGTAAATCAATAGTACAGTAAATTTCAGCCATAAATACATTTAGTGATCATGGAATTATTTTGTGTTGTATTTGTATTTTTCTCTTCGTTTGTCTGACAGGAAGTCCATCTTGGAGATGAAGAAGGACTATGAAGACCAAGTTCAGAGACTGAAGAGGTTGAAGGATGAGGAGATTGATGCAGTCACCAGTGCAACATCACAGACCAGGTTAGAGGTCAAGTTCAGGGTTTTAGAGAGGGTTTATTGAAATATCAATGCATGATGAAAACAGGTGGGGGCGCCAATACACCATAATCACGCTATGCACACAACAAGGCATGATGCACCTAACCATGTACTTCGGTGAATCGTGCTCATGATCTGTGTTCCATGTTCTGTTCTATTCTTTTCTGTCCAACTCAACCCCAACTCAACGAGCTGCTAATGCATTACTCCTCCCATTACACTGCATGCTATAATATTAATCAGTCCAAATAAAATGACAGACTAGCCAGTTATGTTTCTCCTTTTAAAACACTTGCCTGGCTTCCATTCATTTCATATTGGGTTATATTCTTGTTTTCATTTCTAAATTAGCTGTGTATTACATTTGTTTATTTCTCGCTCTTATTTTTTCATAATTATTGTTTGCCTATGTTAAGTCAAGTATTATTGTCACATTTTATTTATATATAAAGGTTATTAATATATAATAGAGATACTATTGTGACTGCGATGATTGTGAGATTTCTGTAACATTGCTACGTACTACATGCACTTTGGCGTCAGGTCTCTGGTGCTGGTGATTGAGCAGATGGAGCAGTTCTCCCAGCGATTGGGACACATATCTTCTCGAGTGGAGAGCACTCACGAGCACACTGCCCAAGGCCTGGAGCAGGGTGCACGGCAGAGGGACGAGCAACTTCGAGGTACACACATGCACACACACAGAAAGTTGTATTGGACGTACACAATAGGATGATCACATAAGAAATATGTTCTCGGTTAATGTTTCTAAATTGCTACAATGGGTTGTTGTATGGTATCAATAAAGTTCTTCCTCTCTGCGTTGAGGTTATGCTTCTTCTACCACAGTCTGAACACTCACCATTTCAGACTACACCCCACCCCCTAGCACTCCTTACACATCCTTGTGTCAGTACTTGTTGTCAACTTGTCTATTCAGATGCTAGTTATCTAGACGTATGTTGGCTACTTGTTCACATATGTTATGTGTGTTATTGAAATTGATTGAAATTTTTATTAGGCAAAAAGAATGTAAAACAACACAGTTACATTTGTAATACTTTTGTCTAAAAGGTCCGGCCAAAAAAGTCCTTGCGGGCTTGTTTCCATTGGGGTCCTTGAATTAATTTCATAGACATATATAGTAGCAACCAAACAGTTCAATAATCAACATAAGAATACAGAGGGGGAAAAAAATACCATTATGTACAAAAATATATATATACAAAAAAAAAAAAAAAAAAAAAACATTAGAAAATAAAATAAAAAGTATGTACAAAAAAAGGGGGAGGGGGGGGGTCGTCTGTCTACAGGGAAACTGGTACTAGCTCCTCTTTAGGCCTCCAGAAAGATGAGTTTTTAGGGCTGTTTTGAATGAGCCCAGCGAACTGCATTTTTTGAGGGATGGGGTTAGACTATTCCATTCCTTGGTGGCAGTGCTATAGAAGGAGAATTTGCCCATGTTTGTGTTATGGGTGGGTGTTACCAGATTATTGTTTACGCTCCCTCTAGTTTTGTGACTGTGGGTGTCACTAACTTTTTCGAGGTACTTATACAGATATGCGGGTATAGGGGGCATTTCGGGCAGATCTGCATTTACAATTTTGAAGACCAGTCCCATTTTTAGTTGTATAACCCTGTCTTCCACCCTGAGCCAGCCTAGGCTGGCAAAGTGAGTGGGAGAGAGGTGGGTCATGGGCCCCAGTCCGAGAAGTAGTCGAATCAGTTTGTTTTGGGAGGTTTGAAGCTTAGTCTTCAGTGACACTGAGGTGTTGGAGTACCAAGAGGAGCTAGCATAGTCAAAAAGGGGCTGAATCAGGGCCCCCGAGAGGGTCCTGAGTGCCTGAGGGTTGACAAAGGAGGAAACACTGCCCATAAATCTGGTTCTCTGGTTTACTCCTTTGAACACCTTTGTTGCCATGCTTTCACCTGACAGGTGTTTGTCAAGAATACATCCCAAATAGGTAATCTCTTCTTTGCTAGTGATGATTGTGTCATCGACTTTGACCTTGAAGTCATTTACCTTCATTTTACTGAGGGAATGTTTGGTCCCAAATAGGATGGATTCGGTTTTCCCAAGGTGTAGTGACAGAAGTTTAGATTTGATGTCTACCTGCTACCCTAGTTACTTAACTTTGCAGCACTTGTTTTGTGAGCAGTTAGCACACTATTTACTCTACCACTTACTGGTTCATGTCGTTCATGAGAGAGTCTGCTAAATGCTTAAATGAACATTGCGCATGAGACATGTGCAGAGCAATTTCCTGCAACTCCCTCCTTATTGGCCTCCTGGTATGCACACTTAAGCCCAACCAAATGTTCCAGAATACTGCAGCATGCCTGGTCTTCAAATTCCCAACATTTTCACATCAACCGCCCCCTTTTTCGTTCCCTTCATTGGCTTCCAGTTTTGCCCACACAAACAGTACAAAACACTGGTGTTTGCTTCTGCCTTGCTGGCTGTCTGTGCTGCTGGTGCTGTTTAGATTGCTGTTCACCCTCCACCACCCCAGCTACCATCTGTTTGGATCCGTTATGTACTATGTGGGGTTTGTAAGGCCCGTTTTTTGTTGGGGAGATGTAATGTGCGCCCCCAGAGTATCTAAAAGCAGATCCATTCATCGCCAAACCAAATACGTGTATTTCTCATTATATATTCATTTAAATATTTTAATTTCATTCATGAGTTGTCCTGACTGAAATTCTAAACTGTATATTATGTTCTGTCGTCTCGATGTGTGTTTTTAGTAATGCAGGACCGCCTAGACCAGCAGCAAAGGGCCATGGTGGAGGAGAGAGCCCGACTCAAGGAGCTTATCGCCAGGATGGACACTCAACTGGCCGAGCAGCAGAGGCAACTGGAAAAGGTCAGGTTCTGAGCAGAAGATAATGGCACAGGGGGAAAAAAGTCTCAGTAATCCTGTTGTGGTAGAAGGCACTGTAATGGGTGTCCGGATGGTGTGTCAACCACATTATTGCAATGGTCCAATCAGAAAAAGAGAGCGCAGTCACAGGCACAGTTGCAGATTCTCACACGAAGCGCCAGATTGGGTTGTATTGGTGTAACTGAGAAGCCTGATTTGCTTATTTACATGCTCAGCAAACCACGCGGTGACCACTTGTTGTCCTGTAGAAACATGGCATTACCATGGACATGATAAAGGCTTATTTTTAAAGATAGCATCCATCTTTAAAATGAAGCCTTTACTCGCATGGTTTTGCCTTTTTTACCATTGTGTACCTGTGCTTTTTGGACCTGAACCATATGCCAAGAAAATGTGAATAACGTCCTATCAGAACCACAATAAGCCTGCTATCATTAAAGTTTGTGGCAGTTAGGACATTATATACTAACAGATTTACTTTCATTTGAATGCAAGATAGTGTTGTTTATTTTTCCCCAATTGTACATGTGTGTTCTGGAGAAGATGTAGACCACATATGGGCACATTCTCACACACACACACACGCACGGACGCACGCACGTGCGCACACACAAACACACTGTACCTTACATATTTGTTTTTCAGGAACGCTGGAGGGTCACAGCAGAGCAGGCCAAGGCGGAGTCTGCACTTAGAGGCCTGGAAGAGGAGAAGCGTTCCATGACTTCACACATAAACATGGAACGGGAGGAGCTGGAACGAGCTAAGGTTAACCTCTTAAGCCTTGCTGACTAAATGTTTTGAAATTGTCAAGGATTTTCAGAAATAGCCAATCTACAAGCTCACAATGCATCACATCATGACGTGTTGTCAGCTTGTATATTTTCTATTTTAGCTATTTGTGACAATTTATGACATTTTTCGCCTGTAATGACATGCCCAAAATAGGGACGCCAAGTTGAAAGTGGTTAAGGACTACATACTGTCAGTAGTCGCTAATGCCTTTACGTTGTCAACTTGTCACAATGACCCTTTCAACATTGGACCCTCAAAGAAAATTGCGCATTTTCGACTGAAAGTGACATAATTTAGGTCAAGCGAAAGGGTTGTTTGTACGAGGATGAAGCCTTTTTGCTTTTGGAAATGTCTGTATGAACACAATACATCAATCCGTTTGCATTTCTCACTATTGATTTAATTTCACTTACATCCGTCAGAGTGCATTGCTGGAGGAACAGCAGTCAGTGATAAAGCACTGCGCAGAGGAGAGGAGGAAGCTAGCCACTGAGTGGAGTCACTTCCACGCCCAGGAGAAGCAGAGGCTGGAGAGAGTTGAGCGGGAGGCCAGCCGGGCCATGGAGAGAGACGCCCACAGAGAGGGCAACATTATCAGCTTGGCACAGGTCTGTTTCGCACAGAAATGCCAGCAAGAGTTGATGTGCTTCTTTGTTTTTGAGTGTGTGATTTGCCATACTTGTAGCTGATGTCAACAATTAACATTTGTTGTTTTTTTTAACGAGAATTTCAAAGATACGGCTGCGGAATGTCACGCTATGTAGGACCTCCATAAAAAGAAAATAAATAGTAATTTCAGTTATTCTATACAAAAGATGAACACATTTTATTTTAAAGGGGAGAATGTACAATGGTGGTCTAATACTTTATCTTGTAACCATGTACATTAAAAAAAAAGAAACTGTGTCGACTAGTGGTTATAGTAGGCGACTAGCTGACTAGTTGTTGAAAACCCCTACCGTACATGCTTTGTGGTGCATGTAATTCTGTTTTGTCAACAGAATAGTAGGGTAAAATGTATAAATTTATCTAATTACATTTCAGTAATCTAATAGTAAATGTTTGTCTTTGTGCCGGGTAAACTAAACACTAAACGGTCACTCTCTTCCTCCAGGAACAAGCAGACCTGAGACTTCGTGCCATTGAGCTCAAACAGAAAGAGGAGGCTGCGTTGCGGGAGCGAGAGGCCCTGGACAGACAAAGGGAGGAACTGGAGAGAGAGAAAGAAAGTTTAAGCGGTACAGCTCTGAGACTCAAGACACGTGCACATGAGGTGGAGGCCTTCAGCAAGGTAAAACCCCAACCCGTAATGAATTAACACATGTGTATATATATCTAGGAATGTCATGTTCCTGCACTTTTAGATACAGTAGAACAGTGTTATTGCTAAACACATTATTTGTGTTCGTAGCTGGCTGCAGAAAAGTATGAGGAGGGCGAGCAGGCCTTGCAGGAGGCGAGGCGTGTGGAGACTGAACACCAGGCAAGACTTAAAAGTATCCACACCCAAAACGAGAGGCTGAGGCAACAGGAGCAGCAACTTCATCAGGTGTCTGAATGCTACAGTGTATAATTGATTTGGATTTGCTACACTGGATCCATTTTGTGGCTCTGCTCGGTAACTTTGTACTAGCATCTTGTGTTTCTTTTTACAGGAGCGATTAAGGATGACTGAACTCCGGAGGGAAAGGTTGGGACAGACTGCTCCTCTCACCCCACTGCCACAACCAATCCCACCCTTGTTCACAGGTGAAGGAAATTCATAGCAACTCTGGTTCCAGACCCCTGAATTGCTATTTGCTACATATTTTCTGCAATTCTTTCAAATTTTAACAATGAAGTTTGAGTTTGGATATCAGGCAAGTAGCCCTATTAACTTTACTGTATTTGTATCACCAGACTTCAGCCTAGTGTTGCCAAATCCTCTGCTGACATCTACTGTCAATGATCCCACCACCAACTCCAGCCCTGGATCCCCAGAGTTTCAGGCTAGACTGGCTCTGCTCAGGCACACTGCAGAGAAGGTGACTCCATTTGAGCTGATGACAGAACTTAAGTCCAAAATACAAACATCTTTACTTCATAATACATTTCCTAACGCCGTTTCTTTCTGTAGGACCGTGACTACCTGCAGGACGAACAGTTCTTCTTGGACACACTTAAGAACACATCTTATAGTTCAGCTTTCCACACAGCGTGACTAAAGGATCTCTACTATAACCTAGTTTACTTGAACATGAAATCAAAGTTTAATTGTATACCATGTCTGTTCAACAATTTGAATACATTTTTAAGAGCCATTTTATTTAGAGTAGCCAATTATTTGTTTACCCCCTTTTTCTCCCCAATTTAGTCGTTATGAAAATTGATTCCTCCCCACACATTTCTATCACTGCTGTTGTATCCTATTGACTCACCTACCAGTGAGGTGCCCCCACCAGGACATAGAGCCTTCATACTACTCCTCCTGCCCAACACTCCCCACTGACAGGTGCCACACCAGCCCGCAGGAGTATGTGCAATGATCAATATCACCATCCCCGCCCAGCTTACCTCTCCCGAACACTGGCCAATTGTTTTCGTATTGACGCTCGACAAAGCTGGATACACCAGTGGATTTGAACCCACAACCTCTATGGTGGTGGGCAGGAACTTTACCACTGCGCCACCCAAGCGCCCACTATTTTTCTTTTGCTTACTCTAAACAGAATGAATCATTACATGAAATGTTAAATTAAACATGTATAAATATATTATCTGCAGGCAGATTGACATGCCATTACATTTGCTAATAAAAGTTATGCATTTGATAGCAAAAATGAGATGGATACATTTTTTCAAAGAACTTTCTCTCAGCAGAGTGGAACATGGCTGCTGCAGCAACTACAAGGACATACAACCAAAATGTACAGGATTTCAGAACACTGGCTGGCGCCAATTTGTGTCCGGGTAGCAGTCAGTAGGCCACATGCCTTTGGACCACCAGTTTGTGGTTTGATCCCAGGAACCACCAACTCGGCATGTAGCAGGGCTTGGGTAACTAAAACTAAGTTCTGTGAGCTTCGATACACGCATCAAACTTGAAACTACATTTACATAGAACTGCTGGCTTCGGTGCAGGGGGGGAAAAAAACGTGACAAATGACGTCCGAAGCAGCAACTGGTTCATTTTCTCAAACTGGTATGGATCGGCTGCTGCAAAGATATTGTAGCTACCACAGAAAATACTTGCTGTAATTGAATTGACTACAGGGGTCTGCACTTATTCGCTTCAACGATGCATGGAATTCATTCAATACAAATTAAACTGACCTCATGATTTAACAAAATGAAAAGGGCTTTTAATCATTAAGTTTATAAAAAGGTGTCTGTGACCTGCAAAACTTAATGATTCAATGCCCTTCATTTTGTTACTGTAATAATGAATGAGCCATAGCTAGTCAAATCTGAGTGTTGCCCATTCCACATGCATCACCACACCATGGCCTATACTAACACAAGTTTTTATTGCAAATTATACCCAATATTGCCCAAATACAAAGTCTACAGTGCATTACAATGTACAAAAATCAGAAACATCCATTCATTTAACAGTCCTATTGAAAGCCTCCAACTGGCCTGTCTATTAAATGCAGTTTTGCTTTTCACCAGGAGAGGTCACTGTAGCTTTAAATAATGAACCCATTTTCAAAACGATTGCGTTTATAATGTTTTAATTGTGTTTTTGGCATTGAACAAGGCATTAACAGGGCAGAGGTTTTACACAAAAAGTTAACAGAAAATATTTACCATGGGCAAAACAGAATTAATTTATACTTTCAAGGGAAGTCAAGCTCAACCATTTTAGAAAAGAAAACAAACTGGATAATAAAAACAATTGATGGAAATGTTGAATTAGCTCAAATAATTTCAGGTGATTTTGTGGCAGGCCTACCCCGACCCACTTTCAAAAAGTGAAAAAGATTAACAAGCTCAACCATTTTAGAAGGAACATTTTTTTCAGATGAATAAAACTACGGAAAATCACAATTAGCCAAAATATGCGATCTGTGATTTTGTGACAGGCCTACCCCGACCTACTTAACCACTGGCTGGCTCTAGTAAAAATTCACTAAATCAACTATTTAACTCAGTTACACAAATGCCATCAATTGAGGTGTGTTGCAGTCTACTTTGATGCATGCGATTGCCACATCCAGTCTTCTGCTCTTCTCAGACTTTCAGTCACACCTGTAGAAGACAATATAGAGTTAAGTCCAAAATAAAAAAAAGGCCAGGTTGAGTGCCAAACAAGACAGTATTTCTCAGATACGCTTCATCATCGTCAGTTATCGCATTAGACGGCTTTTCCTATGCAGCCATTTCATCATTGAAATCACAGCTCACATAGCCAGACATCAGGGATCTCTGCCTACCAATAAGTATGGTGACATCTAAATTCAATGTATGGGCTAAAACTGTCTGGAAGGTTAACACATTCACAGAACCAATGCATAGACTCCACGGATGTTCCTTCATAAGGGAAGGCATCATTCAAAGCAGTGGGCATAAGTTTGTTGTTTTTGCCCATTGATCGAATTTTGATTACCCCAAAAGATAGGAGGAAGAGATCTGATAGTCAAACTATGACTACATCAAACTAACAGCCATAGAGTGGTAAATACCTTTGCATAACTCCTTTAATGATGGTGTTGCATCATTGCAATAACTCCTGTCCATTTCTTGCTCTAGGATGTGAAGTCTTGACCTGTTAACGACACATTATTAGATGGCTCCACACAACCAGAAGACACCAGACATCAGGCTGTAGCAAAGCCATCAGGTCAGCGAGGATTCTCTACACTCTTCTTCAGACAGGGATAACAGTTTCATCATTGACTTTAGAGTATAAACCCCTAGGTTTCTCGTAATTCTTAAAAACCTCACCTCCAGCCTATGTCGCGACACATGGAGTCGTCCCATGGCACTGAATAACTCCTGTCCATTTCATGCTGCAGGATGGGAAGCGTTGACCTGTTAACGACACATATGATTAGATGGCACCGCACAACCAGAGGACACCAGATATCAGGCTGTAGCAAAGCCATCAGGTCAGCGAGGATTCTCTACACTCTTCTTCAGACAGGGATAACAGTTTCATCATTGACTTTATCGAGTATAAACCCCCATGGTTCTTGTAATGCTCAAAACCTCACCTCCAGCCCAGTTCACGACACGTAGATTTGTCCAAGAGTCCTCATGTAGGCCTGCAAAACATGGGGAAATGGCATCTTTAAACATGCACCCACACCTGTAGAATATAAAGTTTTGTTTCTAAGAAGAATGTAAGATTGCGTGACAATTATGACTGCATTTCTCAGATAAGCTTCACCATCAGCAGTTATCGCATAAGACGGCACTTCCTATGCAGCCATTTAATCATTGAAACTATGGAAAACTGAAGAGCCATTGAGTGGTAAATACCTCTGAATAACTCCTTGTCCATTTCATGCTGTAGAGTAGGATGGGAAGTGTTGACCTGTTAACGACACATTGATTAGATGGCTCCACACAACCAGAGGAGACCAGATATCAGGCTGTAGCAAAGCCATCAGGTCAGCGAGGATTCTCTACACTCTTCTTCAGACAGGGATAACAGTTTCATCATTGACTTTAGAGTACAAAACCCCCATAGTTCTTGTAATGCTTAAAACCTCACCTTCAGCCCATTTCATGACAGATTCGTCCCATGGCACTGAATAACTCCTGTCCATTTCATGCTGTAGGATGGGAAGTCTTGACCTGTTAACGACACATTGATTAGATGGCTCCACACAACCAGAAGACACCAGACATCAGGCTGTAGCAAAGCCATCAGGTCAGCGAGGATTCTCTACACTCTTCTTCAGACAGGGATAACAGTTTCATCATTGACTTTATAGTGTATAACCCCCCCACAGTTCTTGTAATGCTTAAAACCTCACCTCCAGCCCATTTAATGGCACATGGATTCGTCCCATGGTACTTAATAACTCCTGTCCATTTCATGCTGTAGGATGGGAAGTCTTGACCTGTTAACGACACATTGATTAGATGGCTCCACACAACCAGAAGACACCAGACAGCAGGCTGTAGTAAAGCCATCAGGTCAGCGAGGATTCTCTACACTCTTCTTCAGACAGGGATAACAGTTTCATCATTGACTTTAGAGTATAAACCCCTATGTTACTCGTAATGCTTAAAAACCTCACCTCCAGCCTATTTCGTGACAGATGGAGTCGTCCCATGGCACTGAATAACTCCTGTCCATTTCATGCTGTAGGATGGGAAGTGTTGGCCTGTTAATGATACATTTGATTAGATGGCTTCACACAACCAGAGGACACCAGATATCAGGCTGTAGCAAAGCCATCAGGTCAGCGAGGATTCTCTACACTCTTCTTCAGACAGGGATAACAGTTTCATCATTGACTTTATAGTATAAACCCCCATGTTCTTGTAATGCTTAAAACCTCACCTCCAGCCCATTTCACGACACATGGATTCACCCAAAAGTCCTCATGTAATGCAGGCCTGCAAAGCGGGGAAAATGGCACCTTTAAACATGCAAAAACTAAAAAAAGACCACACTTTGCCTTTTAGCATACATGGAATTGCCTTTAGGTCATACTCACTTTATAAAAAATGTCTCTCAGGTCATCCTTGGGGTTGACCCAGGAAGCCACTGCATCGCAGAAGATGAAATCCTGGACATGGAAATACACATGAATAATTAATGTCAGTTCTCCACTTAGTAGGTGAGCCTCTGCTTCTCCTAATCCACTGATCTCAGACCTTTAAAAAATCCAATCATATGATTTGTCAGATTTCGAGTGTCTAGTTTAAGGTTCATCATAGAGTAGAATAGATGAGTATTGAGAAAGCAAAAGAAACTTATGTTACAGTGACGTGTGTGGGGGGGCACACAGGTTGCATCCTCTTTCAAGTCTACGGTTTGACAGACTTAATTTAATACTTGCCATGTCCTGACAGATACGACTGACTTCATGACAAATTAAGATTAGCAGTATGTGGTTCCAACTACCTGCTTTGTTTATATGGAGACACGTGTGGTTTCTGCACGATGGCTTATTTTTGGTTGAATACATAGACAAATTTAGTGTTTTATGAGTCATGTTAGATTAATAGCTTGGGTGGAGGTTTATGTCCCAATATGTAAAAATATATCTTGAAAGAGGTGACTTCCATTTCCACATCACTGTGCATCAAGTTATGTTCTCAGTAATCCAGTAACCAAAACACCCACTTGCACCACTCCTCCAGGGTTGACCCCGATCATCATGCAGATTCCTCGGAAAGCCGAATCCTTCTCCTTGTTATCCAGGATATTCCTCAGTGACGTCCACCTGAGCTGAGGAGTGGTTACAACAAATGTTTTGTTATAACCATTGAAGTTCAAAACCATAAAAACTACATATACACATACAAAGCCTTTAGGTTCTGGATCAGAAATAATAGGAACAAAATGTATCATTGTATATCAATGAGCTGGGTGTGTCATCATATCCAGATCAGCCAACACGTGTGGTACCCAGGATAATGTAATTAGTGAATTGACAGATAACACATTTGATATTCCAAGTCATGAATATCAAATGTGTTAAGCCGCTCATATAAAACTGCATAAAGATTGCCACAGCCAGATAGTAAATCAATCAGTATGTTAACATAAGTGAAGTCCAGGGAAAATAAGTTTGTTACTTGAAGATTTTGATTACAAAACATCAAGGGGATAGTTCAACCCAAAAAAACTAGCCTCAGACTTTAATTCATGGATTTTTGTGTTTTTGTCGCATTCCTAAGCAAATCATTTGATGACCAGCGGAGCGGTAGACACTAGGCAGCCGTTCCGGTAGGAAACACAAGGAGACTGTCTCCTACCAGAACTGCTGCTGGTCATCAAAATGGCTTAGGAATGTGACAAAAGCAGAAAAATATCCAAGAATTCAAGTCTCCATGGGGTGACTAATCGATAGGGGGGAAAAAGTCATTTTGGGGTGAACTTAGCCCTGGTCCAGAGCGTTAGTGAGTTATAACGCTCTGGACCAGGGCTAGGGGTGAACTATCCCTTTAACCACTTCAGCCCTATATACACATTTCGGCCATTTGAAAATAGCCGATCTACAAGCTCACAATGCAGCTTGTAGATCTGCTATTTCAAAAGTGTTTTACACAGTCTATATAATGAATACTTTAAGTACATTTTGATGCCAATACTTTTACTCAAGTAAATTTAGTATTGATACTTTTACTAAAGTAAAAAAGGTAGTACTTCTTCCACCACTGCCACGTGCTGATTCTAAGTGATACAGCACAGGCACCAGTGTGCACCACACGTGTTTAGCTTCAGCTAATAGCATTAGCTCGAGTCATGGTAGCATCAAATATGGGCTGTAGTGTGGCCACATTGTGGTGTACTACTACTACTCACGTTCATATTCCACTTCTTGGTAAAGTACGTAGTAGATTACAGTCCGTGTCCGACGTGGACTGGATAGAACATGGTTATTACATAATAATAACGTCGCGTTGTGCCTTACGCCGCAGCCAGCCATCTCCCAGTCTGACCGGAACCTGAAAGACTCTGCGTGGTCGCGGAGGCTGCTTTATACACATAAATTCTCGCGTGACTTTGTGGACCAATGATCGAGGACAGGGCGTGGACTTTAACCAATGATCATAGTAACCTCGCATCACCAGTCTTTCCACCTCAGAGATCATAGTACTTTATTTCATTTGATCATTAAACCATTGGTTCTCATTCAAGCGTTTTCATGTCAAGGACCCCACATTCATATGTTTTTGGCGGCGGACCCCCATCTGAAAAAGTGTTTCCAGAGACCTCAGAAGAGATTTTACATTTTCAATATTTTTCAAATATTTTCAAGAATAGTAGGTACAAGCTCGCAGCACAGCACAAAGTGACACACTGTAAGATTGTATCTGCTATTTTGAATAGCCAACATATAAATGGATAAAATGATTGTGATGCTGTATTTACACATTTTTCTGGGGACCCCCTAGAACCACCCCAAGGACCCCTGGGGGTCCCTTGACCCCACTTTGAGAACCACTGCATTAAACAACTATCATGTGCAACTATACATACATATGCATATACATTTTTATATTTTTTAAATAGAATGGTTTTATAGATACAACTAACAACAAACCAAGTAAGTATTGATTGATTGATTGATTGATGTACTTTATTTAGTAAGACATGAGAACAACAGTACCTACATGGAAGTACAAATTCACAATACAAGGTCTACTAAACTGTAAGACTCATTAAGCACTGAGCTTGAGAACAGCTGATTGCCCATAAGGTTATCAAGCTAGATGGGGTTTGATTACAAATGGTGAATAACACTAGGCTACCATGTGTTCATTGTAAGTTAAATAAAAAACAACAACAAATACATTTCTCTTAAAGTGTTTCCACTTTCTCTTAAAGTGTTACCACAAGTGTTACCACTATGCGACAAAAACTAAAAAATATCCATGAATTCAAGTCCCCATGGGGTGACTAATCCATAGAGAAAAAAAAGTAATTTTGGGGCTGAACTATCCCTTTAAGTCGTGACCCATAAAAATGTGTCCGCGGCCCACAAATGGGTCCCGACCCACTGTTTGGGAAACAGTGGCCTAAACCTACCAAGTTTCAATGGCCTGTCTTTAACGTGCCATTCCACTGTCAGTCACTAGGGAGAGACTCTCCACTACGAACACATCTGTTTCTCTCACAGTGTCCCACTACAGAAGGCCAGGCAGACAGACAGACAGTCAGCCGCAGTCAGTCAGTCAGAGTCCTGCAACGCACCATCATCCTGCAGCGGAACCCTCTCTCTCTGTACTGGATGATGGAGAAAGAAGATGCCGCTGAGCCGGACCGAAACGGGGCCGTGGGCGGCACGCTGTACGGAGAGTTCACGGACACGCTGAACGACAGGGTCAGGTACTCGGTGAGCCTGACGGAGAGCGCCCTCACCGTCCAGAAGATCTCCGCCTCGTCGTCACCTGGACGGACCGCCAAGGTGGTGTTTAACCTGACCGACTGCATAGGGTGCCGGGCGCACGGAGCGGACGCCGGGGGCGCGGACGTCGGGGCTTACGTGACCGCCTATTTCTACCAGTTCAAGCGGCGCTGGACGATGAGCGCCACCGGCACCACGGCCCGCCAGAAAGTGGAGCAGTGCTTTCGGGTCGCCCTGGTCCAGGACGACCCGCTCGTCAACCTCCAGGAGGCTGAGCGGTGGGCGAGTGCCATCAGAGACTTCTCCATACGACAGATACCCCGGCGAGATGGTGAGACCCCCAGAAACAGTAATTGAGCGAGTCGGGACTGACTTGATTGGTACGGGGGGGGGGGGGGTAAAGAAAATAAACAGTGGCGGAAAGTAACTAAGTACATTTACTCAAGTAGGCTACTGTACTTAAGTATAATTTTGAGGTATTTTTTACTTTACTGGAGTATTTCCAAATGTCTGTTCTTTTACTTCTACTACAACCCAGAGGCAAATATTATACTTTTACTCCACCTCCATTATTTGAAAACTTTACTAGTTACTACAAAACATACATTAACCACTTCGATCTACAAGCTCACAATGCCTCACATTGTGAGCTAGATCTGCTATTTTCAAAGGATTTTATGCATTTGAAAACTTGTGGAATGGGACATTCTGCATAATGAGTACTTTCTACTTTTGGTACTTTAAGTACATTTTGACACCAATACTTATGGACTTTTTACTCAAGTAAATTTTGAATTCCGGACTTTTACTTGTAACCGAGTATTTCTACATTGTAGTATTGATAATTTTACTTAAGTAAAACATTTGAGTACTTTTTCCCACCACTGCAAATAAAGTAAACATCTTAACATAGGTCAAATATCTTACATAGCCTACCAACTCATCCGTAGTAAGTTGCTGACTCTCCCTTCCTGGGCATTTTAGACTAATTCCCAAAACTGTCTTATTGGCAGACTGAAACACAAGGAATGTAGTGACACATTCCATCTGGAATCCATCAGGTTCTAGGAACCTGCTCTACCTGCTGAGGAAGGTGGTGAACCAGGTCCCAGTGATGTGGAAACCCTCCCCCAGTGGCAGACTAACCACGCAGAATCAGATTCATTTACTCAAATAACCACTTTCTCTTATGTTATTTATGGACTATTTGCAAAGCTTTAAACATTAATATGAGCAAGAGAGAGGACTCTTTTGCTAGATCAGCCTATTTGTTTATGTCTGTTTACAGAACCGTATTCATTTGCATAGGTTTTTACCTTCTCTATAGAACATGATGGCTGAGTTATGCAGTCCTCTGTTGCCCACTAATTCCCACAGGGCAAAATATTGTTGACGGGTGGAATTTTACGCGTTAAAAAAAAAGCATGTTTTTCATCTCCTGCTGCTACAGCTATGTCTAATTAGGTCTTCTGTTGTTTGAAATGCATAATGGTACTGGGCTTAAACTCATATCCCCATCTCATCAACCTCTCCTCATTCTTTCGGAGTCATTAATAACACAAACCTATATAGGTGGTGTTGATTCAGCTCATTAACCCCGTCATTCAGTAGCGGGGAAATGCTGATAGTGCTATTAAGGATGGTGATGACATGGGTCCATTATACAAAACTAGAATGACTTTCTGTGCCGTTTTGATTCAGATGATGAGGTGCTGAGCCTCACACCAAAGCTAACTATGTCTTAAAGTGTATTCATGCTGGGAAATATATATTTTTTTCCCTTTTCTTAATGTGTTTAAAATAGAAAACAGAGCTTGCATGCCTAACACGGGAGTCCTACTGAGCAGCCAACATATAGGCCCTAGTTCAAAGAGGGAACATATTTTTGACTTGGCAGGGACTCATTTGGAACATTGGTTGTCAGAAGAAGAAGAGTCAGGTGGGATGAGGAATGAGGTCGCCATCCTGGCTGCAGCCCCCAGGTGTACACACAGCAAACAGAGAGGGAGAGAGAAACTGGTCTCTTTGTGTGATGAGGAGGACCCAGCCTTCCTCTGGTGTGCAGCCAGCAGCAGTTAGAGCCTCAGTCCCCTGTCAGGCAGGCAGATGGTAACCTGAGAGGTAATTGCGTGGCCTTGTTATTGTCCTTCTGCTGGACTCATCAAAGGAGTCCAGAAATGAAGCCTTTTAAAAGGTCAGTTCACACGTATATTGATGAACTGGCTATCAATGGTCACCGGTGTGCTATTCAATCGCCAACTCACAGATCAGATGATGAACCGCAAAATCCCTGCAACTCTTCGCCGATGATTTTGTCGTGGATAACGTGGTATCTCACTCTGTCTTGTTTTGCTCCTGTGCTCCTTTGTAACACTGCCCCATCATTAATTTATGAGGTTGTTTTAGCATTCCCGATTCAGGGCAGCCAATAATACAGTATTTAACAGAATGTATGGTATGTTTTAATGTGAATGATGTCATTCTAATATAGACGCAGTACTACCAGCACAGCGATCTGTTGTTTTGAATACATTGTTGTAGAGGGTGTATGAAAGTCAGTGTGGTTTGCTAATCCCTTGTAGAGTTAATTACATGCCATCTCATCTGGTATTGCAGATGGAAAGGTTGGATTAAGTGCAGGGGCAATGCCAGGCTTGTATTTACGGAGAGAGATACAGTATATCATCATCCTGCTGGCTATAGATTAAAAATGAAAGAAATACAGTAGGAAGCTGAAGTCATTCTTCTTTTGAAGTAGTTGGCAGCAAGGATAACGAGATTGCAACTGCATTTAGTATATGGCCTGGAATCTATAGTGTGCAGAGTCTAACACAGTTTTCAATTTCACAGGTAGGTCGTTGGAATGAATGAGCCATAGATAATGAAGTCCATAATGCAGTCCTGCACAAGCCAACAGCCAACTATTTCCCGCATTGCACATGGCAACTTGATGATGGTTACTTGTTTTGACTGGTGTTACTAGCGGTCGCCTTGAGTGTAGGATTTTGAATTTTAATTTGTGTATTCCCTGCTGGCTGTAGCCTATTTCTAGTCCTCTCTCTTCTAATGCTTGGTAGGGTGCCAGTCACACTCTTCACAGTTCACACATAGTCACATCGCGTACCTTATTACATTTATATAATGTTATTGCACTGTCTTGATTTCTCGTGTTTTCCTATGTGCTCCCTATGCACCTGAATCAAAGTCCCCTTGAATTAGAAGCATCCAGTTATTCCTGTGCTGTTGTTGTTGTTGTTGTTGTTGAATGCTGGGTCTTTGTATTTTGTACATGAAAGAAAATACATAAACTTGTAACGGTTTGCTGGTGTAGTTGCCGGGGTGCCAGTCAGAGTCTAATCTGACAAAAATGTGTAAATAATAATACCCCCAACAACCGCACAACGACTGACACAATAACATAGCAGCCCCTGGAACAAACAGTAAACACACAATACCATAGAAAATCATAAAGAAAATACACACACACAGAGTAACTTTTGCAAACAGTGTATCAAATTCAATAGTGAAACCGTCTTGAGGTTGGGAGGAGGAGAGAGGGCAACATAAAACATCAATAGGAGACGCCGGCGGGGGCATGTTTCCTTCACACAGCCAAGAGCTGTGTTCAGCCACAGGGCCAGGTGTGCATCCCTGCTGTCTGTCACCGTGCGACCTGTCACCTCCCTATGGCTCTGCCCGCCACAGCTCTTCCAGTGATGGAGATGACCTCTCACTCTCACCCCTACCAGCCTCTTCCCAATTCACCAGGGAGCCCCTCGCCTTCTGTCTCCTGACAACCGGCTGAGGAGGCCTGTCAGAGAGGCCCCCAGTCTGGTGGTGTTGTCTCCCACCACCACACACACACACAGACACACACACAGTTTCGCACCCTCCCATTCCTTACCACGACCTTGGAATAAAGCTTTCTTTCGGGATCCGTCAGTCCAGCCTAAGCTGTTGTTGAGACAGAGTTACACCAGAGACCAGGATTAGCTTTCGGCTTTCGCTGAAAGATATCCCCACTGTTGTTTGTTTGTTTGTTTGTTTGTCTTGGTGCGATGGCAGCTTTTTTCATAGGACGTCTTGTGATGCTTTTTTGCAGGCAGTGTAGTGGTTATAGGAGCCACCCCATAATCACAAAGTCACAGGTCTGAATCCCTCATCAGCCATGTGTCCTCCAGTCAAAGTGTCCTTGGAGTAAGACACTGATCTCCTCCCCCCTCCTCCTCGTTGCACGTCTTGCAGTAAAGATTGTAATTTAACGGATCTCACTTGTGACGCAGTCTAGACGGCTGTGTTCTCAGGCAAATCTAAATTAAGTCTTTTATGAGAGGGATTTGCATGGTGATACTGCGCTGGCTTATAATTTGGATGGTTAGGAAATTCATATTCTACTCACGAGCCAGATGCTCAGTGCATATTATTTCCATCACATCACTGAGTCTGTCTGCCACCTTTCTGACTCTTACTGTTTACCGTCTCTAAACTGTGAAAAATACACCCCAGAGTTTAGAGTTTGCCTGTCAGACAGTTCCCTAGTCAGAGGAAGATCAGGACTGCCCACAGGTATCTGCCCTCTCAACTCACACAGACACCACACCGCCCGCACACACGCACGCACGTGTGCACACGCAAGCACACACGCACACACGCACGCACACATATTTCAAAAACTCTCCTGCACCTCAGGCTCTTCATCTCTCACATTCAACTCAAGGCACGCATCCGTACGTGCACACACACACACACACACACACACACACACACACACACACACACACACACATACACACGCACGCCACACACACACACACACACACACACACACACACACACACACACACACACACACACACACACACACACACACACACACGCGCGCGCGCAAGGGCACTCCTGAATAAAAGAGCTTGTTCTCTGTACATTTTCCTTGTATGAATAAAGGGTTTCACTTATTCATTTCCATCTAGCATATCTATAAATGCCATCATGCAAATCATCACAACATTTAGTGGTACTTCCTCAAACATGCGTTGGCAGTTGGAACCTGATTATGTACTAACTGAAAAGCTGTTATTGAGCTGTCCATGGCTCAACTCAATAAGTTGTGTTATATTGATTTTGATATTTAGGTAATAGCTATAATCAACAAGTAACACACTGTAAAATGTACTTGTAATTGTAAATTATTTTATTATAATATTATAAACACAATCAAGTATTGTTTACTGTATGAAATGCAATAAGACATTCACTCACCCTGATCACTTGCTAGGTTGATGAGATTTCATGGTGACCATACAGTATGTAACTGTTATCAGTAGTAGTCTTCAAGAGAGTCGTTTTCAGCACTTACTTGTACTTGAGTAATTATATTCTATTATATTTCATGTTTGGGGTCATTTTATCGTCTACTCAAGCTTTTGTGAGCACCCCAGACAGTTTTTAAATTTGATATTCATTTTATCAGACACGCCCCCTTCCAGTTCCTATACAAATCCATTGTAACTTCAAACTCCATTTTAACCATGTTAGATTAATTGAAAACACGTCCTTGGTAATTATTATTTTTAATAAAATGAAAAAAGTAATTGAAATGCCCCCCTCACGCATTAGAAGGACAAACAATATCAGACACCAGCACCAAGGACATGTGTTTTCAATTAATCTAAAATGTTTGAATTTACAATGGGTTTGTATATAAAGGGTCTGATAAAATGAATATCAAATATCCTAATACTGAATCAATCTTAAAAACTGTCTGGGGTGCTCACAGAATCCTGAGTAGATGATAAAATGACCACAAACATGTTTGAAAGTGAAATATCCCTTTAAGTACAGTGTGTAGTCCATCCCTTCGACCTCGACCTCGCTCACACAATCTTTTTTTAAACATGAATTCAAAGATCTACCTTAAAAAAAAAAAAGAGAGATCAAAAAAGGATCCTTTAAATAATGCAAGCTAAAAAAAGTTCATAGGCGTATAGCATAAGAAAGTGTTATTTGACAGGAGTACATAGATTGCTGCTAATTGCCTTTGGCATTGACCTCTGCCTGGTCTTTATTGGGGGATGTTGTTCAATTCACTACCTCTAGGGCATTTTATCGAACATGTTCTACCACCCTTGAGTGTAAAACCAAACTCTAAAGCTCTTCCTTTGACAAAGCTAGCTTCCAGTGTTGTGCCCGATATTCTGGAATTGTAGATAGAGCCTTTTGTGTCCGAAAGCCTCATTGTACTCAATACAAACAAACAACAATGGCGAACCCAATGCTGGTGAATAGAGGGAAACAGAGTTTGCCACATTGGCCTCTGTGTTTTCACAGTCTGTCGACAGGTTCACACCTCTTTCTCTGAGATATTTTGAGACCTCTGCCGGTTCATCTCACCAGCTTAACAAGGCTAAGCGGCACGATGATAGCAGCAACGTCCCTGTGTTATAATAAACTACAGTTTTGGGACAGGGGGAGGAAAGGAAAATCAAATAAGCAGACTAGAGCAAGAAAAGGCTAAAAGCACAAATGATAGGTGATACATTTGGTATATAGTGTAGTGCAAATCAGTGCTTGTCTCATGAATTCGGATTATGGAGGGACAGCCACGATATGATGAAAAATAAATCAACGCACTGAGGTCATAGTACATTTTGGACAGGGAAGCTGCTCTGGCATATAAGCAAACTGGGGCTTGCACGATTTCTGAAGTCCTTGTCATGTTTATCTGTCTATCAGTGCTTCCTGGTACACACAACACCGCTGACCACTTCCTTAACATGCTGAGGAATGCATGACACCGAAACGCTATTAATTGGCAATCTTGACTGAGGGGGCTAGTTGGTCCGGTTTGGGGGGCGACGCCCCCTCACGCCCCCACCGTGACGCCGGGCCTGAATCACATGCCTCTCTTTTTGTTAGTTGATCAAATTGCAGGCAGCCAAACCCATTGGGTGCAATTTGATACAAACGTTTTTGTCCCTCTAGCCTCTAAAAGGGAATCGAATCATTTGATATGGCCTCTGGGGAGGGAGTGTTTTTTGGGAGACAAGGGTATCTGCAGCAACATGTACCTTCAGGAAGGAAGAAGGCAGGACTTTTCATACAGTGCTCCCTCAATACCACGTGTCACCTAAACAAGTTTGTCCTGCTTCGCCCAGTGGTTGTCACCTAATGCACAACCAAAGAGATGAACTTCAACTGGCAGTAATTCCTACTGTAACTGCTGCACGTCGTTAGACAAAGGAGAGAGAGAGGGGGGGGGGGCTGTCTTTTGACTGCCTTGGCTGAGAATATTGCATAGAAAAAAGTTTGTCAGGCGCCATCTGTCTGAATAGTGTCTGGCATCTCTTTAAAACAAAGCGTTGAGGCTTTCTGTATGAGCGGTTTAAAAGATACAATAGTGTTAGCTCTGTTTTTATGCTTTAAGGGCTATTCACACCAAGAATGATAACTATAACGATGACTCATATTGATAATAATGATATCATATTAACCCATTAAAACCAGGAAAGTGTCTGTGTCTTTTTTTTTTGTTTTTGCGTTGGCTATTAAAAAATAGCACATATAGGCCCGGACCGCTGGCGTAACCGCTTGGTGTGAATGGCCCTGATTCTGTTATTTCATCTTATTTAACCCCCCGCCCCCCCCCCCCCCCCCCCCCCATCTGTCTCTCTCTCTCTCTCTCTCTCTCTCTCTCTCTCTCTCTCTCTCTCTCTCTCTCTCTCTCTCTCTCAGGTGTGGTGTATGGTGAGGTGCGTCGGCCCTGCAGGGTCATGGTGCTGGTGAATCCTCACAGTGGTCGTGGTCAGGCACTCCAGCTCTTCACCACTCATGTACAGGGCATGCTGACGGAGGCCGCTGTACCCTACACACTGGTCATCACTGGTTAGTACCACACACACACACACACACACACACACACACACACACACACACACACACACACACACACACACACACACACACACACACACACACACACACACACACAGTGGTGAGTCCTAATCCAGCAGCTTATATTTTTCTACACATTGCACTTACGCTATCTCAAAATGTAATGGGTGGTTTGCCATGAAAAGTGCTGTGTGAAGGAGGATGAAATATACATATTTGAGTGACTCCATGACCTTTCCTATAGCGGCTACATCAGAATGTCAACTTTTCACACAAGATATCACCTAATCCTCCAGGCAGACAGCAGGATGAACCCTCCTCATTTTGCTGAGCCATGGCCTTTCCTCTAGCACCACCCTTCAGCCAGCGTTTCCATTTGGGTGTAAGGAGCAGCACAGCCTCTAGGCTAATGGGTTTTTTATTAGACCCACTCTTTATTCTAAGCCAGTGGTTCTCAACCTTTTTAATTTCAAGGACTCCCAGTTTGATATGCATTAGGCCACAGACCCACACTTGATCTGTTTATTTAACTCAAAGAGTGTACAAATGGAGAATCGATTATTAAAATAAATCTATTTTCACATTTTCCCATCAATTCATTGAGGTATAGTAGATGTTATGATGTTATAATGTTTTTATAGAAAAAAACATGCTTCAGGTACAACATTTTGCTTCTTGATTATGTGATTAATCGCAGATCTACAAGCTCACAACGTGTCGCGATGCGCCATGTTGGAAGCTTGTACAGTATATCGGTTATTTTCACTATTTTTGTACTCCACCATTGTACAACCAAGTATAACACAGGGCTAAGTGGTTAATCAGACTAATTGATTCAGTCAATTATAAAACATCTAATAGAATATTTCTCGATTATTTGGTTATAAGTAGGATATTGGTTCTAAATATCGGTTTCAATATATTTTCGGTTCATTGCCCAGCCCCAGTTGCAGCCATATAAGCAACTGTTCAACGCTGTGCTCTGCCATCATCATGTGCTGCTCACTGTGTGAACTCTGTATGACCTTTCTCAGAATAGTCAGGAAGGACAGGAAAAGGTTTTAAGGGCAGAAATAAATTCATGCAAAGCATATCGTTGCTGTCGGGCAGAAAGCTTGTATCTCCATATTTCATCTTTTTATGTTTTCCATAAATAAACACATTTTATACTTTGTCATAGTGTTGAGCAAAAGCTAAACATTTTGAACAAATTAGAATTTTTGCTTATAATGACATGCCCAAAATAGGGTCACCAGGTTAAGTGGTTAAGTCTGTGGGTTTTATGAACTAGAAGTTCGGGCCACTACGCAGCCCTCACATAATAATAATAATAATAATAATAATAATGATAATAATAATAATGATAATAATGATAATAATAATAATAATAATAATAATAATAATAATAATAATAATAATAATAATAATAATAATAAGGGTAATAAGGGTAATAATAATAATAATAATAATAATAATAATAATAATAATAATAATAATAATAATAATACATTTTATTTATAACGCTCTTTACAATTTTGCAAATCACAAAGTGCTACAGGGTTTTAAAAACGTCAAGACATAAACAAAGCAACATTCAGCAACAACGAGACCCTTCTTACGTAGAAAGTAGATTAAAAACGAACTAAGGCATAGAGTAAAAGACCTAAGAAAAAAAATGCTAATTGTTTACTTTGTCAGGTGAAATAGTCACTGAGTCGTGCATTTCTACAACAACTGAAAGTCAAATGGAATAGGTGTGTGTGTGTGTGTGTGTGTGTGTGTGTGTGTGTGTGTGTGTGTGTGTGTGTGTGTGTGTGTGTGTGTGTGTGTGTGTGTGTGTGTGTGTGTGTGTGTGCGTGCGTGCGTGCGTGCGTGCGTGCGTGCGTGCGTGCGTGCGTGCGTGCGTGCGTGCGTGCGTGCGTGCGTGCGTGCGTGCACGTGCACGTGCGTGCGCGCCTGTCTGTCTGTCTGTCTGCACAGCTGCACACACGCGCACATGCATGCGTCATGAAGAAGCTGCACCTGCTCAGTGCCGGTTCCCCCCTCGGGACTTCAGCAGCCGGACAGTGATCAAAAAAGACAAAGAGTAATTACAGACGCTCGTCGTTGTACTGCCTCGCAGCTTGGAGCAGCAGCAGGAGAGAATATAGGTCACTGAGAAGCAGCGTTTGGCCGTCGCAGTAGCTGGCCAGTCAAGGATGTCTGAGTGCTTTGGCCTGCTTCCATTTACCCAGCGGCGAGCTTGACGACCTAACGTGAAAGAGCCCAGCGACACAAAGCCGGATCGGGTGTCAGACAGTATGTTATGTGTTGCATACATGGACAATGGCTCATCTTCACGTGAGCAGCAGAAAGAAAGTGAGATGATGGTAGGGTATGGTGTCGGTGGCAGAAGGCAGGAATTTCATCTCTTCGCCTTAATTGAGTTTTCATGTACTGCATCAACGGAGCAGAAATATTACCCGCCATATTACCTTACGCCCTGTGCAGCAGGTAGCTTAAACACTGGCCTCCCAGGGGCCGGGGGCCGGGGGGGTATGGAAAGGACAGGCAAAATAAAATAAAATTGAAAATCATAATAAGAAATTATTTCTTTTTTCAAAAATACTAAAAGACACTAACCCAGGGGGAGCGGGAACCTTTCCGTTTCCAAAGCAGCCACTCTACCTCCCGAGCCACTGCCGCCAGTGCATAGATTGGCTATTTTCACTATTTTAGTTTTTCCTTCTATTTTTTCTATTTCACAGAGGGTGGCCGCGGCCAGAGGCTATGGCTATTGGCTACTTGGGGATCCTTGGCATGGAAAGGTTTGGGAAAAGGTCCAGAACATGAACATCGGGAAGGGAAGCAGGGGGAGGCCTATGCCACAAAAACATTGGCAACAGTCATATTTGCCCTTGTCCGTGTCCTAGGTTTAGGTCAGCTTGCACGTGTGTGTGTGTGTGTGTGTGTGTGTGTGTGTGTGTGTGTGTGTGTGTGTGTGTGTGTGTGTGTGTGTGTGTGTGTGTGTGTGTGTGTGTGTGTGCGCGTGCGCGCGTGTGTGTGTGTGTATGTGCGTGTGTGCGCCTGTGCTCGTGATTGGCAAGTGACCCTGCGAGTAAGGAAATGGCGTGGAAGTGCAGCCTCAGCCCGAGCACCCAACAGGCTCAAAGTGCTGAGTCAGCTGTGCAGCGAGTTGTGTCTGACAGCACAGGACTGCATCACCCATCCCATACTGTACATAACAAACGGCCACTATGGCTGGGAGCTACAGTACAGTACAGTACAGTACAGTACAGTACAGTACAGTACAGTACAGTACAGTACAGTACAGTACAGTACAGTACAGTAGGAGCCAGGAGAGCTTGGCTGAGGTGAAGCTTAGAGGAAAGGAAGACAAGGCAGGCATGTTCATTTTCAACCTGTAGTCCCTATTTTGGGCATGTCATTTTTCAAAAAATGTAATTTAATGTAATTAATTAAAGAATATTAAAAGAAAGAAGATAAACAATAAAATAAAAGATTTCCAAATAGCAGATCTACAAGCTCACAATGTGCCGCGATGCGACACGATGTGAGCTTGTAGAAGTTGTTAAGCTGATGTGGGGAAAACATTGCCCTTGTGATGACAAGACTTCAACTCTCACTTGTAAAACACACCTCTCTGTCTCTCTCTCTCGCCCTCTTTCTCCCCTTTTGCTCTCACTTTCTCTCACACAAATGCTACATCCACACACACACACACACAAACACACACACACACACACACACACACACACACACACACACACACACACACACACACACACACACACACACACATACACGCACACAAACACTCACAGTTGTTAAGTCTCAGCTGGCAGGATTGTGGAGTGTTTAGTGCCATAGGAGCGATGTCAGGGAATCTCCCTGCAGAGGGACGCTCTCAAGGATGTTGCCAGTAAAATCGTTCAGTCGATTCGAAGCATTTAACCAACACTTAACTTGCACACACAGACACTCATGGACACACCACGTGTGCATACAGACATCAACCAATTGCAGATGTTTGCAGTGAGGCTGAGCTGCCTCAGAGCTGTCAAGTAGTGTGGATAATGTGAAACATCTCCCTGAACCTCCCCTGGACGCCGTCCCATTATCCTTGCCCCTCTTTTTCATTGTTGGCAGTTTGTATCCAATTCCATTGTAGTTTTGTTTTTTGTCCATATTGTTCTTCTATCTCTATGTGACAACATGTTTCTGTCCCTATGTCCTCCAGAGCATCAGAACCATGCACGGGAGCTGGTGAGGAAGGCTGACCTGTCCAAGTGGGATGCCCTGGTCATCATGTCAGGAGACGGGCTGCTGTTTGAGGTGCGCTGACTCTCATTGTTGTGTTGTCACAGGATGTTGTCTTGCAGGCAAAGTAAAGACAAAGTCAAGACAAGTTTTGGACTTATTTTTTCATACGCTCATTTAGTTCTGGGCAAGGAACTCTGTTTATTTGAATATATTTTCTCCAGCCTGACATTGGAGAGTTCTTGGGGCAAGATCAATAAAAGTGTGCTTTTACGGCTTCATAACAGCCTGGTCACATTACTCTCTTAACCAATAAAGCCACTTTTGCTACCAGCGATGACAAGGGACATTTCACATCACCCAACGTTTGTCTGTTTCCATACACAACTGGCTCATCATATACCACTTTTCGACGACCGTTCTGTGGCCAAATGAGTCCGTGCTGCATCGCTCTGTTCTATGACAGAGTTATGTAAACGGTTATGTTGTGTTTCCATTGCAATCGACCTGGAGCGGCGCTCGGGTGGCGCAGTGGTAAAGTGCTTGCCCACCACCGCGGAGATTGTGGGTTCGAATCCACCGTGGGAAGAGGGTGGGGAGGGTGATAAATGACATTGCATTTACTGCTACGGGCTGGGGCAGCACCTGTCAGCAGGGAGTGTTGGGCGGGAGGAGTAGGGCGAAAGGCTCTACATCCTCCCGGTGGGGGCTCCTTACCGGCAGGTGAGTCAGTAGTACAACACACAAATGTGTGTGGGGAGGAAATAATTGGCACAATGACTACATTTGGGAGAAAAAGGGGGGTAAAAAGCACCAAAATAAAACGGAAATAGAAGTAGCAGGACGTCCCTTCGAAAAACTACAGTGACCTTAATATCGTTTTAGTCATGGTATGACAGCATATTAATGGCAATGCCAGCTACACAACAAGTTAATTGTAATGTAGGATGAGATGTACACAGCTACTGTATATCTGCAATGTGGTAGACCCTGCAGACTCTTAAACCTGTTTTTTGGAATGACAAAAATAGCCTGAGGGACCTGTGTGCGCATGCCAATATCCATGAGATGGAGAGAGAGAGAGAGAAAAAGGGGATTGAGATTAGTCTCACCCCACATACACAAAACAGCTCTGCAAAAAGTGTCTGGCATGACTGGCAATAAACTGAAAAGTGTCCATTCCTCTCCTCACTATTTTAAGTTGAAAATGTTTTGTTTTTCAAGCAGTCAGACATGTTAAACTAAGTAGAGATGTTCAGATCTAATCACTCAAAGCATGTTATTTTAAAATCTGTGATGTGTCTGTGATTTCAACACGGTGCTGTATTATATCCGTTTTGGTGCATGCTTCATCAGCACTATAAACATCTGATTAGAGTTTGGTCAAAAGATATAATAATGAGGTGCAGGTCAACATTTTAGCTGCTGCTAAACAGTTAACACATTTCACTCATTGTCGCAAGTTGTGGATAATGTCAATGTATATGACAGACGGAACTCAATGGGATACAAATGATCAGAAATGCTTTCCCCGAGCGTTACACCTAGGCTCCAATGTAGCCTGACAGCGCATCGCGGGTTCGAGTCCCGTTCCCGACTATCTTTGCTGCATATCTCTCCCCATCTGTCTCCCTGTTTCCTGTCTGTCTCTACTGTAATCTATAAAAAATGAAGCCCAAAAAGCCCCAAAACATATCGGAAAAAAAGGGGGAAAAATATATCCTTTCCCGAGTGCCAATCCATGTACTATGCATTTTACCCAAAAAACATTTTGTCTGGCGAGAACCTGGGTTATTTATCTGAATGTAATCGACCATGTGATAAAATGTAATTGAGTGTCTGTCTATGGTTCAGAATGACTGTAGTCTTCTATGAATAGTTGTAGATTCGATATTGCATGCAGTCTCTCAACTGTACGAACTGCATGTTCAGACATGCATTTGGAGCATCCTTTTGTTTTAACTGTCAGAGTGCTCTCTCACTGCAGGGCCTAAAACCAATAAATGAATACCTACATCCTTAACCCCTCCCACAGATTGGTTTGGCTGTTATGCGACCATGTGGACACAGTTTAAAGGGTTCTGCACCAAACAGCACGCAAATGGAAATGCAGTTGGAGCAGTTATTAACCATTCTCAGAACCATTATATGGGCAGTAGAGCACCAGCCCACTAAGCCTCAATAATGTAATATTAGGATAATAATGAGTGAGGGGAAGTTAAGAGGAGTGTGGGAAACGTTTAAAATGTTTCAAGTCGAACAATCAGAGAATGGAGTAGGGTTTTATCTTGTGCAGCCCCTCTTGCACTTGCTTCTATTCATAGTATGTTTTACACTGGGCCTGTGAAAATGTAATTGCCTTATGGGTGGGGGTGGGGAGGGGGTTAGAAGCGTTCATTGAGCACTATCAAGCTATTGCCCCAAAATGACTGCAGTCACTCATTCATAGCCATACCTTTGTCGTTCGTACAGGGATTCAACTACATTCTGCCTCCATTCATGACACACCTGTAATTATCAGACAGTGAAGCAAATAAACCTTTGTGTTTTCTGTTTGTCCAGGTGATAAATGGCCTGATGGAGAGAGAGGACTGGGAGCAGGCCCTCCAGACTCCCCTGGGCATTCTGCCAGGTGGTTCAGGCAACGCCCTGGCCGCCTCTGTCCACCACTACACCCAGTAAGTCAGTCCTTTGCTCTAATGAGTAATTTAAATGCATGGACTACCTGTACAATACACTACCAGGCAAAAACCTGATTTATCTCCCTTCCGTGGGTGTAATTATCCCAACGGCTGACGGGGCAGAGCGTGCGCTCAGCCCTCGGGAGAGAGGAGAGAGAGAGCGGAGCCAGTCTGGCTGCCCGGCTGTGCAGAAAGGAGGTCGTTCCAGGCTGACGATAGCCCTCAGAAGAATGATGTAATGGGCTGAAAAAAATCAGCACATTATGAGTGATTATGTAGCGGTAAAACCTATTGACCCATTCTCTGACTGCAGGTGGCCATTAACCCCCTCTGCTGGTGCCTTGTTATAAAACAGCCCCAATGGAGCTCAGAAGGAATCTATTGATTCACTGAACGCATTTCTTTTTTGTATCACTGTTTCTCTCTTAACACTAAACCCATGATTATGTATTTATTAATTTCAATATTGTTCTGAAGCACCTCAAATGAAATGGTTAGAATCTTTAGATTCCCATATCACCATGTCACTTTATTATATTACTGTAAAGTTATGAAACGTTTTTATTTTTTATTCTTTCGGTTTCATTGTTATTTTCCTGTCATGGCATGCCCTCTTCTTTTGAAGAAAACTGCACATTTAATAATTCAATAATCAAACAGGGTGTGTATGTTATGTCTTCACGTTTTGTAATGTTTTGGCCTGTCATGTCTTACCTGTGACTGGTTGCCTGTGGTGTTCCTTCCCTCAGGTCTCCTCCAGCATGGAACGAGGAGCTTCTGTTGAGCTGTGGTTTCCTGCTGTGTAAGGGCCTGGTAGTCTGTCTGGACCTGGTGTCGGTCCACCTGGCATCACAGCAGCGCCTCTTCTCCTTCCTGTCCCTGGCGTGGGGTTTCGTGGCTGACGTGGACATCGAGAGTGAGAAGTACCGACATGTTGGCGCCATCCGCTTCCTCATGGGCACCCTGGTGCGCCTCGCCTCCCTCAGAGTGTACCAGGGAAGGCTGGCATACCTGCCTGTGAAGGAGGCGCCGAAGCCGAGCAGAGGGGCCGCCAAGCCCCACCCTCCGCCCTCCATGCCTCAGTGCCATTCTCTCTGCTCCTCTATCCCCTGCCAGCCCCTCCCCAATACCTCCCCCAATCAGAATTCTCGCCACAGCTGCGGTGACCCAAACTCCAACCACAACAGCATCCAGAACTCCTCCAACAACACCATCACCGCCAAGAGGCCCGAGACCCCGGCGGAGAGCCAGAGTAGGGGGCCACCGGACTCCCTGCTGCCCGGCTTGGATCAGCCCGTACCAGAGAGCTGGACGCTGGTCCGGGAGGAGGACTTTGTCCTGGTCCTGGCCATCTACCAGTCCCACCTGGCCGAGGATCTGTGGACGGCCCCGGGGGCGGGGCCGGACGACGGGCTGATACACCTGTTCTACGTGACGGCAGGCATCTCCCGCCCCGCCCTCCTGCGCCTGTTCCTGGCTATGGAGAAAGGAGCCCACCTAGCCTGTGGCTGTCCCCACCTGGTTTACGAGAAGGTGAGGGCCCTGCGGCTGGAGCCGCTCTCTCCTCAAGGCGTGATCACCGTGGACGGAGAGATGGTGGAGTATGGGCCCGTCCAGGCGCAGATCCACCCGCGGCTGGCCAGACTCATATGTGGATGAACTGGGTATTCAAATTCACCCTAAATCTGACTGGTTCTGAACAATGAGCTCATTTTCTATGATCCCGTTCTCTTTTATCTACACTGTGTTTTCAGAAGTGCCAAAGACATTATATCAGCCTTTGGAAATTCCCCTTTCTATTTTTCTACAGATACTGCTTGTCCTATTTTTGATAGACCCTTCCCCTTTTCTCTCTCCCCCTTTGATTCAGGGTCAAAGCCATGGGTGGTCGTACTTGCTGCTGGCTGGTCCCAGCTCAGCGTGTGTGCGTGTGTGCGTGTGTGCGTGTGTGCATGTGCGTGCATGTGCGTGTGCGTGCGTGCGTGTGGGCACTAGAAGATAATGTGTATGCGTGCAAATGTTCATAATGTGCATTGTGCATGCATTTGCTACTGCGTGCATGGCCCTGTGTGAACCGGGCTTGTGTGTGTGAGGTGTCTGTGAAGCATTAGCGTACGGCAGGGTGCTGCGGCGGAGCATTGCTTGCTCCGCTGTCGGTCTTGATCAGTGTGACGCACGTAAAGAGAAGCACATTTTCTTGTCCCCCGAGGAAGCCCCAACCATACAACCAGGCCAGCAGCTCCCAACCCAACCCCCCACCGCCACCAACCACTGCTGTCACGGAATCGGCACAGGCCTGATCGCAGCACTCAGCACTCCTTGACTCATTGAACCAGGACCATCGCATGGATTTGGACCTCAAACTCCCTTCTCATTAGTTCCGTGATTGAACCTCTTATCTTAGGGTCTCAGGTCTGTCACACTGTAAAATCAGAAGTTGTTATTTAACTCTGAGAGCTCAATAAAAGAGCGTAACTCTGAGAGATAACAAACAGAACCAAATGGAGTCTGGACCCTTTCGGGTGCATTAGGTTCCGTTTGTACACTCTCGGAGTTAAATCGGGATTTTACTGTGTAGGAGACACCCGTACGTAATGTAAACAGCTGATGGGCTGTGGGCCACACAATAGGCGCTGCACGTGCAGCCGCCTCTCGTGACACCTCCGTGCTCTGCAAAGCGGGGAGGGTTTCGTTGGTGGTGATAAATAGGAACGTACAGTAGGTGGTGGTGATAAGTGCTACCGATGTGGAGCGCTGGTGCGGAAACCCCGACCAGCTGAGGTTACAACTCTTGTCCACCCCCCCCCTCCCTGCATCCATCCACCTCCATCATCACACACATACACACTCTCTCACACAAGCATGCACACTCCATCAATATCTCTTCCTTTTTTCTTTTGCACCCCTAGCCCCCATCACACACACACACACACACACACACACACACACACACACATATATCCTCACACATTCCGTTGCATTTCTGCAGCACTTAGCGGGAGGGGGAGGGGTACGCAACACAGCTGTGTACATATGATCCTTCTCTCTCTTGCCGTCTGAAGATTGTATACGCTCTCCATATGTTCTCGAGGTTTCTGAGCTGTCAGCACCCGAGGTGTCCTTAAAAGAGAGCTTCACACTGCACAAGAAGAGAAGATGTTATAATAGACAGAATTTGACATTTAGTTTTAATGTGTTTTGTTATGAATGCTTTTAAGTGAGTTGAGTTGTTAGTGCTTCCTTAAGACACTGGCTCACTGGACAATGTTGAGATTTTACTCTTGGGTTCAAGCACATTACGGGGGGAGGGGTGCAGGGTCTTGCGCTGCTGTGTTGCACATTTGACACAATGCGATCGATGTGAGCTCGAGGCATGCAAGTGGTTTGCTCAGATGTCCATGATAATGAGCAGCGTTAAGTATAGCGTTATAATTATGTCGTACGACTGTGTCGCTCGCTGAAAATAGCAGATCTACAAACTCACTCCGTGACACGGTTGTACGCAGTCAGTATAAAATAAGCATTCACATACGGGAGCAGAGGAGAGTGCAAATGTGAGGACCCCCCCCGGCCCGGCCCCCCTCCTTCTCTCTCTGTCTCTCTCTCTTTCACCTGTCTGTTGCTTCAGTTCAGTCCAGGTCATGAAATTCTTTCTCACCATATCTGTTACAGGTATACAGTGGCTTGTTATATATATTTTGAAGGGGACAATCCTTCACCCTGTGTACTGTGCTGTACTGAGAAATGGGATGTTAACAGGGTAATGGAGATTAAATGATGTGAATGCTGATTCATCTGCTGAGAGAACTTTTTGAGGCAGTCAAATTATGCTCCAAGTAAACAAATAGAATAACAGATAAGTGCTAATTTAACAGATGTTTTTGAGTGATAAATAGATGCTGTTGTGGAGTACAATCAATCAAAAGCAGCTTGGTGAGCGCACATTCTGTGATGTGCACGAAATGATGCTATGAATGCTACTTGAAGTTTATCACTTGACACTCATCCCTCATTTTGGGATTCCATCTTATCATTGCTGTGCTGGTTTCTGTCTAACTCGGTTTTATGCAAATATTTACATACATATGAACATGCAATAATGTAAATTAACGGCTGCAACGGTTTGCATCCTCATTTATGTTATTCAGGTGATGAAATGTATTTTCCAGCTGGGTTGCTTTCACAGGAATGGTCATGGGGTGTGCGTAAACGGTTAAAGCAGTGATTCTCAACCTGTGGGTCGGGACCCCCAGGGGGGTCCTCACATGATTTTGGGGGGGTCCCCAGATGACAGTGAAGTGACAGGACATTTAAGACTTTTTTAATACCTAAACAAAAAAAAGAAAGAAATTAAAGAAAAAGACCATCCCCGCATCAAAAGTAATCAACAAACTACATTATTTGACAAATTGTCAAATAATTTAAGAAAGAGGCACATTTTTGGCACAAAGCCTGGCAACATAGATCTGCTATTTTCACAATATTTATCTGTGGAACCGAGTCAAATAAAATTGTATGCCTCAACTCCTACATTCCAAGTGGGGGGTCCCCAGTTCAAATATGATCATTTGGGGGGGGGGGGACCAGTGGGTTAAAGCAAATTGTGTTCATTACGATGCCTTGCCTTAGCTGCAGCCAGGTGTTGAGAGCGTTGGCTCCCTCTGGTGGACTGTCTCTATACTGCAAGTCATTCATTCAAGAGAACGACTTGGAATACGGTTTACACGGATAGACAGATTTATGCAGTGGTGGAAAAAGTACTCAAATGTTTTGTACTTAAGTAAAAGTATCAAACTGTAGAAATACTCTGTTACAAGTAAAAGTCCGGTAATCAAAATGTACTTGTAAAAGTACAAAAGTATTGGCATCAAAATATACTTAAAGTACCAAAAGTAAAAGTAGGCTACTCATTGTGTGCAGTATGTCCCATTTCACAAGTTCAAAATATGTATAAAAAAAAAAAAAAAAAGCTCACAATGCGTCGCATCGTGACGTACTGTACTTGTACTTGAGTAAATGTACTTAGTTACACCACTGCATTATGATATGATAGAATAAGTTTGGTAGACACATGATGTAGACCTACACAAGTAACTGCAAGAAGAAGTTTAAGGCGTTATAAACTGTTATGGTACTGTACTGTTATCTATTTCAGCAGCTGCTTTTGGTGTAGCCTAGGCTACAGTTTTTTCTGTATTTCACATACATTTTTGTTAATATTGATACTTTGTCCTTAATGTCACGCCATTTTATAAACAAGTCATTCCTGTATGTTAGAGAGAGGTATCTATATTTTTCCAGAGTTACATTTTTATGAACCAAACTGGATATAAACATTTCTGCTGTAAACCTCGACTGCCTGAATGGTAATATATTTACTATAATAAATCCAAAATGGTCAAAGTCGTTTCTTGTCACTGACTGATTAATAAATAGGCAGTTTCAAGGCCTGAGCTACGTGCATTTTCATAATAGGGCCTTAACTCAAAGTGGGGTCCGGGGACCCCTAGGGGTCCTTGAGGGAGTTCCAGGGGGTCCCCAGCTGAATGATTTTATGAACCAAATGGACCCTTATGGGTCTGTAACTCTGAGAGTGTACAAATGGAACCAAATGGACCCGTTAGGGTCCATTTGGTACCATTTGTACACTCTCAGAGTTAAATTAACATTGATGTTACTATTTCAATTGGGGTCCCAGAGATAAAAATGCCATTAAATGGGGGTCCGTAGCCTAATGCATGTCAAACTGGGGGTCCTGTTGGGTCCCCACATGATTTTTTTCAGATGGGGGGTCCAGATGACAATGAAGTGACAATTCAAGGATTTGAAGACCTTTTAATACCTAAAAATAAAAGAAAGAAACAAGACTATTACTTCATCAAAAGTACAAGTAAATAAATGTCGCTATATAATATATAGGCCACAGCAAATGTGACAGACAGACGTACGTGTTCCCGACTTGAAAGGAACAGGTCTAAATAATCCCTGATCACGTGACTCGTTGTAATAATCAGTCTGATCCAGAAAGACAGAAGTGTGTCCTTAAGAAGAGAGCAGAGCTTCTCCTATGGAGCCTCGCGGTCACCGTCAGGGATAGCTACTAGCCTACCGGTATGTAACTGTAGTGCAGAATGCTTGTTATTAAACTGATAGCCAGTGGTGGAAAAAGTAGGCTACTCACATTTTTTACTTGTATCAATACTGCTATGTAGAAATACTAGCTGTTACAAGTAAAAGTCCGGAATTCAAAATGTACTGAAGTAAAAGTACAAAAGTATTGGCATCAACATTTACTTAAAGCACTATAGGCTACTCATTGTGCAGAATGTCACATTTCACAAGTTTTCAAAGACATCTTTTGAAAACAGCAGATCTACAAGCTCACAAGCTTGTAGGTCGGCATTGTGAGCTTTTAGATTGCCTATTTTCAAATGGCCGAAATGCATATAGGCCAGGGTATAACTTGTGGTATATTGTATGTTTTGTAATAATAATCAAAATCTACAAAGTAACTAGTAAACTTTTCAAATAATTGTAGTGGAGTAAAAAGGACAATATTTGCCTCTGAGATGTAGTGGAGTATTGGAAATTGGAAATACTCCAGTAAAGTAAAAGTACCTCAAAATTGTACTTAAGTACAGTACTTGAGTAAATGTACTTAGTTACTTTCCACCACTGCTGACAGCTTTTGTGTGGTAGTCAGGGGGCCAATACAGAAAAGTGCTTCAGAAATGACCTTTGCTATGTTTGGGTTAAAGCTGGTTAGAAGAGAACCCATAGAAGAGGTTTTAGGGTGGTTGTCATGTTGAATTTATTTTCTGGTGACGAAGCCCTTTAATATTTGAATGCTCATTTCATGCATCAAATAATCCGATTGAACATCATATGCATTTGCTTAATTCTTTCTTTGAAATATATTTTATATTAAAGGACGTAGATAAAAGAACAATATGGAAAGTTATTTTGAAAGGTATTGCAATAGATTTGTAAATATTATGGTAAAAGATACATTTGAGGAAACTTCTTTAGTGGCGTTTTGAGTATACAAATTACACAATGCAAAACATACATCACACCAAAATGGATAACATACAGCAGGTCTAAGACAAGACTGAAAATAAGAACATTCACATCATTGTCAATTTGTCATGCTAAATAGACAATAAAACAATACAAACTGAATATAACATGACAACACTCAATGCTGATGTGGCTAACTGTAACTGTAGTGGTGGAAATAGTACTCACAAAAGTATCAATACTGCAATGTAGAAATACTCTGTTACAAGTAAAAGTCCATAATTCAAAAATTTCTGAAGTAAATAAATTAAGTACAAAAGTATTAGTATCAAAATGTACTTAAGTTAAAGTACAAAAAGTAGAAACTCATTATGAAGAATGTCCCATTTCACAAGTTTTCAAATGTATGGTGGTGGAGTCTCCCGTCGATCCGACGGATGAGTAGACATGCAGTCATTTCCTCTTAGCGTGGCTCCTCATGTGGGAGCGTAGCCCTATGTCTGGGACACAGTCTTCCTCAGATACTGCAGGGAGTTTTGTCCTGTGTTGATGTGAGAGGTCCATGTGTCCTGCGGTCTCTCTTGTCTTGGATTGATGTATAAAAATAGCAGATCTACAAGCTCACAATGCATCGCATTGCGGCGCATTGTGAGCTTGTAGAACAGCTATTTTCAAATGGCCGAAATGTATATAAGGCTGAAGTGGCCTGTAGAGGTTCTTCGCTTGAAAGCTGGAGGACCAACCTGCCTTCTACCGTGTGCCAACCACAATTGATTGGTGAAGGTAGCTGTGGATGGGTCACTATAGTGACTGTTTCCAAACCCTGATAGTGATAGTGGACTGTCACCCTCATGATGTGCAGAGTCAAGGCATCACTTGCTCTCACACTGGAAGAACTGAGCTCTGTCTCCTATGAACCTTCTTGTAGTATGGTAGCTAACTCAGCTTTATAGGTCTGAGCATTGCATCGGTTGCTGCAAGTGACAGGGGACTGCACACAGTTCCTTTTGTAGACGCTCATCCATTGACCTCTCTGCCACTCTCCATGGAGACAATTATGCGGCAGAGAATATCCCCGTCTGGCTTCACACGCTTGGTTTTGAGTTTTTCAAGCTTGGCATTTGCACTGTAGAGGCTTGAGAAAGTGTTTGGTTTTCTCTTGGTGAGGCTGTCGTGGAAGTCTGTGTTCTTTGTGATCAGTCGGTTTTTAACAAACTCAGTGATCATTTGCTTGCCAGACTCTGCAGTATTTCCAAGGTCCTTCAGTATACCTGAAGCAACATCACCAGTTGTCAGAGACACTACAGTAGATCAAACACATTCTCCTGTTGAAGACGTGGTATCTCTAGAACTGTTCAACAAGTTGGATGACATCAGTATGATCTCTTTTGATTATTGATGGAAGTCTTTGTGGGTGTCTTCATCATCCTCATGTGTCAGTCCAAACAATGAGATGGTATCCTTTGCCAAGATTGCACGTTCATTGTAGTTGATGGACCAACGGTTCTAGCTGTCTCATTTCTGGTGATGCCTATCAGCCCTCCAGCAACCTTTTTGTGTTGATATGCTCAAGGGGAAGGTCAAAAGGAATTTAATTGAAGCTGTGTTTAGTCTCCTTGGCTACAAAATCACCATATAGGAAGCCCTGATAGACCTCTGGTGCTGTCTGTGCCAGATGTCCCATGTCTGCTATGAATACAGCACCCCATCTTGTGTAATGGGTGTGATCATAAGCAGCAAATGAAATAATATGCATCATCACTCTAGCCAGCATCAACTAATATTAGCGTTGATACTTGCATTTTCATTACATTACCACATTAGCAGTACAATTACATTAGCAAATGTGCTCAACATTATAGTATTACATTTAAAATAACATGTCAGTATTGTGAAAAGGTCTGATTTGACCAGTTTTAAGTATATATTGATAAAAGTATCTTTTAAAAAAATTATGAGATGACAATAAGGCTAGAATACATGACAAGGGGTTAAAGATTATACTGGATAGGTTGTCTGCTTTTACCCAGAGGTGTTATCTTAGGTGTTAATATCAACTTTGGCCCCCTGACTATGGGACAGGCCGCAGCCCGCAGGTCAAGGGTGCGTGTTTGTGTGTGAGAGTGAGTGACAACACAAGCTCAGTCAATAATCAGAGACAACACTAAATGGCCATAATAGATTCGGTTAATGGTAGGGTTTGGTAAATTGCCTTTCAAACGCGCTCATTCATTCATCCACTCACTCACCATACGTGACGTGGAATAATCAAATGCAAATAGGCTATGAATCATAACCACGAGCAGCTGTCATATATAAATACGGCCTCTAACAGCGTATGTCTTTCCTGACAGGACTTTCAGAGACCGTGAAAACTGCACTTTGTGCGAATGGTCGTGGTGGTGGGTTGAAGAGGCGGTGAACAGCCTTAGGACAGCAAGGTTTTTAAAAGCAGTTTATCGGCAGAATGTCCGTCACCGGCGCAGAGCCTTTCAACTCGCCTGGCATGCAGAGGAGACACACGCTGCCAGCAAGCGAAGTTCGACCGCTCAACACGCAAGATGCTACAAGCGTCTTTGAAATCGAGAGGGAGGGTACGTTGTATACTAGTTGTTGTTGTTGTTGTTGTTGTTGTTGTTGTCGTCACATACTTAAATAATAGCCAACACAGAAGTTTCAAGAGTAATGTGTACGTTTTAGAGAGTTAAAACATGTCCACATTCTCACAATTTGCTCGCTCCGAATCGTCTGACATGCCAACCATTATTTACGCGGGGAAATTTCACCCACTGAATCTTCCTCTCTCTCTCTCTCTCTCTTCCCCAGCATTTATTTCCGTAACAGGAGACTGTCCACTTCACTTGGATGAAGTGCGACATTTTTTGACCTTGTGTCCAGAGCTGTCCATGGGTTGGTTTGAGGAAGGGAGACTTGTGGCCTTCATCATTGGCTCTTTATGGGACCAGGACAGGCTCACAACAGTAAGACTAATTTAATGTCCTCAGCATGGCTTGTGGTTGTATCAAGAATCCTCAATTAGCCCATTCAATCCGGGAACACATCTCTGTCATTTTAGATGTCTTTGGCTATTCAAAAATAGCAGATCTACAAGCTCATAGCGCAGCACCGAGTGCCGTGCTATGAGCTTGTAGATCTGCTATTTTTGAAAAATCTTGAAAATTTGTGCAAATCTTTTGAATATATATTTTACAAACGTCTTCTAAATCCTAACTATATCAGTGGTTCTCAAACTTTTTCATGTCAAGGACCCCCCAAAAAAAATATTTTGCCGCAGACCCCCATCTCAAAATATTGTGTTCCAGGGACCCCCCCCCCCCCAGAAGCAAAGATTTGAGTTAAAATGATCGCTTTAAAAATATATATTCAAAGATTTGCAGAAATGTTCACGATAAAAAAAACTGTGCCGCGCTATGAACTTGTATCTGCTATTTTTGAATAGCCAAAGAAATCTTAAAATGACAGAGATGCGTTCCCGGATTGAATGGGTTAAAAGTGGATCATGTTGCATTTATTTGCAAAGACAAATTTATCATGTCATTTATGAATTCTAAGCACTGTTTGAATTGTATCGAAAATCTGACATTATCAAACTCTGCCTCCAGGAAGCGTTGACACTTCACAAGCCCCATGGCTCCACAGTCCACATCCACGTCCTTGCAGTGCATCGCACCTTCAGGCAACAGGGCAAAGGCCCCCTTCTGATGTGGCGCTACCTTCAGTATCTTCGCTGTCTGCCAAACGTGCGCCGAGCCATGCTGATGTGCGAGGACTTCCTCATTCCTTTCTACCGAAAGTCTGGCTTTAAGGTGTTGGGGCGCTGTTCCATCACTGTGGCCAACCTAATCTTCACAGAAATGTGGTACCCGATTAGCGGCCACGCCTACATGCGCCGCAACAGTGAAGCCATCCGATTCCCTCAGCATCCCTTAACTTTGGGAGTAAAGACGAGAGACAAATCAGTTGATGTATGATGATGGAGATACCACCCTGCTCAAAGCCCTGTAAAGTCTACAAGAAACAAAGGATGTTTTGGGTACATTATGCACCACTCTGACATTATTTGAGTTATTTTTGTCAATGCCTGTCTGACAGATAGTTGCATATATTATTTTCCTTATTTCAATTATGAATGGAGGGCAAGCACCACTTCCCACATATGCTGAAAACTCGTATTTGTATGAATTTTTCGGTTGATTTACTGCATTGTACATGACAGTGTAGTGGTAGCCTACTTGGCGCACAGAAGAAATCACTGTTAAATTAGCTTTTGTTAGACTCCGGTAGCCTATTGTGTTACTTAAAGTAAAGCCTACTTAAAGTATCAAAAGTAAAAGTACTCGTTACGCAGAATGTCCCGTTTTCACAAGTTTTCAAAGGAATACAATTCATAAAAACCTTTTGAAAATAGCAGATCTACAAGCTCACAATATGTTGCATGGCGATGCATTGTGAGCTTGTAGATTCGCCCATTTCAAATGGACGAAATGTATGATGGGCTGAAGTGGGAAATGTATCTTTTGTAATAATAATCAAAATATACAAAGTAATTAGTAACTAAAGTTTTCAAATAATTGTACTGGAGTAAAAGTACAATATTTGACTCTGAGATATTTAGTGGAGTGGAGACAATCCACTAACATGCCAGGGTGAGTAGATGTAAAAGTACAGAAAATGGTAAATACTCTAGTAAAGTAAAAATATACCGAAATTGTACCTAAGTACAGTACTTGAGTACATGTACTTAGTTACTTTACACCACCGTATATGACGGAGCATAAATTGGGCATTAGCCATGTCGTGTGAATATATGTGGGCCATAATAAGACATCCAGTGCTGAACAGCTCCCCATGTGACGTCAGTGATGACTGGAGCATTAGCAGCTCAACAGACACACTGTAAGGGAGGCATTAACTCCTGCAAATGTCTCGGGACTTAAGAGAGGATCTAAGAGAGGATTCACAGGCGGTTATCCATGGTCCACTAACCTCACCTACATATACAGTATAGGCTACCTGGTCAATGAAGACTTAAAAAAAAAAGTTTTATTGTGTCTTTTGTCTTTTTATTTGTTTCTCTTTTTCCGGAATGGGGGGGGGGGATTGTGTGTTGCAGAAACACATGTTGAATCAAATATTTTTATACTTTTCTTTTTTTATTTGTGAAATATGTATATTAAAGTTGTTGTTTTTATATTTTGTGAGTTTTTTTCCTTAAATGTCTATGGCTTCAGAAAAGTAGCCTTTATACAAGCGAGAGAAATAAGCAACCAGGTCTATGAAAACAAGCCAAAAAGAAGCGACCGGGCGGCAGGCCATATGAGCACTTTAAACCTATGCATCGGATATTTAAAAACAGCTGATCTACAAGCTCACAACGTGTCACGATGCGATGCGTTGTGAGCTTGTAGATCGGCTATTTTCAAGCAAAATGTGAAGAAAGTGACAAATTATGACATTTTGACAACACAAATCTGGTACGGGGGTCCCTGGCACAAAAAAGGACAAGCAACTTTACAGAAAAACAAGCCCAAAGTCGCTTATGATAAGCGGACCTGGCAACATCAGTGGCTCAGCTTGTCATTACCCCTGTATCTTTGTAGCCCTGTCACTCACTGTCAATTATTCTTTTATCACCACCCCTTACCCTCCAGGAATTCACCTCGAGGGTATGCCTTTTTTTACTGACTCACCTGCACAAACAACACCTAACTGTAGAGGTAAACTAAAGTAAGAGACACATGGTAATGAAGGGAAAGCCTTCTTGAATGAAGACTTAAGTCTAATCCACTAACATGCCAGCGCGTGAGCAGCTTCTGCACTGAAGGGCAAACCTGTGTTATGACCCTGACCTGCAGGTTGATATATGTTGTGGTTTGTTTTTATGTGGCACACCTCTTTCCCCGTGTGTGTGTGTGTGTGTGTGTGTGTGTGTGTGTGTGTGTGTGTGTGTGTGTGTGTGTGCGTGCGTGCGTGTGCGTGTGCGTGTGCCTGTGTGCGTGTGTGTGTGTGTAGGGTAATGGTACTGAAACATTAGAAGGGTTTGCTGCTATGGATTGAAGCAATGAATGACAGCAGCCATTTTAAACCCCAGCTGACATCTGCCCTCTCTCTTCACCTCAAACAATGAGCTAGCATTATAGTCCTGGGAATTGTCCTTTCTTGGGAGTGGGAAGAGTGGGGAGTCACAACAATACAGGTCTAAGTAGGAAATCATGTCAAGGTGTCATGTGTTTCTGGTTCAAACTGCTACTGAGACAATCAAACGAAGCTATGGGAAAATGAATCGTAACAGGAAACGGATATGCCACCTTACGGAAACCTGGTACTACATTTATGCACAGATCCTATTGTGTTGATATGAATTCCCAACCAATCTGATGCACTGTGGAGGATTCAAACCGCAGTACCCACAGCAGTGGGCAGGAACTTTCTTTTGAAAGAAAGAAAGAAAGAAAGAAAGAAAGACAGAATGACAGAAATAAGAATCTAAGTGGCTGGTAAATTTTGGAATCCATCACCCACTGTGGCAAGAGGACAAAAAGTTGATTTCCTAATGCTAAACAATGTCCGCCGCTTCCGTTTTTATTGAAAGCACTTAGCTTTTTGTTGGATATTAAGCATAATGTATACTCAGTCAAAGGCTGTGTTGTCTGGGGTCACACACGGTAACCCCCTTGTCGTAAGTGCTAGTTTATGTGGTATTGAAATGATTGCAGGTTAGATGTGAAGGATACGCTGTTATCCTAATTCACAGACCTAAAGCGAGGGGGAGAGAAAGAAAGAAAAGCGCAAATGTTAATTGCGTTTCTACAGAAATAATCACACTGCAACACAAAGGGGAACTGCAATTACCATTAATGTCACTCATGTAAATTGTGCATTTGGTGCAAATGCATCACACATCATTATTGTCATAATTAACCCCTTACGTAGTTCTGTCAGGTTCTCTGTCAGGACTGTGGAACCATTGGCGCACTTGTCTGTATGTTCGAAACTGAACATGGTGGAAGTCTTTTTATTGTATTTATTTTTCTGTTATTGTTATGTTTTGTATGGTGTTTTTTTATTGTGATATGGATCCCTCTTGGGTCTGAAATAAAGATTGAATTGAATTGAATTGAACACACACACACACACACACACACACACACACACACACACACACACACACACACACACACACACACAGAAGCCTGGATTTAAGTCAAATCCAGGTTTGACAAAGTCTGGTCCGTACGTACAGCCTGGTTTATTCCGTTCCATGAACGCCAAGCCAGGCTGAAAAGGAGTGACTTTGTCGAGCTAGACCTTGTCAAGCCAGGCTGTGTCGAGCCAGGATGGTAAAGCCAGGCTTCACGTATTCCTATAAAAGACCATGAAAGTCGATAGCAGAATCCTTGAACTTCAATCATGGAGCCCAAAACCAGAGCAGCGTTCTTCTCTGTGGCTGAACAGCAGCACTGCAGCAGCTCATGGAACAGTGGCGTTCACAGGAATTACATTTAGGGCAGGCGAGATTCTCCCCCCGCCCCCTCGGGGGAAACAAGTTAACAACAACACTACACACACTTGACTACGTAACTGTAATTAAGTATTCATTTTGCAGAATGTCCCATTTCACAAGTTTCCAAAATGTATAAAAATGCTTTGAAAATAGCAGATCTACAAGCTCACAACGCATCGCTTTGCTACTCGTTGTGAGCTTGTAGATCAGCTATTTTCATAGGGCTGAAGTGCTTAATGTAATGTTTTGTAATAATAATAAAAATGTACAAAGTAACTAGTAACTAATGTTTTCAAATAATTGTAGTGGAGTAGAAGTACACTATTTGCCTCTGAGATGTAGTGGAGTAGACGTAAAAGTATTGAAAATTGGAAATACTCAAGTAAAGCACAAACACCTCAAAATTGTACTTAAGTACAGTACTTGAGTAAATGTACTAAGTTACTTTACACCACTGCATCCTCCACACAGGAGTAGATGATTTAGTCTTGATGACTTGAAAGCAGTCTGGGGATCAATTCACTCTGAAGGGTGAAGATCCGGTTGGAAAACGGAAACGGAAATAATGTGTCCATGGACGCGTACAACACACCGGATCCAGTAGGCGGGGCTCTAGACCGGATGTGAATACGGGTTTAAATTGGACGCAAGTGCAACGCGGCTGGTTCCAACACAGTTTGGTTAGCGTGCCACGCCCGCTCTGTACAAGGTAACTGATGTTTTATTTATATCAACATGACACGTTTTTATCCACCTTTATCTAACACCATTATTGTTTAAGCATTCGAGGTGTTCTAGGACTGTGAATTATTATGACACCAAACTGGACATAAATATGAAATGTCCCTCGGTGTTTTACAACCGAGGGAGAAAATGCATCAAACTAGTCATTTTATGTCTTGTCTGACTTTTACCTCATAGATATGCAAATAAGTCAACATTGATAAAATACATCTATTATAACTTATAATGGATCAAGACTTATAATTTATAAGTCTTGATCCAAGGCTACTGCATCAAACAAACATTTGTTCCAAATGATCACAACTAAATTGTCACCCAAAGTTTAAACCTTAAACCACACTCACTGTGTGGGGGTTTGTAGATCTAACCCCGCCATACATACATTACATTCATGTGGGTTTATAATCTATTTAGGCCTTGGATTAAGACGATGCAGGGATTTTACTTATGGTGATTGAGTTGATGTTTGTTGGTAGTTTTAAACGACTCGTAAATCCCCATAAATGAACCCAATCCTATCCAACACATAAAGCGTTTAAACCCAAAGCCACGAATGTTACCCGTCCATATGGGTCAGGTTTGTTCCGTAATATTACTTAACGTTGAATAAATACGTGTTTTAATCACGCCTGTGTTTGAACGCCGTTCTATTTCCACATTCACTCGGAGTGTAATACCTGCGGTCAGCTGCAGCGCCACTTTCACAAATAGTGTGGTGTTCTGTGTTTTAAGGCTTGTGCGTCTACATGTCACTCTGTATAAAGCAGGACATTTTCAAATATTGTCCACTTTACATGTTTCTTACCCCTTTTTGCACATCATATCTAAAAAGTAAAGGTTTTCTAAAATGCTCTCAGATGTTTTAACTTATAGCGCGCAATAAAATCTATCCAACGAGTTGAAAAAGGTGTTTAAATAGCTTCTCTCCTAAATGTTTTTAAGACATCCCAGAAGTTGCGCCCGCAGAGGCATCATTGCTGATTCCCCTACTGGTCAAACGTTGAATTGCACCTTCTAATGCATAATATTATAGACCCCTTAACAGACGACGTCACACTGATAAGAACCAGAATGCGTGCAACCAGTATGCGTGCAATGAAACCCATTCTATCAGGTATCGCTAGGACGCGCCTCACTAGCCAACACAGAAGAGGGGGTTGGGGTGTGCTGAAACCAGCGCACCCCGAAACAACAGGTTGGGAATTGATTGCGTGAAACAATCACCTGTGCGTCCAGTCTCAATGTTAGTAAACAAATAATTGGTCTATGGAACCGGCTGAGGATAGAAGCTATTTAAACGCTAGAAGTTAAAACATCTGAGAGCATTTCAGAGAACCTTTACTTTTTGGACACGATGTGCAGAAAGGGGTAAGAAACATGTAAAGTGGAAAATATTCGAAAATGTCCTGCTCAAACGGCACCGGTGCACGTAGGACCTCACCTCGGAGCTACATAGCGGAGGGAGAGGTTCTAAATGGGGCTAACACTATTCTGACAGACCAGATTGCAACATTTATTATTTGAATAATACTACTAATAATATTACTGAACACAAAGGGTCCGTATGGTGGGATAACATCTGTAGCTTTGGGATAAACACTTTATGTTTAGAGTAATATACATTTATCAAGATGTTTGAGACTTTAACATGGAACTAACTACATACTATTTTTTTGGAGTGTTCAACAATGTCATAGATAGGATCATAATTAGCCCTGGTCCAGAGCGTTAGTGAGTTCTCTCTAACGCTCTGCCAGGCGCTTGGGCTCTGCTTATAGACAAGGAATTCCACTGTCCTGCGAGGGCTCCGACTGTAGTAAAAATAAACAAAATCACTTCGCTACTCACCAAAACAAAGACTGTTTTGTCTTGTTGAAAGTCTATTCTCGGAGGTGGGAAGCCTCTCAGCACCCCACCTTCTCTGTACAATACACTTTTTGACCAGAAAAGAAAATATTTAACCGGGAGGCAAAATATGGTCAATAGAAAAAAATCCAGATCTGTAGAGGGCGCAGTGGAGCAACCAAAAACATTATTTTCTTCCGGTGAAATATTTTCTTTTCTGGCCAAAAAGTGTATTTTACAGAGAAGGTGGGGTGCTGAGAGGCTTCCCACCTCCGAGAATCGACTTTAAACAACATAAAACAACCTCTGTTTTGGAGAGTAGTGAAGTGGTTTTGTTTATTTGTACTACAGTTGGAGCCCTCGCAGGGCAGTGGAATTCCTTGTCTATAAGCAGAGCAGAGCACCTGGCAGAGCGTTAGAGAGAACTCACTGACGCTTTGGACCAGGGCTAGATCATAATAATAAAACCTTATTTGTACCTACAGCACCTTTCACATTTAATACTTTTCATAAAATATCTAGAACAAAACAAATGTAAAAGCCTATTAGGAGCGATAACAGTGCTACATTGTAACAGGAGATTAAAAACTCTATTTACTCTTTAGATTAATCTAAAATAAATATTGATATCAAAATCGATAACAATAATGAATAATGAGTCTCAATCCAAGGCTAAGATGAAACTATAATATTGTCTCCATCGGGAGGAAACCTCATTATGTCCAAAACCTTTTCAGGATTCAAAAATGGCAAAAGTAGAAGATCTACAAGCTCAATACGTGTTGCTTTGCCCGACAGTTTCGAACACTAGCCTAAAAAACGTATAAGTGATTTACTTTGGTAAAATAAGTGTTAAATAGCTCTATATTGTGATAGTAATCATTGCTATAGAGTGTTTGTTCACTAACAGTGTTAAATAGCTCTATATTGTGATAGTAGCCTACTCATTGCTATAGAGTGTTTGTTCAGTAACAGTGTTAAATAGCTCTATATTGTGATAGTAGCCTACTCATTGCTATAGAGTGTTTGTTCAGTAACAGTGTTAAATAGCTCTATATTGTGATAGTACTCACTGCTATAGAGTGTTTGTTCAGTAAAAGGAGTCTTCATGTCTCTCCAGCTCTTTATTAAACAGAACATGCATTTTCAGTGCCCTCTCCTGATTGGCTTAAATGTTGTCACCTACCTGAACATGTACTATATTCTGTTTATTAAAGAGCTGGAGAGACCCCTGTGACAGAACACACGATCTGCAATGATTACTATCAGAATATAATACTTTAACCTTTTAACAAAAAATATATATATAACTTACCCTACCTTTAAGGAGTATATAATGTCTTTTCTTTGGTTCTTTTTTACAATCTTAATATTATATTCTACAATATATTAAATGTAATATTGGTGTATATCTGTGTCTTGCAGGTTAATCATGTGGTGACCTTCTGCAGAGTGGACAAAATCTACTTCATACAGTGAGTTAAAAACGCTGAGTCATGGCTTCTAGCTATGACTCAGCGTTTGACTCGCTGTATGAGTTCTTCAGTGAAGGTCCTGGATGGATGGAGTCATCAGGAGATAGCTGGTAATAGAGTGTCTGTAACTCAGGACAAGGGGCAGGAAGATGGAACTTCGACACAGCAACGAGCCCTGAGAGCTGAAACGTATAACGGTGCCAACGAACGTTCTCCGTTGGAGATACAAGGCGTACGGTGCTCGGGACGTGGTGCCATACAACCTACGCGGCTCTATTAATACCAGCTATCTTCAACCGAGCGGCTGGAGACCCCACACGGTACGTACCTGGATCAAACCTGGCCAGCAGTGGTGGAAAGTAACTAGGTGCATTTACTTGAGTACTGTATAAAGTACAATTTCAAGGGATTTGTACTTTACTTGAGTATTTCCAAATTTCAATACTTTTACTTTTACTCCACTACATCTCGGATCCAAATATTGTACTTTTTACTTCACTACATTTATTTGAAAACGTTAGTTACTTTGTAGATTTTGATTTTAAACACAAAAAGTGTATTAACCACTTCAGCCCTATACATTTTGGCCATTTGAAAATAGCCGATCTACAAGCTCACAATGCGTTGCGATGCGACGCATTGTGAGCTTGTAGATCTGCTATTTTCAAAAGATTTTAATATATTTTGAAAACTTGTGAAACGGGATATTCTACATAATGAGTGCTTTTTATTTTTGGTACTTTAAGTACATTTTGATACCAGTACCTTTGTACTTTTACTGAAGTGAATTTCGAATTCTGGACTTTTACTTGTAACTGAGTATTTCTACATGGCAGTAGTGATACTTTTACTTGAGTAAAAACAAATCAGTATTTTTTCCACCACTGCTGGCCATTATAAACCAGGGCTGTGTCACCATTACAAAATGGAAGTTGACGATTCATTGTCACATAAATGATTGCGATCAAAGATTTAACCGTGTTAGTCGTTGAGCATTGGAACATTATGAATACAAATGTAATTTATTTTTGGCTTTTAGGGCTTTGTAAATAAAAGTTGCACAAGGCAGATATGACAAATAATATACATTATTTAATTACAAAAAAATACATTCATAGTGGGATTAGCAGAGTGGAAATAGCCAATCTACAAGCTCCAAACGTGTCGCATCGCAACACGTTTTGAGCTGGTAGTTCTGCTATTTCAACAAAATGTTTGAAAATATTTGATTTTTTTTAACATGGTAATGATTATGACGATTATGCAAAACATAATTGCAAATTCAAATAATTGCAATTAGGCTATTATGTAATAATTGTGACAGGTCTAGTATAAACCCTAGGGTTTATACTCATGGTAACTGATGACTGGTATCAGAGTCAGACCACACTTTGAGAGACACTGGTCTAGCGGCTCAGAGCTGAACCAAGACGCCTGTGGTTTTATTTTCAAGCCGAATCCCAACCCTCAACATTCTGCCTCCACCAGTGTTATGGAGAAATTGGTGACCTGACAAAATATGTGTCCATCTTGTGGACTTCACATGTCAAACATCCAAAGTCAATCGCTGTTAGTTTATGAACGGAGTTGCTCTGTTCATAAACAAACAAACGGTTGTTATTTACATTTGGACATGGTGATGTTTTTGTGAAGTCCACGAGATGGTCGCATGTTTTCTGAAGGTCACCAATTTCACCGTAACACAACACCTTGCTGTAGGTAGGAGGCACAAACTGGAGTTTTGGAATCAGCGGCCATATTGGAAATAAATTGGGCCTCTTCCTCACTTCCCTTCACAGGTGTTACCAATGATGCTAATGAAGGCTCTGTTCCAAACGGACCCTTACGGGTGTGTAACTCTTGAGTGTACAGATGGAAACAAATCACAGGTCCATTTGGTTCCATTTGTACACTCAGAGTTATGGGTGTCCTTTGAGAACCACTGTGCTACACTAAATAGAACAGAGCCTTCGTTAGTATCATTGGTAACACATGTGAAGGAAGTAAGGAAGAGGCCCAATCCTTGGCCAAATGCATATTCATTTGGGGGTCCTTGATATGAAACTTTTGAGAGCCACCGTCTTTAGTTGTTTCTGGAACTTGATGAAATGATAAGCATTGTAGACTTTACTTGAACATGGTGTTTGATACAGGAATAGAGGGCACCTCTTTGCTAAATTGGCAATGTTTCTCCCAAAATGTAAAACAAATGAAGAATTTGCAAAATGTTCTTAAAGCAGGGGTCTTCAACAGGGGGTCCGGGACCCAGAGTTACTACAGGGGGTCCGCCAAATCTTTTTTTACATTAACCACTTGAACCCTAGCATCCCTTTGCTGAGGAGAATTTAAGCCAAAAATAGCAGATCTACAAGCTCACAACGCCTCGCGCTGCAAGGCGTAGTGAGCTTGTAGATCGGCTATTTTTAGCAAAGAGTTATAGGTGTAGAGGGGAAAAAAGAGCAGCAAAAGTTTATCTCAAACACAATTTTATACAATATAGAGGGGGTCCCTGCTTCATCTCTCTCTCAGCTAGGGGGTCCTTGGCCTGAAAATGTTGATGACCCCTGTCTTAAAGGGATAGTTTAAAACACTTTTTCCTATGGATTAGTCACCCCATGGAGACTTGAATTCATGGATATGTTTTTGTTTTTGTCTGATTCCTAAACCAATGACCGGCAGCGGTTCCGGTAGGAGACACAAAGAGTCTCCTTTGTGTCTCCTACCGGAACCGCTGCCTACCGGTCCATAATTCAAGGCTCCATGGGGTGACTAATCCATAGAAAAGAAGTATGTTTTTGGGTGAACTATCCCTTTTTAAGTAATGTAAAGTATACATGATGTGAACATGTACGGGTGGGTACATCATTATCAGACCTAAAACGTATTGTTTTATGCCCACAGTGGCTGTAGGCCAGTCAAGCATCTTCAAATCATGTACTTAAAGGAGTAGTTCACCCAAAAAATTACTTATTTTCTATAAATTGCACACCCCATGAAGCCTTGAATTCATGATTTTGTTTTAGTTTGTCTCATTACTAAGCCAATAATTTGATGACCAGGTGTATTTCCGGTAGGCGACACAAATAATTTACTTTGTGTCTCCTACCAGATACATTAGCCGGTAGGAGACGGGAATCTAATTATTGGCTTAGGAATGCGACAAAAACTCAATGAATTCAAGGCTTCATGGCGTGTGCAATTGATAGAAAATAAGTCATTTTGTGGGTGAACTACTCCTTTAAGTTACTTAATTACTTACTTTGAGGAATAGAAATGGCCAATTACACATTGAAGTGCCCACTTTTCCCGGGTGCCCACTCTTCTGGTTACAAAATGTTGATTTATTTTCAAACATGTTCAATGTTCATGTACAATACAATTAAGTCCTTAATCGCAATTATTTGTGACAATTACTCAAGTAAAATGCCATAATGGTGGCACAGCCCTGTCAGTGACCAGCTTATGGCTCTACAGACCATCTTGGCTTCCAAAATGTCACCCTGTAAGGCCTGCTCAACTCAACGTTTTTGTTTTCTTTTTTGTGTCTTTACAGAACACGAAGATGACAAGAAGATGTCCGTAAGTGAAGATGGCAGGAAGGTAGGAACCTTTTGATTGCAGCTGCTGCTTGTTAAGGGGGCTACATGCTACATGCTACCATACCATGTATGTGGTCATTTGCGTCGTCTATCGTTTCACGTCATTTGCGTCGCGTCATTTGTGGGTAAAGCTTCATCACGTCGGTCCACATCACATAGGACCATGTGCCTTTCTGTGATGTGGATTTATGTGATTTTATTTATTGTTTCACGTAATTTGCGCCCAAAGCTTTGATCACATCGGTCCACATCACATACGACCATATGTGGTCGTAACTTCTCTTTTTCTATATTCTTTGCTTTAATAAAGCAATAACAAAATGATTTGTTTTTATTTACTTTTGTGTCTGAGTTATTTGATCGATTTTTTGTTTTAGAAAAACTTTCTTTCTTTTCACAAACACATTTCTTTCTTCTTGCCTGTCTATTGCACTAGTTCTTCACTAGTGGTATGTGTGTACAAATGTATGTGATGTGGAGCTATGTGATTTATGTCTGGTATCATTATGGTAGCATGTAGCCCCATTAACACTGTGTTTACAGTCATCTATGCTGTAGGTCTGTGCAAACTAAAAGAGAAAGCAAATGATATGTTGTGTCATTTGCTTCTTTCTTAGTGTTTTTTAATTTCATTTGCTGTTTGAGTCGTGGCTGCTGTTCAAGGTAAGTGATAGTAGTGACACGGTCTAGCATTGGTTGTCGGGCAGAAACCTTGTATCTCTCTCTCTCTCTATCTATCTATCTATCTATCTATCTATCTATCTATCTATCTATCTATCTATCTATCTATCTATCTATCTATCTATCTATCTATCTATCTATCTATCTATCTATCTATCTATCTATCTATCTATTCTTTTTTTTGTCGTAAATACATTTCTTTACTTGGTCATACCGTGTGACAGTGTCACACACTAAAGCAGTACAAACAGCTGATCTACAAGCTCACAACGCAAAGATCATGATAATTACATTGGATCCATTGGAACACAGGTTATTTTGTGTCCATTTTAAAAAGTAACAATTTTGGACATACACGGTTTCTGCCTGACCTCCATACTTTAACTTCCCCTCTTTTCTCTTCATTATTTGCTTGAATAAAGTTATAACTTTTTTCTTTTCGTGTGTCTTGTGGTTTTTGTGTGTACAAATGGACCCGTCACTGGTCCATTTGGTTCCATTTGTAGTACTGACAGTATACGTATACCAGGCTGTTTATGTAATGACAGGGTACAGTATATGTAGGCCTACGCTAAGCTGTATAATATAGTGACAGGGTACAGTATATGTATACTAGGTTGTATAATATAGTGACAGGGTATAGTATATGTGGCTCTTGGTCACATAGCAAACTCACATAGTTAAACCTATTTGTGCTTTATCTATTTTTGATAAAGTTAAAAATATAGCTTTTTTTGCCCTGTCATAGTATCAACTAAACATTTTTTTAGCTTTAACCGTAAAATTTGCACTATCAGCGCCGTTCGCGTTGCGCCGCTTGCGTTGCGCCGCTTGCGTTGCGTCATTTAACGGGTGGCGGGCCAGCGGTTTGCGTCGTTTGCGTTCAATGCCCGTCATTCGTGAAGAATAAGTAAGAAGGGACTGGACCAGTGTTTTTTATTATTGGGTCACGGCCAGCGTTTGTGTGATTTATGTCTCGTAGCATTTTGCGTTAAGTAATTTGATTTGCGTCGTGTCTCAGGATTTCACGTCACCGTGCAGGTAAGTCTTCATCACGTCAGCCCACATCACATAAGTCCATGGTGTAGTGTAGTGTAGTATGTGATGTGGATTGATGTGATGTATGTGTTGTCATTTCACAACACATGCGGGTAAAAATTACTTTTGATTTCACGTCGCTTCCGTCATATGCAGGTAAGTCTTCATCACGTCAGCCCACATCACATATGACCGTACAGGGGGGCCGTATGTGATGTGCATTGATGTGATGTATGTGTTGTGTTGTGTCATTTCACAACATATGCGGGTAAAACATCATCACGTTAGTCCACGTCACATATGAACATATGTGGAGGTATGTGATGCATGTCGTCCTTTACGTCGTGTGTCGCTTCGCGTAATTTGATTGCCGTTGTACCGTTTCAGGCTATTTGCGAGTAAAGCTTCATCACGTCAATCCACATCACATAATAATAATAATAATAATAATAATAATAATAATAATAATAATAATAACAACAACACATTACTGGTCGTATGTGAATTACTGGTCGTATGTGATGTGGATTTATGTGATTTTGTGACTATTTCACAACATTTGCGGATAGCTCGCCATTCACATCGGTCGGCAATTTTTTCTTTTAGGCGAGGTACATGCTGTTGTTTACAGTAGGTCAGAACAGGGAGAGATGTAGGGCCATCATTCATATCATATGCATTTAACCTATTAAGACCTGGAACTGTGTCATTTTTAGATTTGAGCTAAAAAGCTTTATTTTACACTTTGGCTATTCAAAAATAGCAGATATACAAGCTCATAGCGCAGCACCGAGTGCCCCGCTATGAGCTTGTAGATCTGTTATTTTTGAAAATTCATGAAAGTGTGTGCAAATCTTTGCTTCTGGGGGGGTCCGTGGAACAAAATATTTTGATGGGTGTCCGCGACCAAATACATATCATTTTGGGGGTCCTTGACATGAAAAAGTTTGAGAACCACTGATATAGAAACTTATGTTTTTCAGAAAACTGTTGGGATTTAGGAGACATGTAGAATCGGCTTCAGGTCTTAAAGGGTTAATGACTTTGGTTATTCCTGTTGCTTGTGTTGTATGTTGTGTATTAATGTTATTCATAGTGTTGTATGTTGTTTACTAATGTCATTCATAGTGTTGTATGTTGTGTACTAATGTCATTCATGCTGTTGCTGTATTGCTGACAATTATTGGCACAATTGATTTTGCGTTGCGTCATTTGCGTTAAAGCTTAATCATGCCAATCCACATCACATGACCAGTATGTGATGTGAAGGTGTGTGACGGATGTCGGCATGTGCATCACGTATAGTTGCTCGTTATTTGTGCCGTCATTTGTGAGTAAAGCTTCATCACGTCAATCCATATCACATAATAATAATAATATAATATAAACGATACATACAACCATATGACCAGTATGTGATGTGGGCTTCGTTTCACGTTGTTTGCGTACAATGCTCGTCATTTGGCAGGAGAATAATGAAGAAAATGGACTGATGCTGGACTGAGACTGATGCAGAGAACATGAAGCAAAGAATGTTGCTGCCATTGCGTCATATGCGCCTCGTATAATTTATGTCAATCGTCCAAAAATGATGTAAATTATACGAGTCTCTCTATCTCTCTCTCTGTCTCTCTATCCCTCTCATCTCTATCTCTCCCCCTGGTGAGTAGGTTGGCGAATAATGCACATTACAAAGTGCTTTGGTTAAAGGTACTATAGATAAATGCACCATTTAAATTGTAAACTTTGAATTGAACTCATAGGCATCAGCTAGCAGCCACTGTGACACTGTGTAAGAGGCAGTTCAGTCACTGTAGACTGTATTACTTCTGGAAAATAGAATAAACATTAGTCATAACTGTGTGATTGCATTATAAATATTACAGTCATAACTGTGTGATTGCATTCTAAACATGTGTCATAACTGTGTGATTGCATTCTAAACATTACAGTCATAACTGTGTGATTGCAATATAAATATTACAGTCATAACTGTGTGATTGCATTATAAATATTACAGTCATAACTGTGTGATTGCATTCTAAACATGTGTCATAACTGTGTGTTGCATTCTAAACATTACAGTCATAACTGATGTCAATCAAAATGTTTAAGCTCTATATTTAACTGCTACCAGGCATTGAGCCACTGCAGAGGTTCCCAAACCTTTTAGCTCAGGACCCAAACTAGTGAAAATAATAGATTTGCAAGCTCACAACAAGCTTGTAAATCTATTTTCACAAACTTTATGAACTTTTTTTTTAAATATAATTTATTGCTTAGATTTCTTTTGTTTTCATGAAATAGCACATGTTCTATTTTTTCTTTCTTTTAATTCATTTTAATTGTACTATAGACACAAAAGAGACGATGTCTCTCTGGGACCTAGTGAAAATAGCAGATCTACAAGTTTGGCTTGTAGATCTGCTATTTTCACTACTCTTTTAATATTTTAAACAGAATTGATTTGTTTTTAAATGTATGGGGTTCTTTTGAAAAACTTTGTTTACTCAAAATTGTTTTATAACAATTTTATAACCCTAACCTTTTATTTAAAATAAATTGTAGCAAACTAAAATGGAAAAGAGGAATATTTACTGACTGTAGCTGGTCTCAAAAACAAAGCAAAACTGGCAGAAATAAAGACTCACTTCACAAAAAACTTAAGGAAAACTCCTTAGATGGAGACCAAGAAAATCAATTTTTATTTTATTTCATGTTCATAAAGTGCTCCAAGTGAAAAGTGCAGCAACACACATTTAGGTCATAGGACCATCGTCAGTGCTATATCATCAGATCTAATCATTTGCGGTTAAAGCTTCATTACGTCAGTCCACATCACATATGACCATAGTGTGTAGTGTAGTGTAGTGTAGTGTAGTATGTGATGTGGACTGATGTCTCGTATCATTTTGCGTAATATGATTTGCGTCTCGACTTATCATTTCCCGCCACTTAAGTCATTTGCAGGTAAGTCTTCATCACGTCAGTCCACATCACATATGACCATAGGCGCTGTATGTGATGTGGATTTATGTGTTGTCATTTGTGGGTAAAGCTTGATTTTTCACGGCGGTCAGTAGGCGAGGCACTGACGATGGTCCTTTGACCCAAACGTTTGTTGCTGCACTTTTCACTTTTAGCACTTGGAGCTCTTTATGGGCATGACAAAATAAAACACTAATATATTTTTTTAGTCTGTCTAAGGTGTTTTTCTTAAGGTTTTTGTGCAGTGAGTCTTTTCTTCAACCGGTTTCCCTTTTGTATAAAGATGTTAACATGGCTACCCATTTATGGTCTGTAAATGATTAAATTATTACAATAAAAAAAAATGTTCGGAGGAGTCAAGATTTTATTTCACACTTGTAAGTTCTGTGGACATTTTTGTTTTTTGATAAAAAATATGATCTATATATTGTTTACCCGATTAAAAGCATTATCAGGTTTTTATTAAAACAAAGTAAAACAATGTCCACCGAGCTTTAAAAAAAGTGTTGAATAAAATATAGTTCCTCTAAAAATGATCTTAATTGTGAAAGTTAATTAAATGTTGCTCATGTACAGAGCGTTAACCGATAGGGTTATGTTTTCATCTGCCGTAGTTGTAGATCTTTGAAATGTGTAAATCAGTGGTTCTCAGCCTTAAGTTATTCTGGATCTGACCACTTAACATGGCAGCCGTGTTAAGTGGTCAGATGGGTGGGCCAATCCATTGGAACTAACTTAGTATACTAAGTTATTTGGTATAACTTTTTTTTATATTAAATCTTAATGTTTTTGCCAATTATTTAGGTGGAGAACCACTGGTTTAAATTTCAACTAAATGCAAGTTGTATGTTAAACAAATGTTTACCCTACTTTATGGAATTGCTTTTCTTTCTTTTTTATTTACTTTATGAAATTTGTTTGAGCTTGTGAACTTGTAGATCTTCACTCTTGTAGATTTTTATTATTTTCTCTTGATGGATTTTTTTTATTTAGCATTTTCTTAAATTACATTTTGAATGTTTTTGATTATTTTTGTGACATTGATCTTGTAGATTGTCTATTTTCACTTTGTATAATATTTTTTGGACATCAACAATATTCCAAAATGTCTTATCTGCTCCATGCAGAACAAACCGATGTAATTTTCAAATGTATTTAATACATTACAATTTTCAATGGACTGTAATCCACGGGCCAATCACCTGCTGGAAGCTTTGATTGAACACTTAATTAACAAGTGTGGGGGATTTATTTACTCATGACCCAAGAAAGTCCCGACCCATAACTTGGGAAACAGTGGACCAGGGTCCATTTGGTTCCATTTGTTGCCTTAAATGTATGAGGTTCCTTAGAAAAATAAACGTTTTATTTCTGTAAATATATATTTTTTTAATTGTAGGAAACTAAAAGGAAAAAGAGGAATATTTAATGATTGTAGCTGGTCTCAAAAACAAAGCAAAACTGGCAGAAAAAAAGACTCCCTCCACAAACTCCTTAGACGGAGACCAAGAAAATCTATTTTTGTTTTATTTGTTTCATGTTCATAAAGTGCTTCAAGTGTTCAAAGTGAAAAGTGCAGCAGCAAACATTTAGGTCATAGGACCATCGTCAGTGCTATAACTGCTATATCATCAGATCTAATCATTTGCGGTTAAAGCTTCATCACGTCAGTCCACATCACATATGACCATAGTGTGTGTGGGGTGTAGTGTAGTATGTGATGTGGACTTATGTCTCGTATCATTTCGTATAATTTGATTTGCGTCTCGTCTTATCATTTCACGTCACTTAAGTCATGTGCAGGTAAGTCTTCATCACGTCAGTCCACATCACATATGACCATAGGCGCTGTATGTGATGTGGATTTATGTGTTGTCATTTGTGGGTAAAGCTTGATTATTAACAGCGGTCAGTAGGCGAGGCACTGACGATGGTCCTTTGACCCAAATGTTTGCTGCTGCACTTTTCACTTTTAGCACTTGGAGCTCTTTATGAGCATGACAAAATAAAACACTAATATATTTTCTTAGTCTCTGTCTAAGGAGTTTTCCTTAAGGTTTTTGTGGAGTGAGTCTTTTCTTCTACCGGTTTTCCTTTTGTATAAAGATGTTAACATGGCTACCCATTTATGTTCTGTAAATGATTAAATTATTACAATTTTTAAAAAAAATATTCCGAGGAGTCAAGATTTTATTTCACACTTGTAAGTTTTGTGGACATTTTTGATTAAAAAATATGATCTATATATTGTTTACCCGATTAAAAGCATTATCAGGTATTTATTAAAACAAAGTAACAATGTCCACCGAGCTTTAAAAAGTCTCTTGTAGATTTTTGTTATTTTCTTTTCTTTATGTATTTTTTTATTTAGCATTTTCTTAAATTACATTATTTTGACTGTTTGATTATTTTTGTGACATTGATCTTGTAGATTGTCTATTTTCACTTTTTATAATGTTTTTTGGACATCAACAATATTCCAATATGTCTTATCTGCTCCATGCAGAACAAACCGATGTATTTTTTAAATGTATTTAATACATTACAATTTTCAATGAACTGTAATCCACCGGCCAATCACCTGCTGGAAGCTTTGATTGAATACTTAATTAACAAGTTTGGGGGGGGGGGGGGGGTTTATTTACTCATGACCCAAGAAAATGTGTCCACGACCCACTATTGAGTCCCGACCCATAACTTGGGAAACAGTGGACCAGGGTCCATTTGGTTCCATTTGTTGCTTTAAATGTATGAGGTTCCTTAGAAAAATAAACTTCTTATCTCTGTAAATATGTTTTTTTTTATTGTACGAAGCTAAAAGGAAAAAGAGGAATATTTACTGACTGTAGCTGGTCTCAAAAACAAAGCAAAACTGGCAGAAAAAAAGACTCCCTCCACAAACTCCTTAGACGGAGACCAAGAAAATCTATTTTTGTTTTATTTGTTTCATGTTCATAAAGTGCTCCAAGTGTTCAAAGTGAAAAGTGCAGCAGCAAACATTTAGGTCATAGGACCATCGTCAGTGCTATATCAGATCTAATCATTTGCGGTTAAAGCTTCATCACGTCAGTCCACATCACATATGACCATAGTGTGTGTGGGGTGTAGTGTAGTGTAATGTAGTATGTGATGTGGACTTATGTCTCGTATCATTTCGTATAATTTGATTTGCGTCTCGTCTTATCATTTCACGTCACTTAAGTCATGTGCAGGTAAGTCTTCATCACGTCAGTCCACATCACATATGACCATAGGCGATGTATGTGATGTGGATTTATGTGTTGTCATTTGTGGGTAAAGCTTGATTATTCACGGCGGTCAGTAGGCGAGGCACTGACGATGGTCCTTTGACCCAAACGTTTGCTGCTGCACTTTTCACTTTTAGCACTTGGAGCTCTTTATGAGCATGACAAAATAAAACACTAATATATTTTCTTAGTCTCTGTCTAAGGAGTTTTCCTTAAGGTTTTTGTGGAGTGAAAACATGGCTACCCATTTATGGTCTGTTCATGAATTTTCCATGGCCAGTCATTTGGGATCAATATAAGTAGGAAAAAAAGTCTGTTATTCTAGTCCGGACTTGTCCTTTAACATGGAAGCCTTAAGTGGATAAACTAAATTGGTAAATGGATGAACTGTGACGGGATAGATGGAGGTCAGCAAGAGTTTTTTTGTACAAATATTAATTTGAATATCTGTTAGTTTATTGTATCTATTATCTGTATTTTGTTAGTTTTTCTCCTTTTATTGTTGTACTGTTAATTATTGACATGTATTTTGTGCTATTGTTTTCCTGTTTTCTTCTTGGTCATCATGACTTCATAGGCCTGTAAAAATTACATAATAGCATTAGTCTTTGATGGATAATATCATTGGAAATTATGTAATATCCACACAAAAAAAATCAGTTGTAATGTATGTTTTGTTTTAACTTCCATTTACTGGATTTTAATGTGATGTTTTTTTTGTATTTATTGTTTATTTATTGTATAACTTTTTTTTAAATAAAAGGCGCTATATCGCTAAACATTACCGTATCTAATCTCAGTAGGCTCATTATCTGTAACTGTACAGCTGTGCTGCTTCAGGAATTCTATGTGACCAACAGCGTAAATCATCATTGTTGTAATGTGAAGACTCTCCTCTTCAGACTCCACCTCAGCCTGTAGCACTTAGACGCATTTTGAGCTTGTAGATCTAAGTTTAAATAGGGTTAATGTTTGTGTGTGTATGTTTTGTAGTAATCAAAATCTACAAAGTAACTAAAGGTTTCAAATAATCGTAGTGGAGTAAAAGTACAATATTTGCCTCTGAGATGTGTTGAAGTAGAAGTAAAAGTACTGCAAATTGGAAATACTCCAGTAAAGTAAAAAATACCTCAGATGCTGGGTTAATTTGTTGACCTGGTTAGTTGACCTATAGTTTCTATGTACAGATTATTAATTTATTATACTGTTTATTAATTTATTATACTGTTTAGACTGATGCTATCTTCTTGGTTTACCTGTGATCCTAGTTTACTGAGACACTGCACCGTCTCTGCATTCCATGTATGTGTTTATTTTGTTTATAGTAAGTCACTCTGGATAAAGAGATTAGATGAATATGTACATTGTAAATTGTAAAATGACTTTACTGTTGAAATGTAAATATGTGAATGGTACCATGTGATTGTAAATGACAACAAAACAAAAACAAAGGCTCTGGTGTGGTTCTCCTGGTTTACCGGGATGGGGTTCAATTCCCTGCAGTGCCCTACTCGTAGTGTTGTATTTACCCTTTATATGGTCTGTTTTATTTATGTTCATAGTGTTGTATTTACCCTTTATATGGTTTATGTTTTATTCTTTACGCTCATTGTGTTGTATTTACCCTTACATGGTTTGTTATTCTGTGTTCATAGTGTTTTATTTACCCTTTTGTGGTTTGTTTTATTCTTTATGTTCATAGTGTTGTATTTACCCTTACATGGTTTGTTGTATTCTGTATATTCACTGTGTTGTATTTAGCCTTACATGGTTTGTTTTATTTTTATATTCATTGTGTTGTATTTACCTGGTTTATTCTTTATGTTCATTGTGTTGTATTTACCCTTACATGGTTTATGTTTTATTTTTATATTCATTGTGTTGTATTTACCCGGTTTATTCTTTATGTTCATTGTGTAGGGTTGGGATCCTTCATTATCATTATAATTGTTGATGACCAAATGGACCATTACAGGTCTAAATCTTTAGTGTACAAATGGACCCGTTATGGTGGTCTTTGAAATGTAAAAGTTTGAGCACCACTGGTATTGTAATGTTTTATCTGACGTGAAGTCCACACACCAGCTCTGACAGTGTGATGGATACGGTTCCCAATGCTAACGCAGCTACAAACACCCTGCAGCTCTTAGCCTGTCTCAAAGTGGGGTCCGGGTTCCTTGGGGGGATTTCAGGGGGTCCCCAGCTAAAGTAGTTAATATAGCATCATAAACATTTTAACCACTTTATCCATTTATATGTTTGCTATTCAAAAATAGCAGATCTACAAGCTCACAGCGCGACACTTCGTGCCGCGCTGCGAGCTTGGACTGCTATTTGCTATTCTGCTATTTTTGAACCTTTTCGAAGGCCCGCTCTTGTCCTCCGATGGCCAGGACGCGCTCGCCTCTTTCGCCGTCTCCATGCTATGATCCCTGCCGAGACAAAGGGAAGATCTCCCACCACCCAGCCGGTGGAGGGTTATCCGCGAAAAAGTCCGGAATTCTGTGTGCGATCGCTGTGCTGATGTCCAGAAGTGCTTGTCTGTCATAACTCCTTAGACACCTGACGGTGTAGGAAAAGAATAAAAGGCTTAAAAATACTAAAAAAGGAAAAACGTTGCGACGCTGAGGAGCGTGTACGGAAGCAGCCTTCCCCCTCCATTGGCGCTCCCATATAATGGGAATTCAATACCCATATAACAATGAATTCAATACCCATAATTCTAGCTTAACATGTGTACTTTTTATAGAATGTCATATCAGAAGACGAGCTTTGCAGTGTAAAGAATAGTCATACCCTTCCAGTCAGAGCTCTTATGTCTTGAAGGACCCTATGTCCGTCCCGAATAGAGTGAGCTCTGAAAGCAGAGATGCCTCCTCTGACCAAAAGAGGCCTTTAGGGAAGTGTGTTGTTAGGATTCTGTTCTAACATTAATAGAGAGTTGATTCCAAGTCCTTGGAATCTATAAGCGAATAATAGTTGCCCCATCCTACCGGCGTCTATAAGGTATATGTTGCATTCTGACTTTGACTCTTGCCTTGAAGACGACTGTGTCCGCCGGGATATGACTCTTGTCTGGAAGGGTATAACTATTCTCTATGCTGCAAGGGTCTGTCTTCTGATATGACAATTATATAAAAAGTGCAAATGTGAAGCTAGACTTCTGGTCATTAAATTTGTGCAATAATAATGCTGAAGTCGTAAAGATGGCTAATTTGGGGTGTGGCGATCAAGCTCAGCGTAGCCATTTAGCACAAATACATATTTAGTTGATATAATAAATATATTTAATTAATCATGAATAAAGAGTACATGTAGTACTAACTATTATTTGAGTAGACAATAATAAATCATAGTTATCGATTTATAGAAGTACCTAAAAAGTTCCAGTTCTGAATACATCTGACTTTTGAGTTTGGTAATCTATATATAGAAGTACAATGAACTAAAAAAGTTAAGTTCTGAATACTTAACTTTAATACAAACTTTTTAGGTAAATTATTGCCTGAAAAGTTTTGAGTATTGATACTTTTACTTAACAAACATTTGAGTACTTTTTGCCGGCTGATAGGAGAGGGGTTGTTGCCATGATCACTACATGGTGGGGAGACTCCTGTTACTGAACAAACCATTCCAAATTGACATGTATTTGGGCAGTGGACCCCAATGTGAAAAGATGTAGTGTCAGGGCCCCCCATGAAAAAGATTTATATTTATGCTGTAACACATTTTTTTAAAGTTATTTGTCTTGTTTGTTGTTCAAGTCAAAGCACCAGGAAGGCTGTACTTGTCAGCCATCTGTTAGCTCAATGGGTTGAGACGCAGTACTCATGATCCAGAGGCCATGAGTTCAAATCCCATTGATGTCTTTCCTATGATTCTTTCCTTTGCAGACTGGCTTCCAGAAGATCAACTGAAAACTACCAGGAAGGCTATATTTGTCATCCAACTGTTAGCTCAATGGGTTGAGACGCAGTATACATGATCCAGAGGCCATGAGTTCAAATCCCATTGATGTCTTTCCTATGATTCTTTCCTTTGCAGACTGGCTTCCAGAAGATCAACTGAAAACTACCAGGAAGGCTGTACTTGTCAGCCATCTGTTAGCTCAATGGGTTGAGACGCAGTATTCATGATCCAGAGGCCATGAGTTCAAATCCCATTGATGTCTTTCCTATGATTCTTTCCTTTGCAGACTGGCTTCCAGAAGATCAACTGAAAACTACCAGGAAGGCTGTACTTGTCAGCCATCTGTTAGCTCAATGGGTTGAGACGCAGTATACATGATCCAGAGGCCATGAGTTCAAATCCCACTGGTGTCTTTACTGTGATGCTTTCCTTTGCAGACTAACTTCTAGAAAAACAAGTTAAAACCACCAGGAAACCTGTAACTCTCAGCCAACAGCTTAACTCATGGCCTCTAGCTCAACTGGTAGAGCGTCTGTCCAATAACATGACTTGACCTGACTTGAGTGGGTTCGATTCCCACTCCGAGTCATGTGTCCCCGGTAACTTGGGGCAACGGATAAATTGACTGATATTCTTCGTGTTGCTTCCCTTTGCAGAATAACTTCTAGAAAAAAAGTTAAACCCACCAGGAAACCTGTAACTCTCAGCCAACAGCTTAGCTCAACTGGTAGAGCGTCTGTCCAATAACATGACTTGACTTGACTTGAGTGGGTTCGATTCCCACTCGAGGCAAGTGTCCCCGGTAACTTGGGGCAACGGATAAATTGACTGATATCCGTAGAATAACTTGTAGGAGTGTGCTGGTTCAAATCCAGTTCAACCCAGGACCGAGCGGTCCTGGGTTCGATTCCCACTAACGTCAAGTCCCCGGTAAATTGGAGCAGCGGATAAATTGACTGATATCCGTAGAATAACTTGTAGGAGTGTCCTGGTTCAAAGTACCCCGAGCCCTATTCCTACTCCTCCCCCTACTCTAGGCCCTACGCCTCCCCCTACTCTGGTTCCTTCTGGGACCTACTCCTACTCCTACTCCCCGACTATATTCCCTCTTTACTCTACCCCTACTCTACTCAGCCTACTCTACGCACCCTCTATCTATCTCAGTAACTGAGACCGAATTGGCCAGATTCGGTTTCAGTTACTAAGGTGGTGACTGGATTTGAACCAGGACAATCCTACAAGTTATTCTACGGATATCAGTCAATTTATCCGCTGCCCCAATTTACCGGGGACTTGACGTTAGTGGGAATCGAACCCTGGGTTGTACTGGATTTGAACCAGCACACTCCTACAATTTATTCTACGGATATCAGTCAATTTATCCGTTGCCCCAAGTTACCTGGGACACTTGACTCGAGTGGGAATCGAACCCACTCAAGTCAAGTCATGTTATTGGACAGACGCTCTACCAGTCGAGCTATGCTGTTGGCTGAGAGTTATAGGTTTCCTGGTGGTTTTAACTTGTTTTCTAGAAGTTAGTCTGCAAAGGGAAGCATCACTAAGGATATCAGTCAATTTATCCGTTGCCCCAAGATACCGGGGACACTTGACTCAAGTGGGAATCAAACCCACTCAAGTCAAGTCAAGTTATTGGACAGACGCTCTACCAGTTGAGCTATGCTGTAGGCTGAGAGTTACAGGTTTCCTGGTGGTTTTAACTTATTTTTCTAGAAGTTAGTCTGCAAAGGGAAGCATCACTAAGGATATCAGTCAATTTATCCGTTGCCCCAAGTTACCGGGGAGACTTGACTCGAGTGGGAATCGAACCCACTCAAGTCAAGTCAAGTCATGTTATTGGACAGACGCTCTACCAGTTGAGCTATGCTGTTGGCTGAGGGTTACAGGTTTTCTGGTGGTTTTAACTTGTTTTTCTAGAAGTTAGTCTGCAAAGGGAAGCATCACAGTAAAGACACCAGTGGGATTTGAACTCATGGCCTCTGGATCATGTATACTGCGTCTCAACCCATTGAGTTAACAGATGGCTGACAAGTACAGCCTTCCTGGTAGTTTTCAGTTGATCTTCTGGAAGCCAGTCTGCAAAGGAAAGAATCATAGGAAAGACATCAATGGGATTTGAACTCATGGCCTCTGGATCATGAATACTGCGTCTCAACCCATTGAGCTAACAGATGGCTGACAAGTACAGCCTTCCTGGTAGTTTTCAGTTGATCTTCTGGAAGCCAGTCTGCAAAGGAAAGATTCATAGGAAAGACATCAATGGGATTTGAACTCATGGCCTCTGGATCATGAATACTGCGTCTCAACCCATTGAGCTAACAGATGGCTGACAAGTACAGCCTTCCTGGTAGTTTTCAGTTGATCTTCTGGAAGCCAGTCTGCAAAGGAAAGAATCATAGGAAAGACATCAATGGGATTTGAACTCATGGCCTCTGGATCATGTATACTGCGTCTCAACCCATTGAGCTAACAGTTGGATGACAAATATAGCCTTCCTGGTAGTTTTCAGTTGATCTTCTGGAAGCCAGTCTGCAAAGGGAAGAATCATAGGAAAGACATCAATGGGATTTGAACTCATGGCCTCTGGATCATGAATACTGCGTCTCAACCCATTGAGCTAACAGATGGCTGACAAGTACAGCCTTCCTGGTGCTTTGACTTGAACAACAAACAAGACAAATAACTTTTTAAAAAATGTGTTACAGCATAAATATAAATCTTTTTCATGGGGGGCCCTGACACTACATCTTTTCACATTGGGGTCTACTGCCCAAATACATGTCAATTTGGGGGGTTGACAACAAAACGTTTCAGAACCGCAGATTCCAAGGAAACAGCTGTAGGTGAATGGATAGAGTCACTGACTAGTGAGCCGCAGGTAACAGGTTCAAGCCTCAGCTACAGCAGCAAGTCAGGATGTCAAATCAAATAGGTATTATTAGGAGTGAAATGGTTGTGTTTCTTCACCCCAACTGCACATGACATCAGTTTACATGTACGTTATTTTCAGTGATGAAGACAAACCGCACAGACGTTCACTGTACTTTAGTACATTTTGTAAACTTATGACTCTGAGTAGAGTATAGCCTGACTTAAACAAACAAATAACAACTTAGTATAGTCAGATTATTTTTTACACAACTTACATTTTGTAATCAAACTACCGAAACGAAAGTTAAATCCGAAATACTCTTTACGAATGTCTTACGCATCATTTGCTTAACATGAATGATAATTCTAGTAATTGTTTGGTGTCTGCATTCATGAAAGCCAGGTAGTTTGCAACAGGTAAGGAGAAAGTCCACATTAACAGACAGTCATAAATGATGAACTGTCTTCACTTTACTGTAGGGCACATAATAACATGTACAAAGGATTTATAGATATTTTAGGAATGTTTTACAAAGCATGTTAAACATGAACAAACACATTAACAGACAGTTGTAAATGATGAACTGTCTTCACTTTACTATAGGGCACATAATAACATGTACTAAGGATTTATAGATACTTTAGGAATGTTTGTATATATTATGTAACATCAGTTACAAATGATTTAATAATCATTTACAGATGTATTATACATGGCTTATTCATGAATAGTTACTAATACCTTTATAGATGATTTGTAACCGTAGTTATAAAGGTTTTAGTAATCATTTACGAATGTCAATAAACAGGTTGTTAATGATTTGTTAATAGTCTACAAACTGCTTATAAATGTTTATAAATGCTTTAGAATGGGTCGTTACAAATGATTTAATAATCTTTTACAGATGTATATAAATGGCTTATTCATGAATAGTTCACTACTTACTAATACTTTACAAATGATTTGTAACTGTAGTTATAAAGGTTTTAGTAATCATTTACGAATGTCAACAAACAGGTTGTTAATGATTTGTTAATAGTTTACAAACTACTTATAAACGTTTATAAATGCTTTATAACGGGTCATTATTGTAAAGTGCTACCAAACTTTCACCTAGAAACTCCATTCACAATTTTAAAATTCCACCTTACTGTGGACATGCATGCTTGAGATTCTTTCTTTGAAATCATTTGTAATTTTGGAGATATTTAACTTTAAGCGCCCAATGCATTGTCAATGCGGGGCAATGGACATTTAAAGGCAGGCTTACAACTACATACTTACGCCTAGTAACCTCATTCAAACTTTAAAATGTTCATCTTACTGTGGACATGTTTGCCTGAAAAGGAATCTTTGAAATGTTTAATAGTTTTAGAATTGTACTCCTTCCTCTTCTCTTTTGGGCCTTAAGTCCCAAGACTCAAGGCCAAAAAGAGAAATTTTATGTCTCCGTGGATCTAATGTGTTCGACTCAAGACTCTTTTGGGTTTTGAGTCTTGGGACTCATACGAGGAAGTAAAATGTATAATAAGCAAGAAAGGAAACATGGCCGCAATAAATGGATCCAGGGAGAAAGGGTGGCAAAGTATTGCCAACACCTTTAAATTATAATAACCCTGTGTGTCTGCTTTAATTAGCTGATGAAGCTAATACTAATTAATTAGTCAAACTTAAGCTGGGAAGAGTTCTTTCAGTTATAAGATCTTTAGACCGCTACACCATCTCTCAGCCACTCGTATGTCTCTTCGTACTCTTGAAGTGTTTATATGTCAGCCTTCACTTAGTAAAGTTGAAAAGCAATGAACCATACAATGACTGGGATTTGAACATGGCATCTCCATGCTGAGAGTCTGATCTTCAAACCGCTACACCATCTCTCAGCCACTCCCATTGCATGTCTCTTTGTACTCTGGAAGTGTTTATATGTCAGCGTTCAGTTAGTAAAGTTGAAAAGCAATGAACCATAGAATGACAGGGATTTGAACATGTAATCTCTGCCCTGTGAGTCCGATGCTCAGACCACCACACCATCACTCAGCCACTTTTAGCTGATGTGTCATATAAGTTAGACCCTCCAGAAAAATGCGATTTTGCGATCGCATAATTTACCACATAATCAGCATAATGGCACATAATTATGCGGAGGTAAAGTTTTTTCAAAAAGGCTGCATCGCATCGCATAAAATGCGCATCGCATCACATAAAATGTACTTTGCATAATATGCGCATCACATCGCATAATATGCGCTTCGCATCGCATATTTCTGCATATTTCACAACTTTTCACAACTTTCGGCATATTTCTCAACTTCCCGCAATTTAACCACATAAAAATGCAAAAACCCCAATGTGAAAAGGGGGGAATTTCTTCCTCAGCCTAGTGGGAATCTGCATGCAAAATTTCACAGAAATTGCACACTGCGTTTTGAGGCATTTTGTTCAAAACTGACCAATCCTGCAAACTTTAGAAGCCACTGTAAGCCAAATAGGATGGAATAAGAAATATCGGACAGATCCATCAGAATCACATGTCTATGGAGATACAGTGTACCAATTTGCGTGTTTTTTGGACAGAATCTGAAGGAATAATCTCCAAAAATGTATTTTACATCCTGGTGGCGCTGTAAAAAGCAGATGTGAAAAATGCAGTGCAGATGTTTTTCCTTGGCCTCTAGGGAGTGTGCGTGCAAAGTTTCACGCAGATTGGTGCAGTTATAGTTAAAAATGCAAATCGGCCTGTTATAGCGCCACCGTAAGGCTGATTTGAACATTTTCAAGTGGGGTTTCTTCCTCGGCCTAGTGGGAATGTGCGTGTGCAATTTTATGGAAATGGCAAGCGGCGTTCATGATTTGAGGCAGTTTGTTCAAAACGGACCAATCCTGCAAACTTTGGAAGCCTCGCCTCTCGCCCGCTCGCCTCTTAACAGGGGCACGGAAGTATGATCACATCTCCCCGATTCTTGCCTCCCTCCACTGGCTCCCTGTTCGTTACAGGATTCAGTTTAAGATTTCAATTTCAATTTCGGATGAGCTGAAGCCCGCTATCAAAGCAACCTGTTCTTAGGCTTTTAAGGATTATAGATATTTGAGATACTGGATTTCTGATTTCATAGAGCTGTATGCCGTATTAATCCAAATTAAAACAAAAAAGGTTTGAAATATTTTACTTCATGCACAGTAGAATATAAGAAAGTTTCACTTTTCAAATTATATTACGGAACAAATTTTACTTTTCCAATGTTTTGAGATGCACCTGTAACCTTAATCCATCATTTTCACTCATATGAGTCACATAATCCTAGGGATACAAGTTCATGGTCTGGAATGAATAGGAAATGTGGACTCTGGGCAATAGCTGTCATGTGTGTCCATTCAGCTCTGTAAAATATTATTAATTCATTTGTGGTAGATATTCATAATGTTCATACTAGCATCACAATACTGTACATGCCTGAACATGTTTCTCTTTATACACTCCAATACCCCTCAATACTGAGACCATATTAACCACATTAACCCTGGTGTCCCTATGTTGGGGAGGAAAGATTTTCAAAGAATTGTGAAATTCTACATAGATCGGCTATTTTCACTGTTTGTCATACGTTGAAGTATATAGAGCTTATGTGGTTAAATTCAATAAGATATAATATGCACCTTGTGCAGAAGCACTATAGGAAAGAAGGAATTACTATTGGCATACATTTGCTTTTGCAAGAAGAACTGTACAAGGTATATTAAAACTTTCTTTAACAACTGCAATAATTGAAGACATTAAAGCACAATTTAAGGCTTGTATAGTTTATTGAGTGCCTATCATGAAACAGTGTTTAATGTGCATTTCCATCAAAATGCTGAAAAAACTATAAACATTTCAAATCAACATAAAAACCATAACCTTTTGTTTGCACAAGTCCTGACCACAGATTGAGACAGAATAAATGAACATTTACAGTGTAACCAAAAACAAAAAAAAACTCTTCAAGGATATATATGTAAACATTTTCTTTTATAATTTCTTTGTCACAGATACATCTTTTAACACCTTGGTATTAAACTGCACATGCTTAAACTTGACTGTGAGAGGCATTGAAGCGATAGTTGGAGTAAGACGGAGCATCCATGGCATCAGTGGAGGCTACGGGGAGCAGTAAGAGCCCCGTTGCGACATCCCTCTTGCAGCGATCCATCGCCTGTTTGTAGGACATCTTCTCTTTAGTGATGGGGTCCACCAGGTCTTTTGTGTGGGTCGACTGATCTTGGAGCTCTTCAGCTGTTGTGCTGTCAATCACCTTGGTGATGACAGCTTCTTGGACACTCAGGCGGCCGGCTCGGGAGGGATCGACCAGCCCACCGGTCAGGTACTGGGCTTCCATTAACCTTTTGGCACTGTCAAGAGGAATCCAGCCTTTTTCTGCAGCCTGCCCCACAGAGAGACGCTCCTTAGTGACAGGATCCTCCACTCCTGTGAAAGCTTTCTGGGAGTTCAGCAGCTTATACAAGTGGCTCGAATCAATGAGACCATACTCTGCTGCCTTGTGAACAGACAGTTTGTCCTTTTTGGCGAGATCAACAATGCCTCCCGTGGCCGCCTGTGCCTCCAGGAGCTTTAGGGCTGTGTCGAGGTCGATGAGTTTGCGGGTGAGGGCACTTCTCACAGACATGCGGCTGTCAGTGGTGGTGTCATAAACACCAGAGATTGGAAAGAATTCATCGCCTGCAGAGGCGTTCAGGGTGGTCAAACTCCCACTATTGCGACGATTGAGGTTAGTCAAACTGCCACTATTGAGGCGATTGAGGCTGGGGTATGAGGACCTCAGTGACGAGAACATTGAGTTCAGAGGGGAGGTTGTGGTGGCTCTGGTAGGTGACATTGGAGTTGTTGTGGGTGACATTGGAGTTGCTCTGGTGGGTGACATTGGACTGGCTCTGGTGGGTGACATTGGGGTCTTGATTGGAGGTAGGGGCTTCGGTCTGGAATCCCCAGCAACCAGGAGAGCTAATTCAGAGATGGGCATTTTCCCCTCCTTGTAGCACTGCAAGTCATACTGAGTCAGGCGACCTGCCTTTAGAGCATCCTTGACAGAGAACTGTTTCCCACTCTTGCGATCTTGCAGAATGGAGGTCTCTCCATCTGGTCCCATTGAAGAAATCTCCTCCCAGTCACACTCCAACTCCTGAAGTTTAATGTACTGGTTGCGGTCAATCAAGCCCTGTAGGTAGGCATCATAGGGAGACATGTCCTTACCAGTCTCTGGGTCCAGGATGGTGATCTTTGTGGAGAGGTTGGTCTCTCTGGTCTGAGTCTCAGAGTGGTCTTCCTTATGCAAGCTGCTCTGTAATTCGGCAATGAGGATCTCCTTTTGGTGTATTTTGTCTTTTTCACTCAGTATTTGTTTCTCCAAACTCTGCGTCTCTGACCCCATCTTGACACTCTTCTGACGGTTCAGTTGGTTCCTCTCACTCATCAGCTTAGACTGTTGCTGGAATGTTATATTGATGTTCTGCCTCTCAGACTCCAGTGTTTTAAGCTCTTGAAGGAGATTTCCCTTTTCTTTCTGAAGGGCATCTCGACTGGATGTAAATGAGGTCTCCTCTTGAGATGTGGAGGCCTGAGATGTCCGCAGGCGGATGATTTTAGTGTTGGTGTTAGCAATTTCATCTTCCTGGTCCCTTCTGAGATTTTTCTCCTGCATCACTTGTTCTCTGAGATGGTCCCTCTCCGCCTCGACTTCTGGGTCTTTCTCCACGCGAACAACTTCTTTGTAAACAACTTTCTCACCAGACTTTTCTTTTAGCAAAATATCTAGCTTGATCTTTAGGTTGCGAATTTCTCTTTCCAAGCGACAAATATTGGTGCCCTCAGTCTCCATGTTAGTGCGTAAATCCTCGGTTAGTTTCTCCAGCTTGGGGTCCCGTTCTACTTTGAGGACCTCCTCAATGACAATCTTCTCTTCAATGGGCGGTGGTGCATTTTCCAACTCAAGAATACGACACTTGATCTGCCTGAGCTCTACCTCTACTTGAATCTTTTTGTGGCGGTCATCCATCTGTGCTAAGGTTCTCTCTTTTTCCTCAACCAGGCCTCTGAGCTGCCTCACTTCTAGGTCCAGCTTTCGACGGGCTTTAAGTTCATCATCCATACTCTTGTTCAAGTTCTCATGCTCCAGGAACTGCTTGGGGTCCTTTTCAAGACGTACTACTTCTTGGACTACAATTTTCTCTTCTGGCTTCTGCCTCTCAAGGATGATGTACTGATTCTGAAGGTCAAAGACAGCTTCCTCCACACTGCGCCGTTCCTGAACCTCCTCTCTCACATTTCTCCTAAGTCTGTCAGCCTCTTTTTCCAGCAAGGGGTCATTCTCATATTTGATCAGCTCCTTGGTTACCAGCTTCATCTCCACCTTGGATTTTTCAGCCTTCAACTCATCTCTCTCTTTACGTAGGTGGTTCAACAGTTCCAGAGTTGTATCACAGTTGACCTGCAGGCGAGAGAGTTGGCTCTTGAGCTTCTGCAACTCTCTGATGACCTCTGGGCTTTTCTCCTGTTTGATCACTTCCTGGGTCACCTCCTTGTACTCCACTTTGGGTTTCTGAGAACGCAGGGTGTTCAGATCCACCATCACTTTGCTAATTTCTTTCTCTGTGTCTGCACTGTTTCGGCTTGAATCCTGCAGCTCTTTCTTCAGCCGCACCAGCTCCACTTCCGTCTCAGGATCAACTCTGTAAATCTCATTAATGATCTCCTTGACATTCACTTTAGGCTTAAGCTTGTCAACCTCACCATAATGTAGCTGAAGAGTGTTGAGGTCCTTCATCAAGATGACAATCTCATCTTTCTCTTCCTCCATGGAGAGGCGAAGTTTCTTTGACTCTTCAAGTAGCTGTGGATCCTGCTCTACTTTCTTCACTACTTTGGTGACAATTTTGGGTTGGATGGAGGGAATGACTCTCTCTAATGTGTTTATGTGGCTCCTTGTGCTAAAAATCCCATCATTGAGTGCCTTGCATTGGGACTCTTCATCTGCAATGTCATTCTGGAAGAAAAGCACAGCTTTAAGCATCTCTGGATCCTTCTCAAGTCTCACCACTTCCTTCTTCACCACCGTCTCCTTAATTTTTGGTTTCTGCTGTGCCAGAACTGTGATCTCTGTTTTCATTTGGACCGTCTCCGTATCTCTCGTTTGGAGCTCCAGTCTTATCTTGTGCATCTCATCCTTGATCCTGGTGGCTTCTTTGTCAAGCTTTGGGTCTCTCTCGTACTCTGTCACTACCTTTGTCACCAGCTTGGGCTCGATTTTTGTCAGCTCAGTTTCCAGTTTGATGATCGTCTCGTTGATAAGCTCAATCTCTGAATGGCTTCCTGATCGCTTCACAGCCTCATCCTTGATCTTCTTCTTCAAAGACTCAAGTTCAACCTCCAGCTTTGGCTCACGGTAGTACTGCACCACCTCCTTCTCCTCCAGCCTCTCCACCCCTCTCCTACTCTTCAGGGACATGAATCTCTTCCTGTATGTGTTCAGGTCATTCTCAGCATGTGTACGCCTGGTGATCTCCTCTTTAAGTTCTTTCTTCAGATGATCAGACTCCTCCAAGCTCTTCTGCTGACTTTGCAGCTGCTGCTGTTGTCTAACAACCACCTGGCTAACGTTCTCTTCATTCTGTGATGAATGGAAGAAGATAAAGGAGGGTCTTTAGATGTTGAATGCCACATATCCAGTATTCAATTAATTCTACAGTCACAAAGTATTGATGAGTAAAAATCTTGATTATATGGCATTATTTCCTACCCTGGCCATGACGTCCTTAGCCATTCTCATCTGGCTGAGTAGCTGATCATTCTCTGCAGACACCTCAGAATAAAGTTTCAGAAGCTTTTTCTCCTGCAATAGCAGCAAATGCAATTGAGTGCAAAATCATCCCAAGAACAAATATCAGAAATCCTGCATCTTAAAATCTTAACATTAATTATATCTTTTATCTCTGACATGTTACCTTTGAACATATACGAGATGTGTAAGAAAAGTAACAGGACTGTCGCAACCCTGCTCATGACTCAATGCTAATTGAGTAACAGCTTATGTCACTGTGTTGCACAACATCTTGCCACTTTTCTGCTATATATTGTTCACTTCGCTCACTCTGTGCTTCTGTTCCATGCTATTGTGTAATTACACTGCTGTTATGCAACTGGAGGTGGCGCAAATAAGGAGCAAATAATTTATTTGAAATTGCTGGTTAAGTTGGGCTATAGGGTTAGGTTGAAGGGTTAACCCTAACCCTGACCCTAACCGTAGCCACCTCCAGTTGCGTGGCGGTGGGTAACAGAGGGTGTGCTACACGACAGCCTGGCTGGAACAGAAGCACAGAGTGAGAGAAGTGAACAATATTATAGCAGAATAGTGGTGGGATGTTGCACAACACATTAACATAAGCGGTTACCCGATTAGCATTGAGTCATGAGCGTGGCTGCCACAGTCCTGTTACTTTTTTTTACACTCCTCATATAGTTGTTTAGAAGCTGATCTCAGCCATACCTTTTTCTGTACAGCATCAGCCATGGTTGGAGTGTACTGTTTCTTGGGGCTTGGTTCTTCATCAATATCATCATCATCATCATCTTTCAGAGTGGCACGGTACTTGTTTGATTTTACCTCATACTCCTGATAGCATAAAAATAGACCGTCAGCAGCAGATTTGACAACAAAGCATTTAAAGTTGATTTTACTAGTTGTACATGGAACAGGATATTGGGAGTGCCTTTCACTCTGAACTCACATTCATGACATTCTGCAAGTCACGAGAAAGATGCTTGACTCTGTCTAAGTCCTCTGATTTTCTCTTGATGTCCTCCATCACTCTCTAAACCGGGGACATAATTGAGTATATCAGAATCAGAATCAGTTTTATTGTCACATCACAGGTTTACAAGGTAAAAAAGTGGGTGAAATTCGTTTTTGTATATCATCAACGTTAATTTCCATAGAAAGAAGAGAAGAGGGGGGAGGGAGAAGAAGAAGAGGAGTGGGGGGCAGGAGATCAAACAAGAGAACAACAGAAGCCAAACAAGTTTTATCTACATATTTACAAAGTACCTGAGATAAGAAACAAACTAAGGTGCCTGAGCATAGCAGCAATGTATGTATACTACTGTGCATGATATACTTATGGACGTTAAGGTGCGTTAAGGTGCGATAAAACCAATGAGACAAACTGGTATCATATCAGTTATAAAATAACCTTCTCTTGGGTTATTTCATCCATATCAATCAGGGATAAATGTTTATAAACGTTTAAAATCCGACACAAATAAATATTTACACACACCTTCTGAGTGTTCTGCTTGGCAGTTATCTGAGCTACACTGTCAGTGGGTTTGATCTTATTGTTGGGCAGATTGCCCAAGAAGAAATTCAATGACTGCGCAGCACTCTCGAATCCTTGATTTTTATTGGCTGCCTCTTGAACAAGAGTAGACCTGGAACGGATAACAACAAGATGAACCCTACACCATTTATCCAGTACAAATGAATTCACATGGTTACTGCATTTACAATGACAATAAATTATCTGTATTATTGTATTATTTACTAATGATAATGATTTGAGGTCTCACCTGTCCTGCAGCTGATTGCTAATGTTAGCATAGCGGTTCTTCAGGAGCTTAACTTCCTTCTCCTGACGATGGATGTCAGGACAGTATTCATTAAAGTTCTTCTGCAGGGAGTTGCACACCTGCTCTGTCAGCTCCAGGTCTCTGCCCAGTTTCTTTATATCATCCTGCTTTGAGGCATCATCCTTCATCAGCTGTGTGAGGGATTAAGGACACACAGATGACATTAATAAAAAATAAAGGCATGATGGTAACAATTAATGTTTGATCGATCATTCTATCATTAATAACTGGAATGACAATCAGAAATGCGCAAGCAATACAGTACACAGGAAAATCCTCAGCGTTAATTTAACTGAGAGTGTACAAATGTAACCAAATGGACCCTTCAATTTGTTCACATTTTCTACATTCTCAGAGTTACAAGTGGATAAATGAACACTGAGGATTTTTACAGTGTACATTCTACTTCCTCTTATGACCTCTATGTCTGAACCTGAACCTGATTGGCTAATGGAGACAGTTAACCACTTGAACCCCAGCATTCCTATTATGGGAACATCCTGCAAAAATAGCCGATTTACAAGCTCACAAAACGTCAGGTTGTGATGTGTTGTGAGCTTGTAGATCGGCTGTTTGGGGCGAAGCGATTTGGTTCAGACGGAAAAAAGAGGTCCAAGAAGTAAAGTTGTAAATCAGGTAAATCAAGAATAGCGCACCAGTAGCTGTTGATTGCGTGTCTGGAGGGCATTGGGTGTGTCAGGGATGGCACCATCCTTAGCTAACTGCTCCTCAAACCCTGAGACTTCATCCTCCACTTTCTGAATCTGCTTGTTTAGGAACATGGAAGCTGTAGCCCTTGTAGATGAAAGAGGAAAATGACACTTATAAATATAATTAATATTCAGAATACATTTTTCAATATTTTTAAACCTCTACACGCTGTCTTGACTTATGTATCACTTTATTAACCACATTAATTCTGTGCATGATAACAGGCAAACATTTGGTGAAAATAGGCGTACATTCATATATAGCAGATCTACAATCTATCTATCTATCTATCTATCTATCTATCTATCTATCTATCTATCTATCTATCTACGTATCTATCTATCTATCTATCTATCTATCTACGTATCTATCTATCTATCTATCTATCTATCTATCTATCTATCTAAAACTGCATTGAACATCAAATCATTATAGTTTGATTCTGTTACTTTTTGTTATAAAGTTCACTGAGGCTGTTGATGTCATCAAACTTATTGTTGGCAGCATTGAGTTTAATGGGCAGGCTGGAAGCTGTGGGCCCTAGTGGCTTCTTGGCCAGGATGGGCTCCATCTCTCTCTGGACTGCTGACTTCTCAGCCTCCAGACTCCTCACTGCCAGAGTGGTTTTCTGGAGGGAAAAGCACAGGACAACTCTACACTCTGGATTCAATAGTATAATGCAGCCTTGCTTACATTGCAAAAATGTCAGAGATGACAAGAGTCACTGTTAAAATGAAGTGATAAAAAGCCAATAAAACATCCTATTCTTTGAAATTAAGTCTGATTTATACTTAGTCTTGCGATGGTGTCCCGTGCCAAAATAGCAGATCTACATGCTTACAACGCATCGCACCACAATGTGTTGTAAGCTTGTAGTTCTGCAATTTTCTGCGCAGGACACCAGCATACTATAAATCAGGCTTTACTAACCTCATGCTCTTTGAGCCTGTTGGCCAGGTCCTGTGTGGGGTCACGACGATTCAGTGGGGCCCTCAGTCTGCCCTGGATATCCCGCTCACTCTGCTCCAGGTCTTTTTTTATTCTGTCCAGCTGGGTGGACAGCGTGGCAGCTTTGGAGTCCTCTGGAGCACTAGCTACAGCAACTATGGAAGGACAGAAGCAACATTTAGACAATGAAAAACCAGGTGGGATCAAAACCAAACAAATCTGATTGCATTATAAAGGGGAAATTGAGTATTTCCTGGTTCCTGAGGGAGGGGAAATTACTTTGACTGCTTCACCCAGCAGAAGGTTGCTCGGATGGCTCAAAGGAGTACATAGGGGTGGCTGTTAAGGGGTTAAGTGTCTTGCTCAGGGACACTTCGACACGTTGACTGGGTGAGCCGAGGGTCAAATCGGTGACCTTCAGATTCCCAGACGGCTTCTCTACCCACTCTACGCTCCCCCATTATAATGCTGCTGTGAGTTGAGTCTTGTAAAAGCTGTGTTCTATTCTTACCCGCTGTCTGTGGGCGAATCTTTTCCACACTGGGAGTCCTGAGAGAGGCCATGAGGTCAGCTCTCCGCTTCTTCAGGTCTGCCAACTCTCTGCCCAGACTAAAACATAAATACACTGTTTCATTACAGCTCACTGCAGTTGAATCATCTGTTTATTAGTTGAGCTGTGAAGCATTTGGGAATGGGATATTATTGTAATGAGGCTGTACATCTGTATGTCACTCTGCCCAGTGACTCAATACATTGTAAATCACAACACAAGGAAATGAAACTTCATTTAGGTCTCTAACTCAAAAAATCATCAAGGTTCATTCAGGTTGACGATGAGCCAACCTCGCTTGCCTTTGTTACATGGGAGTTAATGATCAAATGATGAACCAACATGCAGGACAAACAGAGATGTCCCTCTGTACCTGTCCACTTTCTCCAGAGCCTCTTCATCAGGCGGTGGGATCGTAAAGCAGGCTCCAGGCAGCGTTTTGATCTTCCCACTGCTCGTCTTCACCTCCCAGTTCTTATTGTCTGAGTTAGACTTAAGAATGAGCTCACCTCCACGACTCACTGAGTCCTACAGTTGGAAAGGGGACCAAAACTTTCAAAAATCAAGCATTTATTATTTTCATTTAAAAAGAAATATAAATATTTATGCAAGTGACCACTAGTGAGTGAGTTAGGTGGAGTGGTAGAGTGAGTGCGTGCGTGCGTGCGTGCGTGCGTGTCTGACCAGCTCCATCCCTACCTCCTCATCTGCCCATTCACACAGAGACAACACGGTGGTGGGTTTGGATGGCTGGGTTCGTCTCAGTTTGAGAGGAGCTACAGAGGCACTCAGCTCCTTCAGAGCAGCCAGGCGCTGATCATTCCTCTGTACAGCTGGTTCATCTGCCTGCAGTCACACATAACCAATTATTCATTGGCTTGCCAACTTAAAGGGCCACTGCAGATGTTTAACCTAAATCCTATATTGTTCTATTTCAAGGAGGACGTCCTAATGCATATTCAATCCTGGACTGTGCCGAAAACGGCATCTCACCTCCAGCGCCATCAGGATTTCGGGGTTGCTCTTGTTGGCAAGAGATTTGGGGTCCAGAGTGGAGTTGAGTCTTTTTAAGGACTCAGACAATGTCTCTGCATCAAGCTGGAACTGTGATTAACAAAAGCAGATTTTAACACATGCATTTTGTCTTTTTCCCCAATGCTTTTTTCTGCCAAGCTATTAATTCATTAAGTTCTCTAACATCTTGAAATAAAACCAAAACTATCCCACACAGAAAAGGAGTGAGACAGTGTAGTTATATTACAGTGGTGCACACAGAAAAACAGGAAACTATGCTACGAGCGCTCCATCTGGCTAAGCAAGAGTGGGATGGTGAAATCCTTCAAATCCGTTGAATTATTTCAGCTAAAACAAACTCAATTCAATCAGTCACTACAATAGATATATTAAGGCATCTACCTTTGTGTAGTCCTCTACATTCTCCAGGTGAGTCTCCTGGGCAATACACAGGTTGAGGAAACTTTGCCATTCTTGCTGCACAGCGTCTTTGTGAGCCTGACAAAAGACAGTGGGAGGATGTGAAGAGAACTGTTTCACAGCACTGCAGCCTTCCACTTGGTAATTCAGCTGAATGCCTGCTGTTAAGATTGATTCAAATCTTTTCAATTTGATTTGATTCATTTGATTTGATTCAATTTCGTTCAATTCAATTCCATTTAGACCAGTTTCGAGCAATTCAGTCTAATTCATCACTTGAATATTATTTGATCTTCAACCCCCCCACCACAAAACTATTGATTTCATTACAGTTATGCATATATATTATGTACCCGTATGGTCGGGGTTCCAGGGTGTTTCATCTCGATGAGATTCGCTCCCTCCTCTTGGAGCTGGTTAGTCTCTTCCTCATGAGTCAGCAGACCGCTGTTCTTGAATTTCTGTATGAAAAACAACAAAAAGAATGAAATATAAAAGAATGAGATGAAAAATAAGCTCAGTGGAATAGCACATTATAACTACCTTATCTTAGTTAGTGTCTTTGTTATAAGTTGTTATGCATAATTATAAACATTTATAATAATGAGTGTTATGAAGCATTATAAATGTGATTCCATTGAGTTTATAATGCATTATGACCAGCACTTATAAATGATATTATTATATAAGTTATAATGAGTCATAAACCTTGTTATAAGTTATTCATAATTATAAACATTTATAGTATATAAGTGCATTAAAATACATTATAAATGTGGTTATAACGCATTTTAGACCCAACCTCAATATAAAGTGTTACCATCATGTTTTTTTTTTTACTATTGATTGCACCAGAGTGCATTAGTCAGTGCATTTGTTAAGGCAAACTGGCTAAAATCTCACTTTTTTTTTTGGTCTTTTTTTTTTTTTTTTTTAAATCCGGATCCAAAGCAATATTTCCAAATATATATTTTGAAAATGTGACAGTTTTTCATTATGATTATCATCTATTCTACATCACCTCATACTCCATGCGGACGCTTGGGGGATTGATCATGTGGTCACTCCAGTCTCTCTTGAGGATCCTGTCCTGATGTTCCGTCATGTAGACCAGCTCCTTACTGCAGCTCTGCATGTATTCATACATAGACGCCAGGTCCCTGCGCCTCCCCTGGCAGCTTTCCTACACACACACACACACACACACACACACACACACACACACACACACACACACACACACACACACACACACACACACACACACACACACACACACACACACACACACACACACACGTAATGGTTTAGTCCAGTTGTTCTCAAATTGGCCCCCAGGGGTCCTTGAGGGGGTTCCAAGGGGTCCCCAGCCAAATTGTTGGTTAGGAACTAAATGGACTTTTACGGGTCCATTTGTTGTGAGGGTTCTTGGCCTTATCATGCACACCAAACTGGGGGTCCTTGACATTAAAAAGCTTGAGAACCACTGGTTTAGTCGACCATTAGTACATGAGACAGAAAATAAGACTGCAGTGATTCTAAGCTGCAATTCTGAAACAATACTGTATGGAACAAACACACGGTTTTATGCTTCATGTTTATCACACACACTCGACTCACCAGGAGTTTGGCGTATTTGTCTTTGACCTGCAGACAAAGATCAGAGAGTTATGTTTAGTCAATCATCATTCATTTGTTTTAGGCATAGAAACACATTTTCTTGCAGACAGCATTCATTCTGACTTATATTTGGATTGACCACAGTGTGTGTGTGTGTGTGTGTGTGTGTGTGTGTGTGTGTGTGTGTGTGTGTGTGTGTGTGTGTGTGTGTGTGTGTGTGTGTGTGTGTGTGCGTGTGCGTGTGCGTGTGCGTGCGCTTGTGTGTGCGTGTGCTTGTGTGTGCGTGTGCGTGCGTGTGCGTGTGCGCGTGCGTGTGCGTGTGCGTGTGCGTGTGCTTGTGTGTGTGCGTGTGCGTGTGCGTGTGCGTGTGCGTGCGTGCGTGCGTGTGTGTGTGTGCATGCGTGCATGCGTGTGTGTGTGTGTGTGTGTGTGTGTGTGTGTGTGTGTGTGTGTGTGGGGGTGTTTGCCCCATTTAGATAGGAGAGTAACCTCATTTAGATAGGAGGGTACAGAAACAGGTATCTGTGGGCAGAGAGATTGCAACACAGGTCTCCAGCAGGAATCAAACTAGCTAGGTCAAGAATCAAGAAGGGCAATGTTGGTGTTGCAAATGTGTGGACGACATTCTACACAGTATCCTTCTTTCTTTCTTCTATCATTATTGTTTCATTCATTAATGCAGCTTCACGGTAAACATGAATCCAGAGTCTGGTATTGTGTTGTTGCACACAGAAAATTGGGTGTTTCTTCTCAGCTATGTATTTGTGATGAATGTCCAAAATGACCAAAACATCTCGAATAGGCTAAGCCAATTAAATATTGGGAGCTTCAGTTCCAGTGTAACGATAATTAACCTGAACCAAACTGAGAGAAGGGCACACACCAGTTCACCTCTTTTCATGGTATTATGTTGTTGGGCTTTAACTATCAATTATCTTCTTAGCAATTATTCTATCAATCTCTTTTTTCATTAATCAAACAACCAAGGAGATTTTTACCCTGGCGCATCAACGTGAAGAACTTGTAATATATGTTTTATAATCGGCTAAATCAGTCTGATTAACCATTTAAGCCCTGTCTTATACTTTGTTGTAAAAACAGACAATCTACAAGGTTGGTGTTGTGAGCTTGTAGATCTGATCTGATGTTTGAAAATCATTCTTTATAAATATACATATTTTTTGATTAACTATTGCACCCCTAACTGTGTTGTCACCTGTGATGTAGTGCTGCTGGGGTCCAGGTGGGAGCTGTAGGCCTCCATCTCCTGGTGGAAGATGTTATGAGCAGCAATCTGCTTCTCCACATCAGACACGTTGGGCCCGTATTCCTCTGCCATTAGCTGCTTCTGCAGTGACACACATTAACCACTTAAACCCCATATGGGTAACCGGAGTCCCTCAGGGCTCAATACTAGTGTATTTTCTGTCTTTTGCCCCTGATGATGGGGTTTAAGTACAACAAACATGAACACCGCTGAAACCTGAAGAACACATGTTAATTAATGCACCAAATGTTACTAAAAACAAGTGGAAAACCGCCAGTGTTTTAATTTAAGAGCATTGAGAGCAAGCTGGTTTCACCCAAACTCGAGTTAACCACATGAACTGGGGGGAACATTTGCCAGAAATAGTCAATCTATGAGCTCACTACACGCCGCAGCACGAAGCATTGTGAGCTTGTAGATCTGCTATTTCTGGCGAAGAGATTCGATGTTGAAGGAAACCAGAGCAGACTAAGCACAGTTGCAACTCAGGTCCGTTTAGAATAAGAATAGAGGGTTTAAGTGGGTTTAAAAGCTGCAACCTGCAATCCCCATTTGGGGAATCCCCACTTGGCCAGAGGAGATATTGCACTTATGAGCCTGAGGCAGTACTACTCGTCAACCAGTAGGTGTCATACCCGACACTGTCTTAATGAAAGAGTAAATAAATATATACACACATATTATATACACCACACACACATGCACGCACGCACGCACGCACGCACGCACGCACATACACACACACACACACACACACACACACACACACACACACACACACACACACACACACACACACACACACACACACACACACACACATTATATATAGGTTACATTAACATACATTTAGTTCTGTTTGCAGCTTTAAATCAAACCACAGACGTTACATCCATGAGGCTGTCTCAGCACACTGACCTGTTTTTCATCCAGGATCTGAGCCCAGTCGATCCTAGGAGTCAGATCCACCTCCTGCACCTGTTCGTATAGATTGCGATACGCCACACAGTCCTTAGCCCAGCGGTCATGAAGGTTACTCACACTGAGAGAGAGAGAGAGAGAGAGAGAGAGAGAGAGAGAGAGAGAGAGAGAGAGAGAGAGAGAGAGAGAGAGAGAGAGAGAGAGAGAGAGAGAGAGGGAGGGATGAAGCAGGCGGTGGTCAACATCCAGGTTAGAACTAGCAATGAATGTTTATTATGGCTGTACATAAGTATCTTGGCAGTGTGTGGAGTGTTTGTCAAGTGTAGGCTATGTCATTATGTGTATGTCAGTTTATGTACACAGTAAGTATTTGTGCTTTTATGTACGTGTATGTCCACATCCATTATGTGCATATGCATACACAAATAGTTTTGAAACCTGTTGCACCTGTTTATGAATGTATTTATTTTTTTAGACCTAGTCTTTTAGACCTAGTCAAGGCTGAATTTTCATTTTGTTTTTTCAATAAAATTCGATTCAGGGGCTGGAGCCAGGCTAGGTTAGGGTTAGACTGTACTGCATTTTAACTTGATGTTGTGTTCACTCGATTGTAGTGTGTGATAGTTTTGCTTGTTTATTATTCTAACAATGTTCATGCTGTTCTCTTGGTAGGTCACTCTTCTAAAAGAGATTTTAATCTCAATGAGACTTTTATCTTATATATGGATAAAAAAAGGATAGGATTGATTGATTGATTGATTGATTGATTGATTGATTGATTGATTTATTGATTGATTGATTGATTGATGGATATTTGCATACTCTCACAGTTCCATGCTACTTGTAAAATGAACTCACTCTTTCTCAATCTCGCCAGCCTGCGGATGCACCAGCTTCTTGACCTTGTCCACATCCATGAAGAGCTGCTTTAACAAGACCTCACCCTCCCCCAGGTTGTCTGCATTCTCCTTCTGGTGAACGAAGGGTTGTCCCTTCTTCTCATTCTCTGTATCCTGGAATCCACAGAACCACCACAGATAGAAAAAAGAACATACATCATCGGAAAAAGATGTTTGATGTGTGTGTGTACTAGAATATGTACAGTTATCAAGTGTACACTTGGACAACAGATTAGAGTAGATTAGTGTTGATATAATAGAATAGACTAGAATAGAAACTGTATTATCCACACATGGAAATTGCTTTTGGTTTTGGTAGAGGATAACATAGTGCATACATAACATTGTATGTAAGTTAGCCTACTTATACAGGCATCTTACCAAAGTCATGAGGTCCTCTGCTCGTAGAATATTCTTCTCCACCTGGTCTGCATTCAACTGCATACGAGAAATCGCCGTGACCAGGTCATTGGCCTGGCTCCTAAAGAGACAGAGATAAGGTCATGAAACCTCTATAATGCATGCAATGTATGTATGTATGTATGTATGTATGTATGTATGTATGTATGTATGTATGTATGTATGTATGTATGTATGTATGTATGTATGTATGTATGTATGTATGTATGTATGTATGTATGTATGTATGTATGTAGGTATGTACGTATGTATGTATGTATGTATGCATGCATGTATGTGAATATATATACATGTTCAAAGAAAAAAGAGCCCCGGTCATTAATAGAGAGACGTTTTTTAATTTAATAGAGGTCACTATTAGAAGATTTACGGTATGTACAATTATGTGGTCAGTGCATCTGGTCATCCAATGGCGCACCTCAACAGATTACTTAAAAGTTCAAATATACCTCTGGAAGAGCACCACATAGTACACATTAGTGTTGAGGCCACTGAGACAAACCCCATTCACTGTGTGGGTGAACAAAGAAGATTCATTCACGTTTCCAGCACTAGGTTAATTGGCACTTTGTCAGTGGTAATTGGTGGCTTCGACAACTAACCTGCGGGCAGTTTGCACGGCTATTTTCTAGTTTCATTTCTGCTCCAATTGTTCTGAAACTACTTCCGGAGACACACCCCAGATACTTACATCTATCATTGACAGATCATTAGCGAGTGCCCACACCTTCACCTTGAGGTCAGGAATGCTGTTAGTGAGGGTGTGACTCACACATCTCCACTCCCATTCATTCATCTCTAATCAAGAGAATGTTGAGCCCAGCATGGGCCATAAAATCCTTAGGCAGACATGATGCGTGGTAGAAGTGTAGGATGATAAGGTTAAGGTTATAGTGTGCACATTTCTCAGTGTATTTCACTTAATTCAGACAAGCGCTTATCTTTACTGCTTCCCCCCCACACACACACTATAGGCCCCAAAGCTTGGCAAAGTCCAAAATACAGGACAATGTGGTGAACCTAATGTTGAATGGTCAATGGTCAAGACCATTAGTATGGCACAGAAAAGTCCAAAGTATTAATAAGTTCATTTATCTCTGAAAGTGTAATAATTTACTTTTTTTTTTACACTTTCGTGTTAAATGAACACACTGGATTTTGCTGTGTAAACCAGCCTTGTGTACACTAGCCTTGCAAAGCAACCGTGCTGTTTCCTGCAAAACGCACCAGAACCAGTTTTAGCACTAAACTGACATTATCCACCTGATTATCAAGAGTGATGTGTGGAATGTGTGACATGGCAGACTGTCTACAGTAGTTCATGTCATGAGACCTGTAGTTGACAGTGCGGTGAGTGTAACTATGTAGATTATATAAACAAGCAAAGCTGCTGGGGATCCTGTCTGGCCACTCCTTAAACTGTGCAGCAGTTATGGATGAAGATGTCCTCCAGGGTGACTGACAGCTATAGTAAAAGACACAGAGGCACTGGGAAAGACTCCAGATTGCCCTTAGTCAGTGTAAAAATGGAATGGTAAATATTGTGACCTCTAAGTGCAATGCAGTATTGTAAGTGTACGTGACTGTCAAGCATGCTGCTCAACAGCTCATGTCAATGCAATGGATTCTATTGAAACCATTATGTTTCTCTCCAGTAAGAGGATGGCAGAATCCAACACGCTGCAACTATACGCTGTGTGTCTTGTGTCCGTGTATAATGGTTCTCTGCTAAATAAAAGTGTAATGTAAAACTATTGTTGTTCTGTCAGCTTAATTAGTCAGAGCAGTGCTCTATTGAAACGCTGCACCAGGAATGTCTCTACTGGATCAATACACTTAGGTTGTCACACCCCTTTAACAAAGATGAAACACAGATGAAAGAGTTGTTGTTGCAAAATGAACGCAAGACAAGAAGCAGCATTAAAGTATTTCTTTCCTGACACATTTAAGTTAAGTGTATTGTGACATTATTGACAGGAGAGAAACTAATGGAATGGAATATATCACAAATGTCTATTCATTTTCAGCATGTCCTGCATATTTATACAGCTGCATGAGTTTCTCATGTAACTTCTGCTGACGTGACTTTGCTTGCAAGACAACTTCCCATTCTGTTGAATGCATATTTTGTATGTGAGCAGCTCACATGCAGGAGATCACAGCTCACACTGAGCTGTCCATATGGACAACTGTGAATCAGGACAATAAAACAGCTCTTTCCTACACACACACACAAAAGGAATTCCTTCCAACACGCATGTCCATGTGGAGGTGAACCAGATTCCAGCCAAATCCTCTTGAGACAAGATGCAGCACAAGATAGGAGAAAACAAGAGATAGAATACAATGACAGCACACACAACACAACACAACACAACACAACACAACACAACACAACACAACACAACACAACACAACACGTCTGTCTCTCTCTCTCTCTCTCTCTCTCTCTCTCTCTCTCTCTCTCTCTCTCTCTCTCTCTCTCTCTCTCTCTCTCTCTCTCTCACACACACACACACACAGACACACACACACACACACACACACTGGACAAACTTACTTGCTGATTTTAACAGGACTTAATTCCTTTTTCTTTGACATCCTGGGAGACCGTGTCTGTAAGCCCCTAAGTCCCTGTACAGCTCTCGCAAATCCTTTCCTCTTTTCCTCCTTTCTCCTCTCCTCCTATCATTTAAGGAGCATTCACCTGGCTGCCTCAGCTCCTCCCAGTCCAGCAGGAGCAGGTGTGTCGTCATTCAAGGCAGCGGACCGGGCAGACCTGTTCCTCACCACTGGCACCACCTCCGTTCTGCTCCTTGCCACTCTTTCACTCTCAGTTTATGTACCACTGTATTTTCCTTGACTGCCTTGCATTCTGTCTGTTTGACAGATGTTCACTCACTCCACTACACAGTAACAAGTCAGAAGAGGGGACAGTTTATTGTATTCAGTATTGCTTGTATATTATGCTTAGGGTTCGCTTGTAAGGTTGCTCATTAGAATGTAACTAAGTAAATAACCTACAAATGTAGCCTACTTATTTTTTGTAAATACAATCAGAAATGCAGAAATGCAGAAAAACAAATAGCGAACAAATTAAATTGGCTTATTTTAACATAAAGAAACTGCACACAAATGTTCCATCATGTTTATACACCGGTTGTCTTTCTGGTTCAGCGGACACTGTCATTATATCAGTGCCACCCACCCTACAAGTAAACATAGAGTAGAGATGACACATATGGAGTATATAAGACTTTATAGAAGTGCATGAATCATAGGTGAACAATTAGCTTAGTGACCCACTGTCACTGAGCAATACACACATACTGTAAGAATCACTTACCCATATAGGAACAAGCAGTGCGATGTTGGTGGGACGTGGATGTTCCGCAGAGACTGTGCTAACGCAACAATCCAATATAGCAAGTTAATAATAATAATAATAATAATAATAATAATGCTCTGTGAGAATCAAGACAAAATACAGGTAGAATGGTAGTATGATAAACCTCTTAAGATGGGTGCGATATGTTTTAGCCAGAGTGTCAAAAATGTGCAGAAGGCATTGTATACAGTAACTGAAAGTCATGATAGTTGCGCAAAAAAACTCAGAACAGAGAAATAGCAAAGAAAGATACAAACTTAAAAGTAATCTGTTCTGGTAATGAAAACTGGTAATGAAAACTGGTAAAAAGTGTTCAGAGGTTTTAATCATTTCAAATGTGGGTAACAAAGCAAGTGAAAACCTAACTGGGCATTTCTGTGAACCATGTCTCAGGTGAGCCACATGAGAGGCCTGGCAGGGCCCGGCAAGGGGTTTCTAGGTGAGTGGTTATCAGACACACGCCCAGTTAAATTAGCAGTGTGGAATATGAGGAGTCAAGGTCTGCTCTAAGGAATGTAGACTTCACCTGCTGCCAAGAAAAGGACTGGGTTCTCTTCAGATAACAAACAGATAGGGCACAAAAGGAGAGTACACACATTGTTTCTGTGTGTAACTACAAAAACAAAAGCACAGAGTTTTAAGTAGCCGTGAGAATGTTTGAGGTATTCGTGCCTTAATGTCTAACAATGTAGTCCCTCTCTGCTTCAGTGGAAAGAATCGTGTTCAACATGCTGCTCTGCCTCATGCTTGTGATAGGTGTGTCTGACACACACCACACCCAGAGCAACTACTCCTACAACTAACATCTACATACCTGAAGACAGGGGGGAGGGGAATGGGTCATAGTAACCAGGAACGCATGTTGAGTGAAAGGGCATGTGAGATGGTGACTGAGCAGATCTCATAATTGTCCCCGCCAGGCCGAAAGGTTTTCCTTCAGATTTTATCCAAATTTCATGCAAATCGGTACACATGATCTCTATAGTCATGTGATCAGGACGGATGCATTAGATTTTTCATATTCCATCCTGATTGGCTAAGATTGACATCTAAAGTTTTGAACAAAATGTCACAAATCATGAACGCAGCATCCGATTGCGGTGAAACTTTGCACGCACATACGCACTACGTTGAGGAACAAATGCCACCCTTTTAACATTGCCCTATTATAGTGCCACCAGGAGGCGGATTTTTGCTGAACATTTTTATTATATTACTCCTACAAATGTATTCCAAACATTACGCAAATCGGTACACATTATCTCTATAGTCAAGTGATCAAGACGGATCCAGCAACATTGCTGGCCCACAATAACATACCTGACCTGGCGGAGACCTGTGCTCCGAGGACCACTTTTTTCTTCTAGTTATTTTTTGTACAGATGGTCCATGTGTCTTTTGTTAGCTACATCAGAATATCACCCAGTCAAACAGACCAGTTTTTCAGAGTAAATGCATATCACAAAGTGTTTGACTGTTGGTGACAAATTCCTTAACCACTTAAAAAAATATATAGCACATCAACAAGCTCACAATGTGTTGCAAGTCGATGCCTTGAGACCTTGTAGATCTACTATAGTCGTTCAATAAAAGTTTTTTTTAAATATATTTCACCTATAGGCCTAATGACATGCCCAAATTAGGAACGCCAGGGCAAAAGTGGTTAAAGGTGCAATCCTTTTTTCTTTTCCTTTTTTACATATAGTTTGATTGGTACATGACAATTAATCTGTTTTACTCAAATGTTCACAACCAGTACAAGGTCCTTGTACTTACGTATATAGAGCTCTGCATGGTCAAGCACCAGCATATTTAACCGACCTGCTAGAACGATATGTGCCGAGCAGGACCCTAAGGTCAGCCGACCAGGGTCTGTTGGTCATCCCTCGAACCAACTACATAACCAGGGGCGACAGAGCCTTTCAGGCTGTAGCTCCCAGACTCTGGAATGCCCTACCGCAGGCCCTGAGAGCTGCAGCGTCTGTGGGCATTTTTAAGAACCACTTGAAAACACTTCTGTTTGGTCATGCTTTTGCGGAATATCTTTGATTTTCTTTTTATTTCTTCCTTGTCTTATATGTCAATATGTCTTCTGTTTTTGCATTATATTGCACTGTTTTGCTGCTGTTTTTTGTTACATTTGTTGGTATGTAAAGCACTATGTGAGTTTTCTCTGTGAGAAGTGCTATATAAATACAATTTACTTACTTACTACTAACACAATCCAATTACCGTTCCCAATACAGAAAGTTACAAATAAGCCAAAACATGACGCTGGTGGGCCTGAAGGCCATGCTGCTCCTTACACCCCATGTGACCTACGGGAGCATAAATGATAGACAGAGAATTCCATGGCAATCCAGCAAGTTGTTTTTGAGAAACAGTATGTTTTTTTGAACAAAGTGGTGAACCAAATGTAACCACGTAATCCCTATGCTTAGTAGCAAGGAGTACCCCAGGGCCCTTTGTTGGTCCCCACCTTTTACCTCTCTTTGCCGAAAAGGTCATGTTGAGAGCATGTAAGTACAGTAGATGTGCTATTTTCACCAAAAGTGTGCCCCAGAATAGGGATGCTACAGTTCATGGGGTTTAACATAGTCAACAACATAGCCATCCAAACATGTCTCTGCTGCTATTTGTTTTGGTAATGGGGCTACACATGCATTTCTGTTTGTATCACTTACTTTAAAGGCCTTATGTATTCACAAGGCGTGTACTAATATCGGGAGGGGTCACATACTTTGTGTCATAAATGGCCTGTATACGTATAGTTCAGCCCCACCCCACAAGAAAACATAGCCCACCTGATTAAATTCCACATTGCACAATTCATTCAAGATAAGCACAGTTTGTGCTGCAATTATTTACCCTTCATTGTGTACAACATAAACCACAACCATACCATGTCAATATATACAACACAGTGAACTTGACACTCAGGCTCTTTGATTCCTCATCTGTTTCCCCCAAAAATGCTCAAATGTTTAAGTTATAGACAGTCAGCCGAGCCTGACACAACTAATGCTGTTTAGTTGTATCAGAGGCTGTCAAGTCAACAGCATCACAGAGGCTGTCAACAGCAGGGTGAGGTTACACGTTGAAAACAAATCATTCTGACTGACAAAAGAAAGAATTCTGCACAGTATAACAAGAGTAAACGTTCCAGGCATAACTTCTCAGTGCACATTATCACGGACCACGGTTTTGGAAATATGACAGTGCAGTGGGTGCGGTTGATTTAAAAAAAAAAGACTGTCGAGGGACATGCATGCACTGGATATGACACCAAGATGAGGAGCATTGTGCTCTCTATTAGTGTGGTTCAGAACCTGCCTTTTTTTGCCGTTTAAAGATGGTTAATGTGAATTAGTTGCTGCTGGTTGAACTGTGATTGCATTATGATGCACACATCAAAGATTGAACGTAAATCAGAATTGGTTTAAATGCTGTGTATGTGAAATGCATCCTCTCACTGTACACTTGCACAAACTCATTAGTCTTGAAAGAAATTCCTCTCCCAGTGATGTCGTCAACAGGACACGTTAAAGAGCAATGTGAATTTAATTTCTCAATTTCATGGTATAATTTAACTACTTTAACTTTGGCGTCTCTATCTTGGGTAGATTGTAAAAACATTATCATTTTTCTTTTTTTTTAAACAAATAATTAGAAAATAGCAGATCTACAAGCTCACAATGTGTGATGATACAAGCTTGCAGATCAGCTATATATTTTTGCTATTTGTTGTATAGGGCTTAAGTGGTTAACAAAAGACCTGAAAAAGGAAGGTTCACCAAATTATAACCATTGTTGAAATTTGACAAACTCCCTCTGACTGTCAACAGAACCACCAACACACATAGAAATCCAATCTACTTTCTGATATAAATGATGACAGTTTCCAAAAACGTGTCTCCATTATTATATATACATTGGTATCATACTATGATACCAGGAAGTAACTCTGATGACCTCCTAGGGCCTAGGGGGTCATCGGAGTTACTTCCTGGGGGCCACCAAATCTTTGTGTGTTTTTACATTAGGGGGAAAGATTTGCCGAAAATAGCAAGCTCACGTGTCACGCTGTGATGCACTGTGAGCTTGTAGGTCGGCTATTTTCGGTGAAGAGGTTGGGTGCAGAGGGAAAAAAGAGCAGACCAAATAAAATACAGCCAAATGTCAAACCGACAATGCCGGCTACTGATGGTTTACATTTCTGAAATTACACATTAACATGAATCCAACATATGAATAGAAAAGATAGTGTAAACAAACAAAAACATTAATTTACACACAACACTGATGCTAGTGCTGTCAAATTCTATGACGCTATCTATGAAATCTATGAAAACATTTAATCTGCAACACAATTGTATTACAATATATGTAGTAGGGGTCGCTGCTTCATCCCTCTCTTTAAGCTATGGGGTCCATGGCCTGAAAAAACACTGAATGCCCCTGCTGTTTGTTCAGTCAGTAATAGGGGTCTCTCCGACTCTCACAATCTTTAGTAAACAGAAAATACATCAGGATCCCAGTTTCATTCAATCAGGAGAGAGAACTCATAGAGGCTACAGCCAGGATGAACAAGTGAAATTCAAAATTATTAAACAAAAGAAATGCAAAATTGGAACTGGAACACACTATAAAATTGAAGCAGGAAATTGTACTCTCCTGATTGGATGAAATTGGCAACCCACCTGCTCATTAAAGACCTGGAGAGTTTGGGAGAGGCCTGTAAAGCACTAAAGCAGTTATTACTAAAAGAATAGAGCTTTAATATTTAAATATATCACTTCAATCTTTTATTTGGGGGAAAAAAATGTATAAATATCTTCAATTTCTTTTGAATATTTTCTAAATGGCTAGGAACTTCATTTGTATTTATGTATGCAAATCTAATTTAAAACAAGACAATATATAACTTTGCATTACAATGATAAAACTAATGAACTAGAGTGGACATGTTACGGATACACACAATCCAACATTTTGGGGAATCAAGTCCAGATGTCAGTAACAGAATACTGCAGGGTGGCAGGCTTCAATGCATCTCTCACCATGGTTCGTCAGGGCTGAATAGGCCTTAGGGACTGCTCTTCACTGGAAGACAGAACTTCAGCAGCAGCTGCCAAATCCCCAAGGTCATGAATTGTCGAGTGAAACCTTTTCGCTCATGTCTTCTCAATATTTGGCAGAGGCTTTACCACAGCGGGTGCAGTCACTTCTCTCTGCGGCAGTTAAAGAGGCTACTTGAGATGATGTATATTTCAGTCCAAAAGGAATAGCGTAAAGTTTTACTACGAAATTGCAAATTTACCGAGGTTGGTATTTAATGTGGCAAAGACATCTTTCAAAGTAACGTTTGAGTTCTTGCAGACATGACAAGGTTTCTTGTGTTCTGTCACTTCACCCTTAATATAATTAACTGCTGGCATACTAAGCCCCTTTGCCAGCATGACAGATAAAACAAAATTTTTCTAATAGTCAGCTGTCAATCTAGATTGCAGCAGAAAAATTGTCGCAATGTCACAACACTATCACCATCTACAGTATCACAACTGCATACTGGGGAATGATTTACCTTCATCATGCTTTCTGTACCTCACTCAACATCTGCAATAACTGTACTATGGAGGATTTACAGGAAGAAATTCGACTTACTGTATTAAATCAAGCAACCAGTCAAATAACAGTGATTCAGCATGCAATGTCAGAACCCAGTCATAGAATTTAACAGTTTCAGCATGTTGAAGTTAAGTAGACAAAATATGACACCTTCTGGTCAGAGGTGGTACTGTAGAATAGCCAATATCTTTGAATTATACAAATCTACTAGTTAATGTTATTGCATAAGTAGTAATGAACCAGTGAGACACATGCAGAAATAATAACTATAAAAAACAGAAGTTTCAGAGCAACCCCACACAGAAATAAAAACAACCAATGTCTTTCGGGATTTTTATTTGAGAGGCCATGCAGTCTTTAACATCACCTTAGTAATCGATACAAGTGGAAAAAACCCAAAACATATAATTACCTAGTACAAAACATGACTAAACTTGACTGAGGAATGTAACAAATTAAATAGCAAATAGTAAAAGTAATAACAAAAATGTGCACCAACACTATGGCTGCACTGCAGACCCTCCAAGGAACTCGATAGAGGTTTGGACTGGTTTTGAAACCCTGTCATGTAAATAAAGATTTAAAAAAAAGGGGGGATACATTTGTAGATCAGGTATAGAACTTAACAAAGACAAAAAGCAATAAGCAATAAATTACTTCTCTGTGCGAATTTTACTGTGAGAACTGAGGAGGCATTGGGTATGGCATCATGGGCGGTGGTGGTGGCTGCTGGGGGGCCTGTGCCTGGGGAAAGGCGAAAGGCGGATGGCTTGCGCCATTCTGAGCACCACCAAACTGCTGGGCCTGAAAGCTGCTCTGGCCTCCAAAGGAGCTCCCTTGGTTGGCACCAAAGTTTGACTGTCCATTTCCGTTGTAGCTGCCTCCGTTGAAGCTGTTGCTGCCGCCGTTGTTGCCACCCCCATAACCTCCATTCTGTGAGCTTGTGCCAAAGCTTTTCTTTGGTCCGTTATCAAAGCCTCTACCGCTATCCCTGTCCCTAAAACTACCGTAGTCGCGCCTGCCGCCAGAATACCTGTCACGGTGGTCGTCTCTACCGTAGCCACCTCTGCCTCCCCTTGAACGCCCTGGAAAAGACAAGTGAAAATTCTTTTAAGACATGAAATTAGTAAAAAAAAAACAGCCATATAATGGTTAAGACGACAAGCTACAGAATGTTTGTTTGAGATACTCTGTGAGTTAACTGTGGTGAACCAAAATCAAAACAAAGCAGGAGGGGAAAATAAAGACAAATAAAGTCTGCAGCTTACACCACAGTTCCTGTATCTCACCAATTGGATTTACCTCCACTGCCTTCAGCCATCTGGAGGAGCTTGGGGTTGATGGCTTGGCTGGCCTCACGGAGCACAGCAACCAGGTCACCGGCCTGCCTCATGTTGTTGGGTGTGAAGAAGGTGTAGGCCGTGCCTGTCTTTTGGCTACGTGCCGTTCTGCCGATACGGTGGATATAGTCCTCAGAGTTGTTTGGGTAGTCATAGTTGATGACAAATTTTACATCCTCAACATCTGTGGATTGTGTTGTGGTGTGGCATAACAGGGTGAGCAGGAGCGCGCACAAAGACGCACACCAAAAAACAAAAAATGCCACCACAACAGCCAGAAACAAGAGGTAAAGTTAGAACGGGAATGATTGGATGGGGTTATTCAATAAGCCTGTGAAGAATTTGTATTAGACAACTCCTGAACAAACACCTTTTCCCCGGGGAGACTACGGTGGGAAGAGAGAAACGATGCACACTCCATTTGCTTCCAATCCAGAGGACAACAGAAACCCAACCCTCAGCCACACAGCTGAACCACCCACAACGATAAAGAACCGATTAGAAGTCTTACCATTTTGGAGTATGCATTCACTAGTCCGTTCCCATTGCAGCAAATGTCCCCACATAATGTCAAGTCACCCTCGGGTGCATATACACAGTAGGGCCGCTATTTGACAAGTGCCTCTTCGTATGCCCAAACAAGGACCATGGTCCCTTTGTCGCGCACACTCATGAGAAGCTTGCTATAAAGGCCACACTGCAGCGTCTTGCCAAGATCTTAGGAACTGTACCAATTTGGAGGGCTGTAAAGGAGCCACTTAGTCTTGACTTATTATGAGAAAAAAAATTGGAAAAATGAAAAAAGATTGCGTATCCCCATTCTCATCATGGCAAGATATTTCCAGAACCAGAGTTCAGGTGATCAAATGTCTCTCGTTGGCAGGTCTCGACATGACTTTGAAACGCAGGCGAGGGAGGAGTGTGAGCTTGGATTTTGTCCATGGCCGACTTGCGCGTTCCACTGTGACCAGAAGCGCCAGTAGCCATGTCATTACAGAGGTGATGGCATGATCAACCAGACATACTGCTCTTACAACATTAAGTTTAGGTAAACTGCAACACTTACGTCACCCATGCTTTGACAGACTCTAAATGAAATAAAACTTCCACAACTAAATGACTAGCAGTAGAGTGCATGCGCCCAAACACATGCAGGGCTAGGTAAAAGCCTGGGTGTGAAGCAGTTCAAACCATTGCCATAGACGAGCGTATGGGGGAGGGACTGTGGCCCCCATCGCAGACCCCCCTTTTTTTTAAAAGGCAGGCCAGCACGATATGCCGCACCCGGGGCCCTGTCACCTCTGTATATCTGCATGACTGGGGGACCCGCGTCTCCCCCAGTCAGGACACCTCCAAGAATCCTCCTTCCCCCTCTGGAGACCTGGGCTTGTCATGCCAAGGCCCTGCCACACAGACTGCTCCTTCAGGTACGGGGAGAAACTCAGAAAGAAGCAGAAGAGTTAAAGAAAGCAAATACACTTTCTTTTTTGAAATTCAACATAAAATATAAATCAAACAATCACTAACCTAGACCCCTGGAGGCAACATCTGTTGCGATGAGGATTGGAGCCTTCCCAAACTTGAACTCTGAAATAACATAAAAGGAATCCATTTAGGACAAGAATTCGCCACCAGAGCCATGTTAATTTTGAAAGCAAATTCTGATTTAGTCTTACTCCACTAAATATCAAAATCTTAGTCAAAAACAATTACACACTGCAGCAAATTCTCATTTAGTCTTAGTCCTTTGAACAAACCATTTAGCTTTGTCCCATTTCAGTCTTTTAAATATCAAAATCTTAGGCAACAAAACTAACACTGCACCAGAGTCACCTTTTCTCACTACACCAATTCTCAAACTTACCATTGAGCACCCAGTCCCTTTCCTGTTGGCTCTTATCTCCATGGATACCCATTGCAGGCCATCTATGGGGGAAACAAGGGGGGAAGGGGAACGTTATTTCTAGATAAATTATGGCACTACCATTTAGGACATTGTGAACAAATCAGCAATACATACCCATCTCTCCTCATCCTCCTGGTGATTTCATCACACTTCCTCTTGGTTTCCACAAAGATAATAGTCTTGTTCTCCTTCTCACTCATGATCTCCTCCAGCAGGCGAAGCAGCCTATGGCAAACGAGCAACAAAATGGCTCAATAACAAAACTCCATAAGACACTGTCTAACAGTGTGTCACTTTTAAAATGATACTCACTTGTCTTCCTTCTCTCCGTCATTGCAGACATCAACAATCTGCAGGATGTTGTGATTGGCGCTGAGCTGCAGTGCTCCAATATTGATCTGGACATATTCCCTTAGGAAGTCCTCTGCCATCTGGCGGACCTCTTTGGGCCAGGTAGCACTCCACATAAGTGTCTGCCGGTCAGGCTGTTGTAACAGGGACATTACAATTAGCGGTTTTCTTTAATACATGGACATTTCCACCTTAAAAAACATTTCATGACATATGCCTTTTTTTTTTTAAATCACAAGTCAAGAAAATCTTACTCTGATTTGGTCCACTATTTTTCGGATTTGTGGTTCGAAGCCCATGTCGAGCATTCTGTCAGCCTCATCCAGAACAAGGTATGTGCATCTGCGAAGGTTTGTCTTTCCTGCTTCCAGGAAGTCAATGAGCCTACCCGGAGTGGCAATGCATATCTCCACACCTGGACAGAAAAAACAAAAAGCAATCACTATACTGACAACACTCAAACAAAAAGGCAATATGGACTAGCCAATTTGAACATGCCATAACATTAAGTCTATCTGACTGCCAACTTATTAGCAATGGCATTTTTACTCATAACAGTCTGCCTACTTCACCAAGGGGTCAGAAAATGATATGCACATTTTGTTGGGAGAAATAATAAAAAGCCCCAAGATGGTGATGGAACATACCCCTTTCCAGGTCACGGATCTGCGGTCCCTTGGGGGCACCTCCATAAATGCAGGTGGATTTGAGACGAGAAGCTCTACCGTACTCTGCAGCCACCTGCTGGACCTGCTGCGCCAGCTCACGGGTGGGGGCAAGCACCAAGCACTGCAGAGGAGAAAGGAGGGGTTTAGGTACATCCCAAAAAGACAATCACATCCAACTGAACATATAGCAAAGGAGGGGGAGGGATTGTATTTTTCAATACTTACAATGGGACCATCTCCGCGTTCCAAAAATGGCTGGTGGTTGATGTGCACAATAGCCGGCAACAGATACTGCAGAGCAAAAAGAATGTAGTTAGTTGAGCAGAATCAGTTGCATAAAGAAAAGTACACATTGAATCATGCTAGGTCTGAGCACAACAGAACATCACAATATTAAATGTCAAACGTGATGCAGGATTTACTTACAGCAAGTGTTTTCCCAGAGCCAGTCTGTGCAATGCCAACCATATCCTTGCCACTCAGCGCTAGAGGCCACCCTTGGGCTTGGATGGGTGTTGGTTCAGTCCAGCCCTGTTTACCGATCACATCCATCACATAGGCTGTGGGGGTGAGAATAAAATAATTAAAATCCAAATCAATAAGATTCAAAAGACATTTGTTACACGTCCATTGAAATTGTGGCGCAACAGCCAGGTTAATGCCCAACATATAGTACAAGATATAATATAAGTAAGGTAATAAAGTTATAATACAAAGTATGGTACTATTAATACATTATGGGCAGTGTAAATCGAATGTTCACTGAAATGCCTGTGATTAATGTGCAACAGCATCAGTATAGTATAGTGAATGACTAGACTAGGATAGGTTACTGAGGTATGAGATATGTATACGTTGGACCCAAAAAGAAATGTTGCAGTATACAGAGAAAAAACAGAACCTTCTCAGTTTGATACATATGGCAGGCCTTAAATCTTACATGGGAAAGAGGCCTCGTGGAACTTCATGATGGGGTTTGGGCAGTCTCTTCCTTTCACTGTAACAGTATGGGTTCTCCTGTACTGCTCCACCTCTTGCTGTGAGATATAAAACAATCATAAAAAGTTTGACAAATGCATGCTACATGGTAGTTGAAGACATGGTAGCTTAACATATCTCAAGTTGCACGTGTTGAGTTCGAGCAGCCATTACATTATGTAACCATCCCTTAGGGCTGAGAGACCACGTGAGATCACACCATAATAAGCCCCGCATACATACCGGTTGCCTCCTGTTCACATCGGGATGTTGCTGATAGAAGTTCTTCTCGAACTTTGGGAGGTCGTCGAGGTTCCAGTGCTTCTTGCGCAGACGTTCGCCTGGGTTTCCATACTTGTTACCACCTCCTCCACCGCGACCACCTCCGCCGCCACCGCCAAAGCGAGGAGGACCGCCGCCATATCTGCAGAACACGGATATTGTGTTTCATGAGCACATGTGGCACCGTATGTTCTACCATCTTCACGTGGTACCGTAAGTTGAAATTACGCGAGGTGACTGCTATGGTTGCGAGTGTAAAACTATTTGCATGTGTTCAAATTTGCCAGAAAATCTCGCATGAAGACCCAATCCCCGTTCGAATCTAGCAGGAAAAGCAACTTGGCCCATAGATTGCGTCATCCAGTTCGTAAAAATAAAAGTGCCGTATACTTTCCAACCAGTAGTTGAACAATGGAAAAAAACTGGGCCGGCATTTTGTATCCGCACTCCTGCAGTCACGTGGCGGAACGCCGGCTAGCCACGAGGCTAGCACATTAGCTCAATACAGGCCTCATAGAATACACATTCACTTAAGAATACAAGTGTGTCAACAGCGTCACTTCATGAGCTAGAATATGATTACTAGATACTGGCACCAAGAATGCCAAGCCAAGCAGAAAGAGCATTTCAAACCCCGTCGTCGGAATTCGTCGTTGGCCTTAATTTATCAAACAAAGACCTTTGCTCGACATAATTTTACATTTTAAAACGAGAAAAGGTGTCGAGGAGACTCCTTTTCTTGGCGTTTTTGTCGAGCGAAAGTCTCTGCGACGGGCTAGCATCTTTAGCTTTGATGCTAGAAGAACACCGTCGGGACACGAGGCCGGGCGAGGCCTTCAGCCAGCTAGTTACCTCACATTAACACCACAAACCGCACGACTCGATGTCGTCAAACCAACCAGATATACATTTAAACGTTGCTTGTGTAAGTGAATTCTAAATTAAAAAAACTGGTTTAATTATAGTTAGGGGCTTCCGACAAAAAGACACGACGGTTCGTTTCCGTTTTCTTTTTCCAGTCGCGTTCGTTCGTCGGCCATTTCTAGCAAGTCATACGACGACGACATAACACAAAGAATAAGAAAACAGCGAGAAAACACTTACCCTCTGTCTCTGCCACGGTCTCTGTCGGAAAATCCAGGCATTGTGTAAACAAAGTGTGAATGTAAAAATAAAGTAAGAAGAAATACTAATAATAGGTTTCTAAGGACCGACTGAAACCCCGACCGACTGTGGTTGCTGCTGAAATGCCGGTGATCAGAAAAGGAGGACCGGCTTTTATCATATGAGGTGGAAGGGCTCTCGCATCATGATGGCGCCCTGGGCGTATCCATCCGCCGAAGCGTTGCCAGATTTTGCGAGAGAAATAAGCGACCAGGTCTATGCCCAAAAGTAGCGACTATGCAACCGCTACTTGAAAAAAAATAAAAAAAAATAAAAAATATATATACACAATAACAACACAAATGTATTTTCAGGTGGGGGGGACGGGGGGTCTGTGGGCAAATACATATTAATTCGGGGGTCCTTGACATGAAAATGTTTGAGAACCACTGGTTTAAACAGCATTAGGAAACAAGCCCAAGTAAGCAACTATACTTTAGAAACAAGCCCAAAAAACTGCAACCCACAATGACCAACATCGCTTATAATACGCGGACATGGCAACACTGTTCATCCGCTGTGTTTTTTGGGTTGTTTGTTTGTTTGTTTCTTTCCATGGTTTCTATCTTCAAATAGAACTAACCAATAACCATTTGTATTGAGTTTCAATTTATCAAATTATTATATTTAAAAACGTATTTCGATTGAGACCCTGTGGTCTTTTTCTTTTGAGTTTCATTAAACCTAGTTTTGTTTAGTTTTTGTTTCTTGTTTTGTTTTGTTTTGTTGCTCAAATTGGCATCAAGGCTGGACTGTAGCCCTAGAATGGCTGTGATATTACATACGGCTGTGATATTACATACAATCCCTTTTTTAACAATCCATGTATTCCAATACATGAATACATTAAATGTATGTAATATCACAGCCATAGGGCTAAGCCGGGCTGCAGATATATGAGATGGGTTCTAATAACATTATATGTGAACGCATGATAATTCATCATTTAAGAGATAATATTTAATGTTCCCTTTTCTGTTGAATCAGTCCCTCATCATGAATCGGGGGGGGGGGGGGGCTATTTTTGGGGACTTTCGGCGAAACTGTTGGCGCGGACGTATATGTTCGAGACTGAAAGTGGTAATCCGGTTAGTTCCTGTGTTATTACTAGAATTGACGTCAGCAGAGGGCGGGGTCGTTTCTTCCTTCGCATTACAAAGGGAATCAAACAGAATTTAGATCTAGGACTTATAATATAATATATATATATATATATATATATATATATATATATATATATATATATATATATATATATATATATATATATATATATATATATATATATATATATATATATATATATATATATATATATATATATTAGGCAGTGGTGTAAAGTAACTAAGTACATTTACTCAAGTATATTATATACTTAAGTACAACTTTGAGGTATTTTTTACTTTACTGGAGTATTTCCAATTTTCAGCACTTTTACTTCTACTCCACTACATCTCAGAAGCAAATATTGTACCTTTACTCCGCTATAATTATTTGAAAACTTTGGTTAGTTAGTTTTGGCCATGTGTGAGCTTGTAGATCTGCTATTTTCAAAATAATTTGTATACATTTTTAACTTGTGAAATGGGACATTTTGCACAATGAGTACTTTTACTTTTTGTACTTTAAGTACTAAGTTTTACTTAAAATACTTTGACTTAAGTAAAACATATGAGTACTTCTTCCATCACTGATATTAGGACTGTTTGCACTGCATCCACTAGTTGAGATATAATTCCTTGTGGAATTATAACAACCGGCCAGGTTGATGCAAAGTTTCAACTTTAGTTTAAAGTTTATTTTGCACCTCAAGTTTACGGGTGTAAAAAAGAGTGAAATTATTTTAGTTCCCAATGTTGTGAAAAACAGTCATAGAGAGAGAACTGAAACAACGTCAGATAACAGTCAACATGGCAAATACAAGACTACATAGCCTAAGTCCTAAGGTGCATGTTTTTTTTATTGATTGAATACTTTATTAGACAGAAATGTAAACAGCACGAGGTACAGAGGTCAGCCATTAGAGCTAACACAAAAATAGCCCTGGGGAGTTGTTTCCTATGATCAAATAGAAAATTTAAAAAGGGGTATAACATCAGCCTTTTTAGGTTTCAAATCATTCCTGACCATAGGCAAACACCCAACAACTGTGGGCTAATTTCAAAATACCTTCCAACTCAATTTTCATAATTATCAGGTTTGGAGAGACTTGTAAAATATTTGCTCTCACAGTAGGTTTATTTGTGACACAATCAAACGTTATAAGCCTATATTCCATTTGTATGCCTACTAACCTCCCTGGCTGCCCCATACACACCATAAAGCCCTACCCCCATCTGCATCTGGTGAATATTTAGTACCACAAATTGCTATGTTAATACAGTGTGGGTGGGTGTCCCTGTCCCAAAGGGTAGGGGCCACTGAACCATTATTTAGCTCACACATGTAAACTCTGTCATGCAAATTACCCACTAGTCTGATAACACATTTAAATTCTTGACCCTATAGTGTCCTATGGCTAGGCATTACCATGATCTACTGTAGTCTGAGATGGAAGTTCCTTGCAGTGCTGAATTTTACACTTCTCTCTGAGAATAGATACGTATGTATAGACATGGCAGCATAGATCCCACACGTCTGGAACGCCATTCTTTCAAAAGATATTCCCTCATTTGGTGTTTGTCAGTCTAAAATGTGTTAAATTAGGTTGAGATCTGGTAACTGTGAATAATGATAATAATAATACATCAGACCTATATAGTGCGTTAAAAGGCTAAAAACAATAAGCTAAGACTAAGAAGAAGAGATTTGGTTTGGTTAGGCAGGGAAAGCAAGTCTGAAAAGGTGGGTTTTGAGGGAGGCTTTGAACATGGCAAGAGTGGGGGCAGCTTTGATGTGAGGTGGGAGTGGGTTCCAGAGGGTGGGGGCTGCAACTGAAAAAGCCCTGTCACTCCAGGTGCAAGGCCCAGGTGAAGGCCTAGCATATGATTCACATAATTTTCATACTCATCAAACAATTCAGTGACACTTCATGTCCTGAGGATGGGGACATTGTCATCCTGGAAGAGACCAAACCCATCAGGATAGAAATGTTTCATCATAGGACAAAGGTGATCATTTAAAACTAACTTTGTATTGCTTTGCAGTAACCCTTCCCAAGGGTCTAGTGGACCCCAACCATGCCAGGAAAATGCACCCCACAACAGAACCACCGGACGCCCTCGCTGAAGGGGTCAAGCATTCACTCGCCCACTTGTAGAGGATAACTCATAACCTTATCAGTTTTTCTACATCTCTGTAGACCAGTGCCTGTGGTTTTTGCACCACTGAATTCTCGAATGTGCATTTTTATACTCTTTGTAATGAGGGATTTATGAACTGCAACCTCTCTATCTCCAGTTTAGCTGAAACAGAGTTGTTTTTCCTTCATATTGCACTAATAAGATGGTCATCCTGCATCAGCAAGGTCTCTCACAGGCAGATATTTTGAAGCAGACAGGTGTTTCCAGATGTGTTGTCTTCTTGGAATACTTGCAGCTAAAAAAACATTCTCTGACATAGAGTTTGAAATGAAGTAACACATCTTTTAGAATACAAAAATGATGTCTGATTGTTAAAGGAAGTGGAACCTTGAACTCATACTGTTGAATCGACATTGTAAATTAATGTTACTACAGCATAAAGTGGTTTGTCATGCTCATTGCACTTTATGATGTGAATGTCCTAGAATCAAGGGGTTCCCATGCATATCTACAACAAGATTAATGCATACAACGATCTGTTGTACACAAACACAAGGGTTTCTGGATGTTCCTGACATTTATGGCACTTACTGTAAACAGCACCCTGCATCTTAGATGTTAGAAGTGTCCTTGGGAGTCACAACTCCACTATATATAGTTCCTCACACTGAGACACCAGAACATGTGTTTATGTATTGTACTCTCTCCATATGATGTCATATAACATTTTGTGGATTATTGGTTAGATTTAAACTTCAGTGTATTCCTGGCATACATCACAAATGTTTCATGAAATAATACATTACACTATAAACCATTCATTGAAGAGATACACTGAAAACAAAGACAAGCAACTCACCTATGCACAAACACACAAGAACTGCTGTGCAAATGGTGGCAGGTGCTCTGTGCTAACCTAACGACATATTTGACTCTTAACAGCAGGCGGTTTGTTCAAGCCAGGGCTGAGAGCACTACACGGATGAGTATCTGCAGGCAAAAATGAAGCATTGCATGTTCTGGGCAGTATTTTTGCAAATGGAGTTGGGAGGTATGGTCATAATTTAGTGGCGTTCTCAGATTCAGATTTCAGATTTTTATTGAAGGGATAGCCCCTTGAGATGCAGCATCTCATTTTTGAGAGGGTCCCATAAAAACATGAACAACAGACATAGATACATACAAGTACCGGTATATATATTTCTGAACATAGGGTATTCGCACTTGCGGAATATTTAGAAAAGGCATGGGACAAACGAGTAAAGACAACATGTGAAGTATATTTATTTTTAGTTTAGTTTTTTTGGGGTGTTAACCAAACGTTTTCTTTTTACTTGTGCAGCTTTCCTGGAAGTGAATGTGATATTGTTTATTTATGTTTTTGGTGTCTTGTCCACCGTAAGGGGTGGGTCTTATGACAAGACATGAAAAATGTATTCATTCATTCATTCATTCATTCATTCATTCATTCATTCATACAAGTATACAGATACATTCATACACATGCTCACCCTCTCCCACCCACTCCACCAAACCAAACCATCAGCTGTTAAACAGAAGAGAAAGAAGGGTACAGTACAAATAAATCAGTGTATGTATCCCTACCAATAGTCAATTTAGAAGCATAAACAAGCTGATCAAGATGTAAATATAGGGAAGTCCTGAAGCGACAGAAGGATCCAATAGTGGATCCAATAGATAGAGGAAGATCATTCTAATCAGATGGAGCTTTGTAGCAGAATGACCTTCGTCCAACTTCTTTAAAGATTTGTGGGACAACAAAGTAAGGATATTTCCTAAGTGTCTAAGTGGATATGATTAAGTAGATGGAACCAAATACTTTAAAATAAGAAGGGCAACTAAAGTAAATGCATTTAAAAATGAAGTGAAACCAATGTAATTGCAGTGATGAGTTCCATGTGTTCTCAATGCTTAGAGGTAGATTCTTATCCATCTTATCATCAGGGAGGCTTCTGATCTGTCCCAAATTAATTCTGCAGCATGACTATGACCCAAACATACAGCCAGACTGAACCCACAGAGCCCTGATCTCAACATGATCGAGTCAGTCTGGTATCACATATAGAGACAGAGGCATTTGAGACCATTGCCTAACTCCACAGAAGTGGCAAATTCTGCAATATGTTAAGAACAACCTACCTGCTGTGCAGCGTAAAAAAAACTATTATGCAAGTGTACGTAGGAGAATTGGAGCCGTTTTAACGGCAAAGGGTGGTCACACCAGATGTTGATTAGATCCCCCCCCCCCCCCCACAAACGCTTAAAACTTTTGCGCTGTATTTCTTTAACCCAACTCAACTCTGTTTAGCTTTCATTCACAAGAGATGACACTATATAAAAAAGACATTACATCTCTGTACAAGGTGCCTTACATCATTAGACAAAGGCAAGTTTAATTAGAACTAATTACACACAAAAATAAAATACTCTTACAAAAATGATAGTGTTAACATACATCAAATTGCATCAGTCAGCTATGAGAGATATAGTCCTGCTAGTGGATCATGCTAAAAAAGGGGGGGAAAGGGGGAGGGACAAGAAACCAAGAGCTGCATCTCAATGTTGACTTGTTAATAAAAAGTTCAGTTGTTCAGGAAGAGGCAGCTGTGGAGCGATACTGAGAGATGTAGTGTAGGAAACAAACACTAGAGAGTTCTGTTTGTGCACAGGACTTGAGAGTAAATGAATGTCTACTTATAAAATTGATCAGTCCATTTTACCTATCTGGCATAGAGGTCTTCACCAAGTACACGTGGCAACCTGGTTCTGTATGTGTGCAATTCTTTTTTTATTTTAAGAAAAACCTTTTCTACTTAAGTTAAAGATAAATTACTTTGCGTGATCCACATAAATGAACAATATCTTATTACTGTACAAAGCACCATCTGAGGACACTTCTCACTTTGCATACACTTCTACATTAAAAAATAACAAAATGAGCTACTCATTTTTTAAGTGTATGCAAACCGTCAGAACAGTCCATGGTCATAAGAGATTGCTAGACAGGCAGCATCATTTAGAAAACATTCAAGAGTTTTTGTGTCAAATCATAGAAACTCCATGTTCTTGAAATTAAAACATTACTGGTACGACTGCTTAGCTGGGTAAAAATAATCATCTCACTCACTATATGTTTAATCAAAAGCCCATGTGAAAACACAATAGCGTTATTAACTGTCTACTGTGGGCAACACAATGCAAATTACAAGATTGTAAAGACCATTAACATAATCTGTAGGCCCCTCAATCAATGTGGGTGGGGTCAGAATTTGTGTTTTGCTTGTTCCTGAAAAATATTACAACTTAACGTGACATCTCCTGAGAATGTGGCTAGCTAGAGGTCTGCATGTATTGATTTGTGGCCACAAACAGTTTTTGGGGGGCAAGTAGTGTATTTTGAATTCTAGCATTAAGCTGCAAGAGTAAGTTTGCCAATAAAACAAACATGTATGTTATTTAGCACCACATGGCTATGACCATAAGGTAGTAGAGGTTGTTTTTGCTATGTCGACAGACAACACATACAAAATGTCACTATGGGTTATCTTTTCGTATTCCTGGATTTTGAACAGATCACTTGGAAATAATGTGTCGAGCTAGCGGAAATAATGTAAACCCCAAGTACAGAAGAACTACAAAAATTGAGAAATCATGATTTTCACAGACCATCGTACTGAATGTTGTTGGAGGATATCACTAACATTTAAAGGGTCAGCTTAATGTTTTCAAAGATTCATTCATTCAAAACTATTATGGCACTCAGAGGACATTGTGTGTTTGATCTGCCCTTAAGACATACCACTCCACATAGATAGGAGAGAGGCTAGGTAAAGATGTCAACCACAGCAATCAAAGTGAACTTCATTCAAGCTTAATTCTGCTTTCACAAATTGTCTTCTATAATTTAAACAGTAACACTTAACATTTAAAAGATTTCATTTTTTTCTGGAATAATGTCAAAGGGTTTCTGGAATATAACAGCAATAAATTATATATATATTATATATAATTTTAGTGTTTCTTTTTCATTTTCCCATTATATAAAAATAACACATTTCAAGCTATTCATTCATTTCTTCTTTTTCTCTTTCTTTTTTTTCGGACAAAACCTAGATGTCAGACGTATGAAATAGGTTTTGACTGGGAATGCAGCGCTGGTTGTCAGGTGTAGATCCCTGCTGCTGTCTTTGGAGAGGGTTGTAAACATTGGGTCACATTCGCTCTACTTCTGGATACAGCCTCTTGTCTTTAGTTCTGGGATGCAGTCTCCGCTGTCCAGCCTCGGTGCTAACTGAAACCCCCACATAAAGGCACCGGGAAGCCTTCACACCAAACCCCCCTGCCCAGACTCTCTGCATCCATTATGCTATTAAAGAGTGTTTTTGCATGGTTGTATTAACCAGCAATAACCCTGTACTCTGCCAAACCAGTCTCGTTAACGTGGGTTCTGAGTGGACTGACACGTTCTGCATGGTAAGATGATGCATTGCTACATGGAATACTGTCTATTCATTTTAGATGCTAAAAAAGGAACTTACAAAAGAAAGGGAAGAGTCAGCACTTTTTGCAGGTTCCACAAGTTAGTAAATAGTCTGAGTTATTAGCAGCTGTAAAGGTCCGTTTTTAATAATAATAATCATAAAAAAAAGTAGAGGTGGGTGTAGAGAAACTCAAGGTGAGTCTTGCCGCATGTTGTGGTCTTTTTCTGGCCACACCCGCCTCCCCACCAGGCCTGGCCACATGTCCCTGGTGAGTATGGGAGTCCTGGGGTCAGGTGACCATGGCCGACCCCCTGTTGAATTGGACTGATTTGTGGAGAGGTCCAATCACGGTCAAACTGTGTTGTTCCTGGTGCTTGCCGATCCTCCCGTCTGCATCCGTGTGTCACTCTACAGCGAAGCCACATGTCTCCTCAATGGCAGTGAGCAGCTTGTCGTATAATTTGTCATACAGCTCGTAGGGAGGAATGTCGATCCGGTTGAAACTAGATGAAGACAAGGCAGAAAAGACCTTAGTTTCCAGGTTTTGCAGCAGAAACCTTGTGTGATGTGATGAAGCGGTTAATATTCAGAACATGTTAAAACATCATAAATGTTTATGGATACACAAACCACAGTCATAAACAGAACCCTGTTCTGTTCAACATAAAGCTTCATGGCAGTTATAAAGTGAATTAAATGGATTGAATCCTAAAAGCGTGACATAAATGCTATGTCTAGGTTCACAACTGTACATATGAACATATGTTGCATCCCATGAGCAGCATAGGAAAGTATTCTATTGTGGACTCACCAGGTGTGGGCTTTGGGCAGGTTGTTGGAGCTGGCATCAATCTGGTGGATGGTGAAAAGCCGTGGCCCAGCAGCACCTGTAAGAAAGATCTACAGTTACTCTAAAGCTGTGGTGCACAAAATGTAGGACCAGAGGCAGTTCTAGGGTGTAGCCTCGGGTGGCACAGGCCACCCCTGGAATGAGGTGCCCATTGAGTGCCTCCGCATTACACACCACTTTATGCATTCGGAAATATGCTCTAAGAGCATTGAAATGCACCCGGGCCACGGCCATGGGGTACCAAGGTGGGCCAAGGTGCGCCGAGCATCGCCAATCAAAAATGCCAAGCACTGAAAACAGGTTTCTTCTTTTTTTTACACATTTTTTATCCCATGATTTTGCAACCCATTTTTTTCACCCAGTTGAATTGTCTAAGTAATCCTGGGCGCTACACTCCCTCTGAGTATATGTGAGTCTATAGTGTGACCTCATCATTGAACCTCATTGAACACCAAAAATGGTTTGTGCAACTTCATTCACAAACTGCACACAAAACATTCAAATGGTTCAAATCTGTTTCTTTAGCCTTCAGTTTAATACTGTAGTATATTCGACACCTCCATACAACTTTTGACCCGACACAACACTGTGCACCACCCATAAAACAGCAGATTTTAGGAGTTTGTGTGAGACACACACACACACACACACACACACACACACACACACACACACACACACACACAAATTGAAGTAGAGGTTTGCATAGCTGAGCCGTGTGGTTGCACGTTCTGGTGGACAAGATTTGCAGACACAGTGAACACAGAGTACACACATTTTACATACAACCAAACACAGACTCATTTCAATATCTTCGCAACACACAGCTCAACAAATAAATCTATTAAACAAACATAATAACTGTCAATTGAGAAAATATGGACTTGTGTTTACGGTGCAGTTTGCTTGCATGTAGAGACAATCAATGTATTAGTGAAAACATGCATTTAGATTTCTAACCCAATATTGCATCCCTTGATGTGCTTACTGTAATATTTTAAGTATTATGGTGGGCAACCATATATTTCTGATCAACCAGTCGATCTTGATCTTGGTCACACCATCTGCCATCCAATCACACTCAGGCTTGGTGGTTTGAATGTGAATCCTCAACGACTCATATGAGGGGAGTGGCACACCGCATTTTAACATATAAATGTGCTTTTCAGCATATGAATGGTCCAGGTGTGTTGGTTGTTTAGTTCTTTTCAACCACAGTTAATGAGACAATAGCATTGAGAACGAGTTCAGGAAGAGACACGAGAGACAGAAGATATAACATTTCCACAGAAAATAGCAAGATAATTATTTTTAAGGTCATGTCGAATGGAAAACATATTTATTCATTTTGAAACCAAGTAGCCAAGTCCCATAAATTGTTTCATTATTGTTCTAAGTGCTCACTTTTCACCCCAGATCCCATAAATTGTTTCATTATTGTTTTAAGTGCTCACTTTTCACCCAGATAGTCAGAACTTACCTTTATTATCTATATTCAATTATTGGCTCATTCTTTGTTTTGGTTTGGTTTTATTATTATAGCACTGACTTATTATTTGCATTATTCTAATTAGCAGCATATAATAAGACAATGGTGCTTTTCACAGTTTAAAAAATATATCTTTTCGAGAATTGTCGCTACTTTTTTTTACATTTTTGTATACAGATTAAAAAAATTGCAGATCTACGATCACAAGCTTGAACATTAGCTATTTAGCAATTTGTCTTACATCAAAGTATATAAGGCTTAAGGTGAGGAGGGTGATCTCTGTCACTGCACTAGTGACTACTACACGTTGGTCAGGGAACCTGTTCACTTCAGTGGGGAGCTGAACTGGGAAGAGAAGGTGTGCATTCAATTATGCACACATCAAGGTTGCCATTGTTACTACATGACTTCTCACTGTATAATATTTTCTTTTCATTCCAGATAATTCTAGCTTATTCAGGTTGAAGTGACATCCTAAAGACCAGATAAAATTGCTGTGCACAGTACCCCAACTCTGGTCATAACGCAATACAAATATTTATTCACAATCACCACCAATGCGAAATGACTGGGAGTTGTTTATCATTGGTCCATGCTTCCCTGTGTGTAACATTGCCTGCAACCAGGACACATTTCATATTGTGCCGAAAACCGATGCAGAGTATTAGGAAAATTGTCTACTGTGACCGCGGGCACGTGCAAAGCTTGTAAAGTCAAGCCTTTAAGCAACATTTTTACGTGTGGTCCCAGGTGTAGCTACTGTTAGTGCACCAAGTAAATTTATGTTGTGTTTGACCCCTATGGCTGCTGGATGGTGGGTGAGTTGTCTGACTGTCAAACAGGAAGAGCAGTGGATCACAGTGTGCTCTGCATGTCTCTCTCTCTCTCACTCTCTTTCTCTGGGCAGTGGTGTCTGCCAGGATGGACCCACTGAACCACTGGACTCTGCTCTGACTCAGGGTTCAGCCCGGGCCAGAAAAAACACAGTGACACTGATGCACAAAGAGGAGCACAGAATCTTGTGAAGATATTTGATTGAATAGAACAAGCAGCCCCCCCCCCGGTGCCCGTTGTGCCAACAGAGCTACTGAATAGGGGAGAGCACCGCTTTCAGGAGAGGGATGATCAGTGTGGGAAATGGAAAAAGTGAGTGCTCCACCTCACCTCCCACAGTGTAGTAGGGGCCAGACAGCTCTTTACAGGATAGGTAAGTATAGCTCCTTTGATGCAGCGCAATATTTGTCTTTATCTGTCATAAGCTGTGTTTCCACTGGAATACAGATATATTACTGAGCAAAACAATGTACATAAATTGCTGGCATTGACAGGTCAGATTCATACACCATTCACACACCACCCTCCTTCACAGTTAAGTAGTCATGTGACTGTTCCCATGAGATGTTAATGTTAAGGCGCTATACGAATGCACCATTTATCAAATATGTGTACCAGGGACCACCAGTGGTCCTTGAGGGGGATTCACTGCTTTAACCTCTCAGATGGCGGACAGTTGGGGCTTACAGGCCTGTGAATCACACCAGTGACACCAGTCGTTCATGATCGATTCGTTCAAAAGAACTAGTTCATTTGCCGTGAACGAGCTTGTTCACTTTCTGAAACTGTTACGCTCACGTGCAACGTAAAAATAAAACGCTCCCGCGATGGTGTTTTACACACATTATAAAACATACATGAACCACTTTAGCCCTATTTTATACCTAGGCTATTTGAAAATAGCAGGTCTACAAGCTCACAACGCTACGCGTTGTGAGCTTGTAGATCGGCTATTTTCAAATATATTAGTACTTTTACTTTTGGTACTTTAAGTATATTTTGATGCCAATACTTTTGTACTTTTACTCGAGTACATTTTGAACACTAGAAAATAGCGCTACTGAACGAGAATGTGAACGAATCATTTGAAGGAATCATTGCCGTGAACGAAATCGTTCGTTCAGTGAAATGAACGTTTTTTCCCACCACTAAATCACACCATACCTTGCAGTGCCTTGAAGCCTTGAAGGGGGACCCTGGACGAGCCGGTGACAAACTGCAGGAGGCGGGCTCTGCGCTCCTCGTCGTACGACTCCACCGCCTTCCAGAACCACTTGACGATGTTGCTGTCGGGCGTGCAGTGCTTAAGCCGCGTGTTGGACCTCCAGTCTTTGATGTCTATTTTGCCGAGCCCGCACACGATCAGCTGCAAGGAGAGAAGAGGGAGGCATTTTAAAAATTACCAATTCCAAATGTATTCAGACATAATGGATAATAAGGCCACGTACTGTAGGCTGCGTCTTAGTGGGCCAGTTAGTGTGCCATGTCCTTGGAACGCAGTTCAGGACATACGTCACATGACCTCCAACCCGCCAAGCTCGAAAAGCGTAGCCATTTGAAATGTAACGTGTGACATTTGGGTAGAATTTGGTTTCTTCCCATTTTACCACCTAAACCCGGGCATCCCTATTTTGTGCATGTCATTATAGGCAAACTTTAACCCATTAAGACCTGGAACTGTGTCATTTTTAGACTTGAGCTAAAAAAGCATTATTTTACACTTTGGGCTATTCAAAAATAGCAGATATACAAGCTCATAGCGCGGCACCGAGTGCCGCGCTACGAGCTTGTAGATCTGCTATTTTTGAAAAATCGTGAAAATGTGTGCAAATCTTCTGAATATATATATATTTTAAAGCGAACATTTTTAACTCAAATCTTTGCTTCTGGGGGTCCCTGGAACAACATATTTTGATGGGGGTCCGCGGCCAAATACATATAATTTTGGGGGTCCATGACATGAAAAAGATTGAGCACCACTGATATAGAAACATACGTTTTTCAGAATACTGTTGAGATTTAGGAGACATGTAGAATCGGCTTCAGGTCTCAATGGGTTAACCACCTAAACCAGGGCATCCCTATTTTGTGCATGTCATTATAGGCAAACTTTAATGATGTGATGTCATCACATATTGCATAAAGTCATGGTAGGTATGCTGGAGTTGCGCTGTGGAAGAGTTACCTCAAGCTCCTTCTCGTCAAAAGCCTTGAGGAGGTGCTGGGGGATGACCTCATTGAAGCCCTTCTGCAAGGCCAGGAACTGGGCCTCGATGCCGCGAAGGAAGCGCCAGTTGACGTACAGCCGCACATACTCCTTCTTGGTGTCCTGGGTGACTTGGATGCTCTTGCCGTTGGGCTTGAGCTCGTGCTGGATGATCTCGCCGTACGCGTTGTGCTCCACGCAGAAGGTGTGGTCCAGCACGCCCGTGATGTCGTTGTCCCTGAGACGCACATGGAAGGACATACTTCATTGGAGGACTCTGGCTGTCAGGTGTCATGTAGTTAAAGCTACCAATCTGCACTTGTCAACTACTGGTTTCTCCCCAGAGAAGGCAGACATGCTCTAATTGGCTCAGTGGTAAAAATGTCAGCAGTTGTGCGGGGTACCCGAGCTCATGGTAGGACATGAGTGCAGCTTTAACTTGAAAACTTTTGGACAGTAATGCTGAAATGAGCAGAAAAATAAAACATTGACAATGTATTTATCATAATTTTATAATGTCTGCTGTAAGACCTAGGTAAAGTCTCTAGGTGGCACTGTCATTCTCTCATTTGAGCTAGAGGTTGTTAAAATGTATGTATAATTGTAGCAATTTCCAATTTGCGAGTGGCTTAAATATTTATATTTATATTAAACATTTATTTGAACTCTCCAGCTCTTTGTACATTTTCAGGTCGGGATACAAGTTCTATCCAATCAGGAGAGAGAATTCAAATGATAAAGTAGTGAAATTAGAAGTGATGAAACAAAAACAAAAACACAGACAATTGGAACTGGAACACTATAAATTGACACTGATAAATTATGTTTGTGGGGTTCTCTCTCCTGATTGTATACAAATGGTATCCTGACCTGAAAATGTATTTTCTGTTTACTTAAGAGCTGGAAAGACCCCTGTTATTGAACAACCACTCTATAGCAGTCCCTACTATCGGCATGTAGAGCGTACCCAAAGAAATAAAAACGCCTCCACAGAAAACATGCAAATGGGTTTGTCGTCCACATTGGCACATCTGCCCTTTTCTTGTTTAATTCCCAGGAAACATTTAACCATTTCCCATGGGCTGTATAGTTGACCGTATTCCCATGGGCTACAATAGATATCTTAAGCTATTTTCATCAATTGGGTTGCTAGCGTTCAAGAGGTTCATTTTGACAATCTGCTCCACATGCTACGTACAGTATCCAGACAAGGCTGTTGTGCAGGTCTGGGTCAACAGACTCCATGTCGTCCAGGGTGATGGGTTTGCCCAGCAGCTGCTTGTAGAAGGGCAGGGTGAAGCCTCCATCAATGTAGTGTCCGTGGAACACCGCCATGCCCATGATACGGCCAACAAAGTGGAAATAAGACAAGTGTTCCTACCAGAGAGACAACAAACGTGTTAGTTTCTGGAAGAACACCGCACATGTTCTTTTTCTTTTCTTTTTTAAAGACGTACATCTGAAAACAATTCCATCCTTTAGGGAACTCGTGCATTCATGTTTTCAGAACAAATTCCATGTATTTGATTGCTCAAGACTGGGTTTGAGTGTGTCGAGCTGACATTTGGCCCTCTGCTAGATTGTTACAATATCTGTCTGTCTGTCTGTCTCAAGTCTCCGCTTACTACTCAAGTAGACGACATCAGAATCTCAACCATTTGTCTTTTGACCGTTTGAGAAATCCTAAAGGATAAAAAGTCAGTGAATAATCTATCATGAGAGTCTCAACAGAACAGTTAAATCCATTGCTTCACTCATCGGGGGGAAGTGTGTCCAGAAGAGTATCTTTGCTGGCCTGAGAACGGTGGTTGAGAACAGAGGGGGGACGCGAGGCCAAATAAACAGGGAGGGGCAAAGCTGTAGAAGATAACAGCCGATGAACCAACCAAATGTTTGCATGATCCCTCTTGACAGTGACGGCATTCTTGGAGGATATGTGTATGCGTGTGTGCGTGCTTTCTGTCTGTCTGGAGAGTGGGTCTTCTGTGTTGTGGTCAGTCAGTCTGTTGTGTTCTGTCTCAGACTCACCGGATTGACGGCAGAGTCAGGGTTTATCTGCAGGGTGTAGATGTCGTCACGGGAGTACTGGAACAGGCCGTAGTACGGGTTTAGCATCTCGTGGGACAGAAGATACAACCACTCCCTGCATAGACGCGGACAGGGGGTAGAGAACATATATGGTGAGAAAAGTCAGACATCAATTATATGTCCACTGCATTGTAATCCTCTGTCATCATGGAAAATGTATGAAGAGACTTTGGCAGAACAAATGTATTCTCTCTAAAACAAGGAAACACACATTTAGCAGGCTGTGAGGTCTGCCACAAGGGGGCAGACCGCAATGTAACATTTACATAACAGTGAGTGTCTTATAGGGATTTCTTACCTAGCCACTCCACCGTAGTCGAGCCCCTCTTCTCCTCTGAACTTCACCATCAGTCTCTTCCACAGGTCCTTCGGCCTCATCTTCATCACTTGACGATACGACTCCTGCATCAGAAACATGCGCGTATTACAGACACAGCACAGGGACAAGCGGACAGTTGGTGACAGTAACGGTTAGCTCTCCAAAAACTACTCAAGAGGGACCATCTGGTATATACAGTCTCTATGGCCGCTGGCCAGGGAGAAACACAGAGAGAGAAGCAGGCATCTATCTACTGGCTAACGTGCGTGTGAGCGATGCCGGTTCTGGGGAGGAAGCCAAGGAACATACATTCCTGTGACCCGTCATGTAGAACTGAGCATCCCAGAAGATGATGTGTGCCAAAGTAACCCTGTGGCAAAGGCCCTTTATCAAACTCAATTATCGGGGCTTAAAGGGCCGATAAGAGGTCCCCAAAATCATGTGACACTTTGGGCCTGGCAGTCCCATGAGAGAGTGAGCAGAGCCAGCATACAGTCCGATGCCTTGCATGGTGGCTCATGAGAAACATGGCAGGAATGTACAAAGCCATCATCTGGGCTGCCTTGCCTCGTCTGTCCTGAACAGACAACCCCTCTTACTAAACGATTATCCTTAATGGATTGCAATCAAAAAACTGCAGGGTGCGAAGCAGTGTAAACCACTCTGTACCATAACAACACTTTTCACTAGGTTGTATTTTGATAAAGGCAAACCATTCAACCCCTCTCGTGTGTCTGTCTGCTGGGATCTGACCGCCTCCGTCAAGTGTTGGGCCCACGTGCAGACAGCTTCCAGTGTCAGGGGGAGGCTCATTTAAAGTGGATTAGAGGCAGTTATAATAAACACAACCCATAAGACTATAATAACATGGCCTCTTTGACAGCAGCAGTCCACCCGTGCCCTCCAGATACGCTGAGAGGGAGAAGAAATAAGAGTGCCTTATCGCAGCAGAAAAGTACACAAGAAGACAGCTTTGACAGCTCGCCGGCCAACACTTGCCCCATTCAGTCATAATTTAATGCCTGGGTCGGTCTGGTGAAGCTATGAAGTTATGTCTAGCCCCTTGCCATGGCCCTACCTCTGGTTCGGGCCCCCCGCCCCACTGCTTTGTGTTGAGATCAGCCAACAAAAATGTCTTCCCTCAGATTAACAGACACGGCTGTTTCCAGCACATTCCATCACATATTTTACGAGGGGTCATGTAGTCTGTTTGCAGGTGTTGTTGCGGCTATGAAGGCCCGGCACCTCCTAGACTCCGAGAACTCCCCCGCTGAGAAAATGCACTTGAGAAAATCCGCATTTCAAACAAGGGGGTCTGCTTTCGATTTTGAACAGACTACCATCACACATCATAGATAATGGTGTGTGTGTGTGTGTGTGTGTGTGTGTGTGTGTGTGTGTGTGTGTGTGTGTGTGTGTGTGTGTGTGTGTGTGTGTGTGTGTGTGTGTGTGTGTGTGTGTGTGTGTGTGTGTGTGTGTGTGTGTGTGTGTGTGTGTGTGTGTGTGTGTGTGTGTGTGTGTGTAATAGCTAACAGCTAATCTGCCACAGGCAATGACCTTTATGGGAGTATCTAATGGATGGGAAAACTTACTCTTGAACTGCGAGAGAGGACAGAATGTTTGAGAGACATGGGTATCGTGCCGTTCGCCTCACTCTGCAATCTGAATTAAATAAGGAGTGCATTCCTTATTCTTCGCTGGCAATATGCGAGCAAGTCTAAGATTAAACAGATTTGAAGTGACTGAGCAGTGTCTGACTTTGCTGTGTGAGTGCGCACGCACACGCGTGGCCACATTTTGGCCAATCAATTTTTCTAAAACTCCTTCCAAACAGGTTACATGTCAAAATGGTACATGTAGCCTGTCACTCACCCCCTTCCTTCCCTCACCTCAAATATCTCCTCACGGGACACTTCGATACGGCAGTGGCCAGCCTGGGGCTGCTGCTGGGATAACTCCTGACGGAGGATCTTGAGCTTCTGTACCAGGTCTCTCTTGTACTTGGGCACCGTGAGGCACTCTGCCTCCTCGGGTAGCTGACTGGGAGACACCAGAACCTGCTGGGCCTGGTCCTTCGACTGGTTCTGACGGCTGTGGAGAAGGGCAAAGGTGGGGTAGAAATGGGAGAAATGGACATGGAAAAAGAGAGAGTCAGGGAGAAGAGAAAGAGAAAAAAATGAACAACAAAGACAAACAGCCAACTCATAACACAGAAAAATAAGCAAGCAAGCACACCGGGTAAAACAACACACCACGAGCCAACAAACTGAAAGTGAGGCCTGTGGCTCTGTCTGTACTCTCTGCTGACTGTGGAGAATGCCGGGTAAACACACTGAGGTCATCTGGGAAACGCATCAAATCAAACAGCTGCCTTGGCCTCACAGAGACACACACAGGTGGAGGTGGGAGTCTCGCCGGAGGAAACACACACACACACACACACACACACACACACACACACACACACACACACACACACACACACACACACACACACACACACACACACACACACACACACACACACACACACACACACACACACACTATACACACACTATACACAAACACACTCAAATATTAAATACACAAGCATACATATTAAATACACAGCATTAAACGCACACAGACACACATGCGCACACAGCAGGGGGGAACAAGTAGACGAGGGGCTGGAGTGACAGGTCCATGGAGCCACGCTGTCTGTAAACAGAATGATGGCCCTGCAGTCAAACCTTCTTCTATGCCCCGACAGACTCTACAAACAAATGCATATGTCCTCTACTACCCCCACCCCCCTTAACACGCACACTAACACGTCCCCCTCTGGCCACAGGGACCAACCTGGGGGCCAGATTCACAGGTAGGTGAGTGCCATGCCAGCCCTGCTCACCCCTGGGTGGGCACAGGGCCCCCAAGGCAGTCTAGCGCAGACAGACAGCTCAGCTAAAACAGGGCTCCCAGTCTCAACGGAGGAGTGTGTGTATGTGTGCGTGCGTGGGACTGGGGCAGAGACAAGAAAAGTTCTGCAAATAGATTCTCTGTTGCCATTGACTCATCATGTACTGTATACTTGAGGCAACCCGAGGGTCACTGAGGCCGTTGTTCAGAATTAGATGTTTGGGTTTGAGAAGAGAGGCTTCGCAGGCCAGGGTCCTATGCCGTTACAGAAAGGCAGAGCAAAGCCGTTCTACTGGATACGAGGGTTCTTGGCCAAATACCTCATCACTAACATTGTGGGTTCGAGCCCTGCTTGTGAACTCGCGTCTGTTAAAATCTTGAAAATGTACAAATAAAACCAGGACCAGGAAAACAAAAAGTATTACCAAGAAACCGGTTTGTTTACGATGAAGAAGCGGGAGGGATCTTCAGGAGCTTGTGATTTATTGTTTGTGCCCCTGTCAATCCTACAAGGACCACCTCTGCGATGGGCGGACAGAGAAGCCTCAGTTAACCGCAGTTATCAAAGAGGCGGTGGATATTATCTGAGGTTTGCATTTTGGCCACGAGTTCCACTCTGGCCCAGACCCCTGGACGAAGAACTGAACTTCTGAACCGAGGGGATGGGAGGGTGGGGGGGCTGGATGGAAGAGGCTGGCACTGTACGGTGGGGAGCGGGGCACGCAACACACACACACAAGAATCAAAAGGCCCTTTATGAAGCTAGCACCATTTGCACGTTGGCCTTTTGCACTTCATTGGGGCATTGCAGGCACACTCAGTTCTGAGCTGGGCTATAAACACCAAACCACTCGATGGTGGGACACACAGAGGTTGCTGGGAGCACACACACACACTCAGTGCATCTGTGTGCACTGTTCATATGTTGTTCAGGTTCATTTATCATGGAGGGGAAAAAAAGACCAGTGACAAGAAACTCTGAACTCTGGACTCTCAAGAAACAATGAAATGCTTATTCACAGCTCCCTCACACCAACTCACCCCAACAATAACAGAGACAGCAACGCAGATAGCAGTCACACAACACACAGTGAATCCGTGAAACACAGCTCACAAATCAATACAACAATAGCACAAGAACACCACCACCTGAGTTCAACAATAAAGTTCATTTAGATAAGACATATGGAAGGAATAATTGCTGATTGGAATAAGGTATTATACCATGAAGTGAGAGTATAAACAGCAAGTCTCCTTCAATAAATCCAAGGCAGAGTCTAGTTTTGTAGAGAAAAAAAAAAGTTAAAAGCCCTTTATTTTACATGGCTAGAAAAAATGAAAAAAGACCTACATGTTGCGACCTGCTCTGGTCTTCATCAGCGTCAGGGTAAATACAGTTATTTCTTGTTGAGCATACATGTGGGTTTGAGCATGAGCATAAGCTAAGTGTTAAGAAGGATTCGCATGGTGAAAGTACATGTCTCCACGTGCCAGATTTATAAATCCCCTAAAAACATGCAGCGGATATCAACTTGATCAACGAGGCAAATGGATTTTCAAGTTGTGTCTGAAGCAGGCCATTTAACTCCCACATTAACCAGAGTAAAATTTGCTCTTATGGTATTCACCAAATGGCTCGAATTATTTCTCAGCCACAACGTGCCATGACAGCTTATTCTCAACAAAAGTGGCGGCTCTTCTAGGTGCCCACTCTCGTCAGATTAATCCACTTCCTCCTATCCCAGAAAGACACAGGGCCCCCACAGGCCACTCCGGCCCTCCAATCCCTTTATTTCCTGCAGACTAGACTCAGAGGGAGGGAAAGATATGTAGATGGGGGTTAGGCAGGAAGGACTGCCTCCCGACAGCACCCAAACACAGAGGACAGCTCGGAGGGCGGAAGGGAAGGAAGGAGAAGGGAGAGGTGAGGCATGGAGATTACTCTCCATGCACTTTCACCCATAAATCAAACATTCCTCCACTGTCCTCTCTCTGTCTCGCTCGCCCACATACACGCACACACACACACACACACACACACGCGCGCGCACGCACGCACGCACGCACGCACGCACGCACGCACGCACGCACGCACGCACGCACGCACGCACGCACGCACGCACGCACGCACACCCTCACTCTCCCTTCCCTTTCCAAGTCGTTCCCCTGGTGAGCACAGTGTTGTGGTTTTATGTCTTTGCAGAGATACGTGTATTAAAATATAATAATACAATAATCACTTTTGACAAACACTTTATTCTACAGCAGTGTAGGGCTGTTAACATTCCTCAGAAATAGTATTTGAATATTGGTCTAAAAAAGACCAGTATTTTGTACACTAATCGGAAGCCATTCGAATGTTCATTGTTATATTCGAATGTAAAGAAAAATTCAATATTTGAGGAATATTCGATATTCGAATATTAATTTACCAGCCCTACACCAGTGTAACGCCTGTATATTAAATCAGTTTACTAACCCATGGAAAACAATTTCATGTACACACTATAATCACTTCATGCAACTCTGCCTCCGATGTGTCATCTGTTTGGGTAGGAAGTGCATAACAATTGCGTGCTTAGGATGCTTTGCTATAGGTTGATGTGACACACAGACTAATAACACTGGGATATGGCCGTTGTCAATAAAGTGTTACCAAACCATCCTCACTAATAAAATTCAACATTGCTTAAATGCAAGAAAAAAGCCATCCTCTGTGGAAATGAAACAGCAACTTCCCGTGCGAGAATACAGACGGTCAGCCAGCTCTTAAAAACAGACAAGGATTCAGTTACCTATTGTACAGTGACCATGACCAGCTGCACTGGTGGGGGGGGGGATTCATCAGAAGATATTGCAACACCACACGGGGAGTCTAACCAAAACCGTGCTCTGGCTGGCCGATCCAATGTCTTTAGCGAATAAAGAGGGGCCAATAAACCATGAGATTGACGGACATATATATATCAAACATTTTTGTGGGATGACGGCCGTGTGAGGGGTGAAAACTTCTGAAATCCCTGCCCTTGATAAAAGGCAGATGTCTTGACGGAAAGCCATGGCGACTGATCTCTTTTCCAGAGGTTTTTGTCGCGAGCGGGAACGTCGCTCCGAAGCCGGTCCCAGTTCCAGTCATGGTCCAGCGGCTTCATACTGGAGCCGCTCGCTGGTCAGCTTGGAGTTTCAAGTTTCAACATTTCATTCAGAGAATGGAAAATGGCCTTTCAAATGCAAGGGGAGAGGCTTAAGAATGGATCACTGGGGCTCGTGGCAGTGATTGGTTTTAAAACCTGGTCACTTGCACGTCAGGACTGGAGAAAGTTAGTTTGCTCAACTTGAGCAAAGGAATCTGAGCCCTGGACTAACCAGTGGAATTATCAGTAGCATGAAATGAAACCCCTATCAAACACTCAGTGAGGTGTGTTAGATTAACACACACACACACACACACACACACACACACACACACCTTTACAGATCTCTTCCATCCATGTCAAAGTCAGGGGTTTCTCACTTCAGAGCACATACGCAAGGAAAGTATGTGGTCGGATTGTACATCACTCTAATGGCTATAGACTTGCTTTTGCCGCTGAGACGCCATCCTTTCTCTGACTCAGATATGATCATTCCTCTGAAATAAAGTAATCAATAACCAAAACCCTACTCCCTTCCTGGCTTTGATGTGTAATAATTATCCAACCTGTGTATTTATAGAACAGGAAAAACGCTACGTGCGAGATTTTCGCACATCTGGACGTTATTGGGCTTAAAACGAAAAAGAAAAATTCCTGCATTACAAAAACGTACGTGGCGTGCCAGGCTGGGTTTTTATAAGATTTTCAGAGCACCACGGATGAGAAGAAAAAAAATGAGTACAAAGTACTCAAACACGTTCTTTGATCTGTCAGGACAGGGGGAAAAAAAGAAACCCGATCTCTCTATTTCCATCCGTCCGTCGAAGCACTCCGCCTCTCCCCGCACGCGGAGGAGGAATGAGGTCAGGCGGTGAAGGAGGCCCGTCGAAGCACCCACAACGCTGCTCCCACCTTCCACAGAGGCCTGGGACCCTCTGTGGCCATCGCCATGACTGTATTTGAACAGCTGCATGAGGTGAAAATGTTTCAAAGCATGCACACACACACACACACACGCAGGGGCGCAAGCAAAAAAAAAAGAAACAGGCAGCCACCACAAAGTGCAGAGGCAAGTCCGACAGACTTGTGTGGGTATACACACACACGTGCACTGCACATGCACATGTGAACACCCGTAAACACACACACGAACAAACACGGTTCATTCATTTACTGAGCATATCCTGGCCGCAGACACGGCAGCCTTGGTTTCCAGGCCGCTATCTGATGTGCAGCCAAAGCCTGCTTTGTGACGGATTGTGTGCTAAAACTCCTTCACCATCAAAACCTCTGCAGGCAGGGCTGTGGAATTTAAACTGCAATGTGTGTGCATGTGTGGAGGGAAAACTGTGGGGGAGTGCATGGGAGTGTGTGTGTGTGTGTGTGTGTGTGTGTGTGTGTGTGTGTGTGTGTGTGTGTGTGTCTGCTCAGCAGAAAAGCAGCTCTGATTGTTGAACCTCCACAGGTGGTGAACACACCTTGGCGTAGGATCCTGCTGTAAAAGACTCAACGTGGGGTCCTCAGACCCGCAAGGAGTCCTTGCGGGTCCCCGACTAAATAACTGATAGTTAGGAACCAAATGGACCCTTAATCCTCAGATTTAAATGAACACTGTGGATTTTACAGTGTAGATTGGGGTCCCAGAGAAAAAGAACGTATCATCCATGGCCTGATGTATATCAAACTGGGGGTCCTTGAAATCACTGCTGTAAAACATTCTCTGAAGGGGGAAGGTCTGTTTATATTTCCTTGTGTGTGTGTGTGTGTGTGTGTGTGTGTGTGTGTGTGTGTGTGTGTGTGTGTGTGTGTGTGTGTGTGTGTGTGTGTGTGTGTGTGTGTGTGTGTGTGTGTGTGGTTGTGCCTTACCTGACATTCTGACTTTCTACACCACCACGAGAACCGTTGGGGCTTGGACTGCAGATACATAAAAAAGAAAGAAAACACACACATACACACACACACACACACACACACACACACACACACACACACACACACACACACACACACACACACACACACACACACACACACACACACACACACACACACACACACACACACACACACACACACAAGAAAACAAAACATTTACTAATTGTACACCACAGTGACTTCATAACAGACAGTCTTTCAGTGTCATTTGTATTTGTCACTAATTAGTTCAGTTAAAGAGAAAAAAAAAGAAGGAAACCAATAGACGGACTCACTTGAGGACTAGATGCAGGTTGGCGGAGAGGCGCGGGTCCGTGAACTGCGTGGTTCGGTTGTTGTGATCCACGAAATAGACTCGGCCAGTGGCGGTATTTCTGATTTCCCAGCCAGGGGGCAGCGGACCAAGCTCCTCACAGTTCACGTTGCTGAGATCTCTGAAAGACGTGACACACACACACACACACAGGTCAGATACAGTATAGTGGCACTCAAAACAGAAAAAGAGACAGAATTTTTCTCTTTCTCTCTGTCTATCTTTATAATAAAAAACTATTCAGAGCAAGTGACTCAGGGCCGAGAGAGGAGACTCAGGCGGAGAGTGAGGATTTTCTGACATGTCTGAGAAATCACTTTAATGCTATTTTTCCCTTCTTTCCTCCCATCAGAGTTATTTACTGCTGCCAAGCAGCCCTTTTTTCCGGCAGTGGTTCACAGAGCCGAAAAGGTTCAGAACACTGCAGCGGAGTAGCTCCGCTACGCTGGCGCTCACTTATCGGCTTCTGCCGGTTCAGAGCCAAAGCAGAGCAGAGGAGCCTCCAGAGTATTCAGAACTTTGGCGGCTCAGTCTCATCTGGAGCCGTCTGCCCAGTGAGGTGTGGCCTGACCAATGTGGCTAGTATTCATGGCAATAAAAATACCATCCATCACGCTGCATATTGACACAGAGTGAGGGTGGACTGGCCCAGGTATTATGATATCGCTCATGTTTTATTGATCTAGTTTGCAGCACACTGCTGTGTCTGTGTGCATGTGTGAACGTGCATGTACATTATGTCCTTCTGGGAGTTTGGTAGTCAATAGCGCTCACATGTCTGAGTGAGCAGGGCCCTTGAGTCTCCAGTATGACAGAGTGGAAGGCCTGTTCTTTTGTACTTGCATCCTGTGGTGGGACCAGAGTCTAGAGGTCTCTTAAGCACAGAGAGACCTCTAGCAAGAGAGAGAACTCATAGCGTTCCACAAGCCAGTAATCAGCTTCTGCTTTCCTAGGGGATACTAAAGCACTGACTGGTTCTCAACCTTTTTAATTAAAAAAAAATGTCCCTGGAACCCAGGTTGAGAACCAGTGTACTAGAGGACCAGGCGACTTCAGTAACCAGAGATGTGAGGGGGATATACACATGCATGGCACCAGACTGTATCTTCTGTTCAATATCTTGTCATTAAACAAACGTTTCTGGGGAAATGCCAGGTGAAAATGACCATTAACAGGAATATGTTTAAAAAAAACAGCTAAACGAAAAAATAACGAAAAAGTGTGAATAATATGGGGAAATGCATACAGTGTTGTGGGTTGCAGCCATACACAGGCGTTATGGCAGACATACCTAGGTACTCTGGGGTCGTGCCATGTACTAACGCCCGTCTGGGTGTGGAGAAAGTACACCTGTCCTTGCTGCGTAGTCCTCTGCTCTGTAGGGGGTAGGGGGGTGAAGACAAAAGGATATTAAAACCTGTGGAAGGATTCAGGCACACTGTTACACAACAGAGCGATTTTGGGCGGCGTAAATCTCCTCCGCACCCCCACGTGGAGCGCACAAGACGTTGTGTCGACAACGTCGGAAAATGAAATGAGGTTTGATTTATACTGTATGTGTGTGTGTCGGGCCAGAGCTTGTGTGGCATCTGCGTGCGTAATAGAGAGAGATAGAGATCACACATGGGTGGAGATAAAAGCAGACCGTTCTGTCGGCGGAGGTCCCAGACTCAAATGGATTGGTGGGGTTGGAGGAAAGAGGGATGAAGGATGAAGGTGGATGGGAAGACTGAGAAGGAGAGATGGGGGGAGCTCATTCATCATAGGGGTTGACATGGATATTTCCACAGAGCAGCCCGCCAGGGAGCTCTCTTCTCTCTGGCATCCCTGTGGACATTACTGCCCGGTTTTAGCGTGCGTGTACATAATGGAGTCCAACCGATGACCAGATTATTGGGTCTGATGCCGTTCCTGATTGTGAAGAGCCTAAACCACCTAAAACCAATGTTTTTTCTAATCAATCTGAAAAACATTTTATAAAAAACAATTATAAAAATATATATTCTTTCGCATAGATAAAATATAAACACAAATTGAACTATTTTTATTTAACCATTTAAGCCCTGTCTATAATGACATGTCCAAAATAGAGAAGCCAGAGGTTTAAAGTGGCTGATATATGAGCTAGACTGATATATCAGTTGGGCTCTAGTACATGAGCCCCCTTCCACCACAGCAGACTAGTGCATGACTCACTCCATGTATTCGGTGCCTCCATGTACTGTACTCGATGATCTGGAGATACCGTAGGGCTGGCTGATGTGCCTTATTTTAAGCCAAGGCATACCGGTATCACACAAAGGTTCGCACAATGTCATCATCAATGCTATCATTGCTTTAAAAAAAGAGAAGGAAAAAAAACTAGAACAATTTGCTCTTGGGAGCACAGATCTCCACCAGGCCGGTTGCCAACCCAGGCCTTTGTCAGTCGTGGTGGGGTGCAGCCGCCTGGACACGAGGAAGCTGCGGATGGAAACTGAGTTTGCACGACAGACTGTGTGTTTGTGGTGCCCACTATGGGCGGAAGTGAAAGGGGTTTGGGAGGTGCACTATATAGAGGCCCCTCAACATGCAATTCCAATTTGGGCATGATTGGATGTTGCATTCATGACATGCGGCGTGTTTTTTAAGAAATAGGCCATGCCCACAAATTTGTGAAGGCAATTACAGGAAAATGCTAGGGAGAATAAAAATCCTGTTTGACGGCCGTTGTCACATCATGACTCTATGAGACCATTTGTGCCTCCGGAGACAAAAATACATGTGACATTGCAAACAATGCATGCATACGTATGCGAGGCACAATAACTCGGCTGAAGTCCCCAAACCCTTAAATGATAAGAATGGGTGTTAGGGGTGCATTTTGTTTGCATTTCTTCAGAGATGAAGTCAGACTAAGAAACACCTCTGACTACTTTTAAACTCAGGTAATAATGATATTTAAACTGTTCTCAACAGCATTTTGTTAAGCGTTTCCGTCTACCTAAATATTGATGCAATCAACACTTGTCTCTTTTCAAAATAAGGAAATTGTGAATTGTTGATTCTGATTGGAGTATCAATTTGTACTAGGAAGAAAGGAAAAGAAGAATAAAGAAAAGTGTACATAGTGTAATAAAAGGGTTTTGGTACACTAATCAGCGTGCATATGAAATGTTCAGGGGGACACTATAATATCCTCGTAACATTTTACCACGGTAAATACATTCTATGAATGTAAGAGTGTCTGGGACACTCTTAAGGCTGGTACACACTGCAAGACCTTAAAGTGGTCGGGGGGTCATCTGATCGTTAAGCATAACACACTGCAGGAGTTTATTTCTTGAAATCGGCTGTCATAATATCGTTGTGGTCTTCACAACACGATTGATCCCCGACAAGGGCTGACACACTGTAGGATAGTTCACTAGGATGCTATCTCCAGAGTCAGACCCAATACATACATTTGTGTTTATTCCAATTCATTTTAATCGACGTATCCCGTGATATGCCTCTCTCCCTCTCCCTCTCCCCCCGGGCCCTCTCTCTCTCCCCCCTCTCTCGCTCTCTCTCTCGCTCGCTCGTCAAGAGCGCAGAAACGGTCAGTGCCATGTCTGCTTATTATAAGCGACTTTGGGATTGTTTTTCTGTAAAGTTGCTTGAAAGTGTAGTTGTTTTTTTGGCCTTGTTTCCTAATGTTGTTTGAACCAGTTGTTCTCAAACATTTTCATGGCAAGGACCCCCAAATTAATAATAATAATTAATTGTCCACAGAGGCGCAGACCTCCCACTTCTGAAAACATGTTGTGCCATAGACCCCCATTCAAGATCTGTGTGGATTTTGTAAATATTCCCCCCCGCCCCCCAAAATGTCTTCTTTAAAAATAGCCTATCTACAACGTGAGCTTGTAGATCGTCTATTTTCAAGTATCCAATGTATTTGTATATAGGCTTAAAGTGCTCATAGTCGCTTTTGTTGGGCTTGTTTTCACAAACCTGGTTGCTTATTTCTCTCGCAAAATCTGGCAACACAGACAACGACACACACACACACACACACACACACACACACACACACACAGAGAGAGAGAGAGAGCGCTCGCTCTCTCTCTCTGTCTCTCTCTCTCTCTCTCTGTACAATTCCTCTAAAATAAACAGCCCACCAGGCTCGCTCACTTTCTCATTTTGTTTAATAATGTTAACTTATTAGAGGACTGGACGGTAATATTGCGGTAGGGACTGTTTGTTGTGGTCAGGTCCAGCGACGCACATTACAGCCACGGTGGCTGTAATGTGCTCTCATTGGCTGTAGCGTGCATCTCCTCTCAAGGTGCTCGCAGCCCCGTTCATAGTGTATGATATTGTCTGTTGTCCTGTCCCAGACAGAGATGAATATCTAACAATTTAGATATCTGAAAACGGTCGGAAAGCCGTCGCAGAGCGGAGAATCGCGGCCACATCGGGTCGCAGAGCCTTTCACACACACAGAGCATTATCTCGCCGATCAAAGGCCGATCTGCGTCAGGTTGGGAGGTTTTGTCGGCGAGCGCCAAAAAATGTCGGCGACAGCAATATCGGACCTAATGTCTTGCAGTGTGTACCAGCCCTTAAGCTCTGTTCAGAGGAGGTGTGTGAGAACCTGGGGTGTGAGACCCAAAATCATGTTCTCCTAACATATGTTACAAAACCAGCAATGACATCATGGTAAATTCCACATGTCGTGGCAAAACCAAAGGAGGATAAATGCTTTTACACTAAACCTTTACTTAAATGCCTTTCACACATGCACTTTAATATGGACATTTTCCAGACTTTAAACGGTCGGGCTGTATATATGAACGCAAATGTCCGACTCACTAGGACCTGATATGCAACAGACTTTATGCTTCCAGCTCCATTGAGTTAAGTCGAGGTAATGTCTGATTGAATTCAAACAGCTCAATGTGTGAATGGACGCAGTGATTATCCGGTGAATTTGCATGAGCGATCTGTCATGTTCCGTGGAAGGAAATTCATTTGAAAAAGATCATATTTGATCCTCGCATCTCCTTCACGCTGTTAAGTGGGAGTAGCTAACGCATGCGTCTACCCAGACACCGCCCCTTGCCTTATCAAACAGAGTATTTTAGTTATACAGTATGTGAAACAGACATTCTCCTGTTGCGTGCTACATGTGTGAAAGGCTAACACTGGACAATGTCCCGGCCTGATTCCCCAGACATTTTCCAGAATTCATAAGTGAAAAGGGCTTTAGGTTATTTCTGGTAGTCTTCATCTTGACTGATGAGCAAAACTAAAACCACAATTGCACTTTGACCTTTATGCTTTTACATTGAACAAAGGGTCTAAAAATGTATTGATTTAGCAGAAAACACAGACAGAATAACAGAACTGGGACATAACCAGATATCATATACTACTGTATCATGAAATTTGGAGATGTGCAACATCAGAATAAAATATGGGGTTAGGTGCCGTTATTTCTGCGAGTGCATGCCGTTTTCACGTATACGTAATACATATCAGTATATATCACTACTAAGTTTGTAGAGTGCGATGCCTTCGTTTCATGTAGATTACACCAGAGAGTGACTGCAGTTCAGTTCTGTGAGAGAAACATTTATGAAAGATATGATGTAATCCAGCAAACATGCTCTGGCAATGGTTGTCAGGTCTATGTGTGCACGTGCTTGGTGTCAGGGTTCCCAAAAACTTTAATGGGGGGGGGGGGATATTTGGGAAAAATACACAGTATTTGGGCCACCCCCATCAGGTATGAATTGGATAACCAAATAGAGAGATAAACCGATATCAATAATATTACAATATATATTTTGTGATCGAAAAAAGAAAGGAACAGCAACAAATATTGATAGAGAGAGAGTGAGAGAGAGAGAAAGAGTGGAGCTGCCAGTGAGAGAGAAACCACAAGGAGCCTCCTAATCAGACAGGCTGTGATAGTGTCCTCCAAACGAGGCTCCAAAAGCCGCAACAAGATTTCCAGTGTTAACTCCCCTCAGGCTGTGTGACGGATATAGGCTTGTGTGTGTGTGTGTGTGTGTGTGTGTGTGTGTGTGTGTGTGTGTGTGTGTGTGTGTGTGTGTGTGTGTGTGTGTGTGTGTGTGTGTGTGTGTGTGTGTGTGTGTGTGTGTGTGTGTGTTTACATGAATATGTCTGACTGCTTCAATGTGTGCAGAGAGAGGGAGACACGTGGAGGGGAAGGGGTGGAGTGAACGGCCAGCCTTTAACTGCTAGATCAATTCAATTAAGTCAGTCTAAACAGGACACCGATTAGCTGGGTGACTCAGCCCGCTGTTGAGCTAGGATGGGGGTCCTAAGAATCATGACACAGGCAGCACAGATACACACACAGCGGCGCTCTGATGTTGTGGGCTTAGCATGTTTTGCATATAGCTGTCAGCGCGTTGTTGGCGGTGTTCCTGAAGTGGAGCGTGTCAGTTGCAGTAAACTTACCACTCGTACTTTTGTTATTCATTAAACATTTTGTCCCTTTCAATACTGCAATATTTCATATCGTTGCTGTCCGGCAGAAACCAGTTAACTCCATTTTGACGCTTTTGCATTTTTTTCCATAAATCAGGGCCATTGAACACCCAAAAATGGAAACCAATGAAAAGCATTAAAAAGCGCTTCTGACAAAACCAGCTAACTCCATTGGATCCTCAAACTTCCAGGCTCCACCCCCTTTTGACCTCCAATCTCATTGCGAGCTTGGAGGTCCATTCAGCTGTTCTCATCAATGATGAACAATTTTTTTTTCTCATTTCCTGAAAATTGAACATTTTGGAGTTTGCGGTTTCTGCCGGACAGCAGAGATATACTTTTATTTTGTTCTACAATACTAAATAAAAGCATATTATATGTTGTTTATCAGTGGACAGCTAGCACAGACTGCCGAAATGAGAGACATTAATATGACGTGTATTTACAGGAACTGCATGCATTGAGGTGCTTATCCACGTTATGTGTCCGAACACACTGCAACTCACCGTAACCCTCCGGCAGGTCGGGGGGCGTGTGCAGGTGCGTTCTGCTCATGTAGTTGCGGTGCCTTTGAGAGCGCACGCGTCTCTCCTGGGCACGCTGGTCACTGGACGGCACGACGCTGGTGGGCGGGGGCGTGGCCCCGTTCGTGCTGATGGGCGTGTTCTCGTCCACGATGCAGCTCAGGGGGCGGCCGGGGCTGGAGTACTCCGACGCCGGCCTAGACATACACAGAGAGAGAGAGAGAGAGAGTAAGAAAGAAAGAAAGAAAGAGAGCAAAGGAGGACAGGAAGGAAGGATAGAAGAGTTGCTTGAAAACCAAAGCTGCAACCATTTGTGATCATGTTTTAGGTTTATTTTTAGGCTATGTAATGTTATGTAAATGTATTCCACCGTTCGTCTGTTTTTCTGATTTTATGTTTTGTGTGAGGACTGCGGATGAAAATTAGCATCGTTGCTAAATGCTCTGTCCTGTCTAAATAAACAAATAAAGTAAAGTAAAGAACACATAGCACACACATTCATCCTTGAACATAATACACTGTGGACTGACTCTGTATGATTTGCTGGCTCATGTATCAATTATGCATGAATTTGACATTGGTCCAGCCATAGATATAAAATAGTACAAAGAGCACAGTGCCCTAATTCTGTGTTGACAGAACCTATTTTGCTGTGCGATCTGATCTGCTCTAGAATCTAGATAATATTCAATCCTATAGCCAACAAATCTTGTCATTTAATGATAGCTATTAGATAGCCTGGGTAAACTTAATTAACAGCACAGCTATTTAATGTTATCGTTAACCCCCCCATGGAAATGTCCCTTCTATACCTTTCTATTTCTATGATTCCAACAGTATACAAATACAGGCATGCAAACAGCCCCGAGGTGAAAAAGGTGACAACATGTTGGGGTTTTTTTCAGTTCAGGTGTCACACAATTGCCCTATTTGGATTCAAAACGGCTATTGTTGCTGAAAAGCTACAAGTTTGCATGTCTGCAAATAGCAATGCCTTCTCCGATACAGAACAGCACACCTTGCACTTTCACGTTAGCATTAATGCCGCCTTTATGTTAATTCCTGACACCCAGAGACGAGAGACACCACACCAACAATCTGTGGACCTAGGCTGACAAATATAAACACAATTTGACTATGTTTATATCCAAGCTGTGTGATATCATTTGTGAGAGTTAAACATTAAAACCTCTTCGTTCAGACTATAGTCAAAGGTACACAGACACACCAGTTCCAAAACAGCCACTTGTCTGCTGACCTCATGGACAACAGCTGGTGTATTTGCTGTAACATTTGAGGCACGCACACACAGCTGTGTGATGTGCTGGAATGAGACTACCATAATAATAGGAAGACAGCTGATAAGGACAGTAGGGAAAGCAGCGAGAGAGCAAGAGACAGAAAGAGAGGTTAAGAGAAAGGCTGCGGCCAAACTCTCTTCCTCTCTGCCCCCTCCTCCTCATCACTGTCGCCTCTCTTATCAGCCCTGTGACTCCAGTCCGGAGAGTAAAGGGAACTTGTGTTTCTTTTTTTGGGCACCTAAGTTGGTGCAACCCACTCCCACGCTGATTGGACAGAGCATTATGACATCACCTTGTATCGTGAAGTTCATGCAGGCTTCATGATAGTTTAGCTCACGTATAATGCTAGATTATCCAACATAGTGCCAAAGTGAGGCGACAAGAACACGTCTCAGCTTCACAACACTGGCTGTAAAGCCTCTCCCACTGCGTGGTGCATGTGATGTGCATTCACCTGATAGGACTCTCCCATTGTGTGGTGCACTGTGCACTCGCCTGGTAGGCCTTTCCCACAGTGCGATGTGTGTACTGTTTCACTGTGCACTCTCACCTGGTAGGCCTCTCCCACTGTGTGGTGCGTGTGATGTGGTTCAAGTACTGGATTCGTCCAGACGCCGTCCTCCTCTCTTCCCACCTTGGCAGCAGAAAACAGACACACACACACAGAAACACACACACACACACACACACACACACACACACACACACACACACACACACACACACACACACACACACACACACACACACACACACACACACACACACACACACACACACACACACACACACACACACACACACACACACACACAGAGCAGTGAGACATGGTTTTAACACAGCTGCAGAACAGAACCTCCATTGGCGGAGTTCTGCCTGATCACATTGCAAATATATTCCAGAATGTATTTAGCCTATCTCTGCGCTACGAGGGCAGTGCACATTGTTTTGTGTCTGTGTGAGTGTGTGTGTGTGTGTGGGGGGGGGTTATCCAACTCACCCGTCTGGCAGATCGTTGTCAAACAGCCGGCTGCAATCCACCACTGGTCCGCCTGTGCCAATCCGATCCCTGGACTGCAGGCTCACTAGATCCACACATGGTGGACAGATGTACACACAAACGCACACACACACACACACACACACACACACACACACACACACACACACACACACACACACACACACACACACACACACACACACACACACACACACACACACACACATTACTAGACAGCACAATACACTCACAGGGCACAGATATCATATGGGGCAGGACAGTGCAGAGCAATAAAGCTTTATGAATCGCAGGAACAGGGCCTAGAAGCTGTCAGTGGGGTGCCTTGTGGGGGCCAATCTCCTTCTGAGGAGCGTGTCTGGTATAGCTGAATTCTACTCTTCATGAAGTCTTTGTATTTTACTTTACACTATGGCCATAATGTAAAACAATGCTACATTGCTGGCCAACTGTGGGCTCCTGGGTGATGTTATGTAGCCAGGGAACATTTGTATCAACATTTGAGTGGCTTGTGTGAAGCCCCATTTCAAAATTCTACAAGCTACCCAACGTGTTGCATTGGGAATGCGTTCTGAGCTTGTAGACCTGCTATTTTTGCTATTTGAAAAAAAGTAGTATATTTTTTAATGGAATTACATCTTTTGCATGTAATGACATGCCAAAACAGGAATGTCAGTATTAATGTGGCTGGTATAAAGCCTAATTTATTCTTCGTTGTACCATAGTGCTGCATGCCGAAAATAAAGGTAATAATTAGTCTTAAGCGCAGTTCCATTTGGGGTCATTAGTCAATGAGTGAGAACATAGTAATTAATCCACTTCAACCATCCTCTGTACTCACCAACTATCTGGCCTCGCACTGTGTCACTGTCATTGGGGCTCAGCTTGTTCAAGTCCAGTCTCTGGTCTGTCGAAGGAAGAAAGGGGGGGAGAGAGAGAGATGAAGAGGAGAGAGGTGATCGTAGAGAGCAGCGAAGCAAAGTAAGGAAGCCAAGAGGGAGAGAGAGAGAAAGAGAATGGCAAATCAATAGATGAAAGGGCAGAGAGAGATAGAGAGAGACAGAGAAAGCTGGATCGATCAGTGTCTGAGAGAGACACATGTAAACCAGCACGTGCTGGGAGGGGTTTTTCTTTTTCTCCCCCCTATGGACAAGTCCCATCGCTCTGTATCATTTACATCAGCCAGACGATTCCTCTCTCTCCCTCTCTAGACCACGACTGGACCTGTATATATGATGTACCAGAACAGATGTTCTGGCTCTGCGAGGAGGCAGCCACAGGGCCGTAGAAGTTAAAAAAGAAAAAGCACAATAAAAGAAAGCTCATTGAGCCGATCGGTATAGAGGGAGCAGTGGTCAGAGGTCAAACATTTGACAAATGTCAGTACAAAGCCAGCACTATTCCACTCAGTCTGAGCACGGACGCGAACCCCTCTGCCAAACTCTGGAAAGTCTTTGTCTTCTCAACCGAGTCTGGGAATGAGAAAAGTTAAGAAAGAGAGAGAATTGTGGAGGAGGATTGGGACAGATGGGGGGGTGGGGGGCAAAAATATGTCAGGAATACCAAGTTGCCTGCAGACATGAGAAATGCCACTATCTGTTCTGTGCTCTGTTGTCTGACTGTCGCGCAGAACCGCTCAGGATGTCAGTCTAGACTAAACAGGCAGCGGGGAAAAAAAAGACACAACACTCGAAACAGTTTTGTGACGAGACTGGCCCGGGGTCAGTAGCCCGCGGAGAAAACGCAAAGCACACACAGATGGACAGAAAAAATAACAATACACAAGCTTATAAAAGAATACCTGCACATACGTACAGTATGTCTGAATACATGCAGTTATATATACACACAATAGCCAAATCGTGACCAATGCCTGTGGATGGCAGACGGAAACAGCTGGCAAAGATGCTAAAGAAAAGAAAAAGAATGACAAAACCATAGTGAGAGAGAGAGACCACAACACAAGACCGATCTGTGCTTACACTCAAATAGCCATACAATTATGCATGTCTGGGTGAAATGGCCGGTTGTCTAGATCGACAGACGGAGATAGGCAGAGCTTAGTCACTGCAGAGTGTGTGTGTGTGTGTGTGTGTGTGCGTGTGTGCTGCCAGTCTATGCGGAAAGACAGGGGGGGTAAGGAAATGCAGCAGCAAACCGCTCACAGCTGTGGAGTGTGGTTCAGGTTTCCTGTGCCGCTCCAGGAAAACAACAGTGTCAGCGGCTTCTAGTAAAAAGGCAGTGGGACTCTCTTCCTTTTGGCTCGAATGTGAGGCCGCAGGTACGAGTCACTACTACAGGCCACTCTCTATGATAGGATATGTCATACCTTAGCTAACAACTAATTTTATCCCATTAGCGTCTTTTAATGGCAATCGCAGGGTGACAGTGATTGTTTCGTCCTGTTCTTGCGTGCGTGGGTGCGTGCGTGCGTGAACCCTCTCGCACCCTGGTCTGCACTCCGTCAGGCCTAGGGTGGGAGACACCCTCCGTCACTTAGCCCTGACAGGGAAGCTGCGTTATTAGCATCTGGCTTGTCTCACTGGGCCAAGTAGGACTTTCCTCACACTAAAAGCCTAGCAGCTGGGAGAAGAGGGGGATTGAAGATAAAAGCTTAAAGATTATTGTTGATAACTACTGTATAAGGTCTCCATGCGTTCATTCTGCATCTGTACTGCAGCCAATTCTTCTCATGAAAGCTACCGTACAGAGAAATTAGCATAGCGGTAGTTCAAATCTCTCACCTCTCAGCCAAGTGACACACCGGACCGTTCTCTGAAAAGCATCAGACAGCATCGCGGTTGTATGCCTGCCAACAGTTGCAGTCTACATCCATGTCTGTCCACGCTCATAGTTATGTAGTGAAGACTTTAATGGAATTTAATGAATGTGTTTTGTGAGGTCACAGTGCCCTTGAGTTGACATTTGACACCACCTAATTCTAATCAGTTCATCCTTTAGTCCAAGTGAACGTTTGTGCCAAATGCCATGAAATTTCCTCGAGGCGATCCTGAGCTATTGAGTTCACAAGGTTGGGACATATGTATGTACACATATCGGTACGTATGTAAACATAATGCTTCTGGCCACCGGCTGTGTGCCAGCACTGAGGCATAAAAAAGGTAGAGCCGTCTGAAATGTCTTCCAAATAAGTCCACCTGGGGCTGGAGCAGTCCAGTGTAACAGAGGTTTTATCAAGCTAGTGGCAAAACATGGGTTGTAAAATTCACATCAACACAAATTGCATACACTGTAAAATACTTAGTGTTAAATTCAAATCCCTCTTTGGAGTTTAATTAACACTGAGGATTTTACTGTGTGCGCACACACTACCAGAAAGACAGACAGGTCAATCATGTGGATCCTTACAGCCTGTGTCTTTGAGGCGGTTGATGGCGTTGGACAGGAGGCGGACACAGCCCAGGAAGCCTGCCCCTTGCTTTTTGTGGATCTTCTTGTGGTTCCACACGCTGATGGTGATGGAGTCCGATTTACCGATATACCTGAGGGGCGAGAGAGAGCAAGAGAGGATGGAGAGTGGACACTATCAATATAATGGTATTATTGACATAATTTCTGGTGACAACAATGAAGATCAGAATGAGACGAGTGACAAACCGCTTCTAAAAAAAACGGAAAGATAAATGTGGGCACACTTTTCTCTACTGTCCAGTAAATTAAAACTAACAACCAAAACTCAACATGTATTATTCCTAGAATGGCATAACGAGAAGTTTTCATAAATGTGGAAAAGAGGTTACATTAGTCAACTTATTATAGACGACATCTGACCCAAAGACATCCCCGTCTGAGCAAGCCAGTCCACGAGAAACATTTACCATTTACACACAGTATGTTTGTGGCTTTGTTTGCAACTCTCCCATCTTCATCTTCATTAGTGTAATTGCAGTATTGGATAAACTGTGGGAAAGTTTTGTCACTCAAATAACAGACAGAAATGCTATGGGTACAATGTGACCGCACTTAGCACAGTAGGGGAATTACTGGCGCCACTTGTAGCGTAGACGAGGAGACTGACCGATGTGCTCGATCAATAACCGTAGTATGGATGAAAACGGGAACATCCAGGCAGACATTTCTCTTTCTGCTGTGTGTGGAGACAGCTTAATCAAGTTACTCTCGTAATAAGAGTTAACTGCAACAATCAGGTTATATTGCGTGTGTGCAAACATTGTCACTGGATGAAGGATTTGGTGGGGAGACGTCTAGATGAGCCTGACAGACAGGAGACGAACGTTAACGACCGAGCCATATTATCCCCCGTCTGACTCGGTCTGTCTCCTACAGTAAATTGTCTTTCCCCTCCTCTATTTTGCTCATTTCTCTCTCTTTCCTTTCTTCCATGAAGAAGCGCGTCGTGGTCGGGTGGGTTCCCCTCCTTCGGTGTAAAACTAATCATCCATGGAGCACGCGGACCACATCCCAACTGTAATTATCACGCTGCAATCGACAGGGATGTGAAACAATGGGGTGTGAGTAAGGCGTCTGGACAGTTTGAGTTAATGCCAAATGCCTGTCTGGGTGGTGGGGGGGTGTATGAGCTGGACAGACGTGAGGGGAAGCGGTGCAATCAAACCCAGGTGATCTGGAATGCTCTCTCTGTGTAATATAATTCATTAGTCTGCCGGAGATTTCTCTAATGACACTCAAAGGCAATAATCACACACATGCCGAGCAGCGGGGAATGTGTACGGAAAAAAGAAAGGGTTGGGGTGGCGAGGGGTTGAGGGTGCAAGGCAGCAGATTAAAAACACTCGCCTGGACTTTTGAAATTAAGCCTATTGTATTTGTAGATCACATTTGTGTTAAGAGACACCATTGTCCCCGTCAATCTAATATTTCCTCTCAGGGCCACAGCGTGCAGCACCTGGTCAAAATGACAGAAAATGCACCGAGTTCCACCACTCTGAAGGCTGCTAATGGTTTTGTTCCAGTTTTCATTCCTTCTGTATTTCATTCCTTCTGACCGCCAGAGGCAGTGTTTTCAACACCTGGATATCCAGGTGTTGAAAACACTGCCTCTGGCGGTCATCCGGAATTCATAGAACCTTAGTTATATGCATAACTCTCACTTTCAATCATTATCTACCTGACACATTTCAGTGATAATCCTCAAATTAAGTATTAGTGTAGTCTAGTGCAACAGTTCCGCCATCAAACACAACCCTATACCCAAAGAAAGGTGTTGTTTCAACAGCATGATATAGCATTTGCACAATACACAGAACCCGATGGAACTGGCTACACTACAGTATTTAACTGATGGAATGCGCTATTAAAGACCCAGTGACATGCTAGAAATTATGACATTTGCTTCTACATATCACGTGTTTCCTGTAAAAACAGTATAATGGGGTGGGACGTCATGGATATTGATTGGCAGTTATAGTAGCCAACAGGACTCCATAAAAACAAGCGTTTCACCCAGAGACGGCACATTACAGCTTGCATTTGAACGGTCTTGTTGTCATGCTAAACTAGCTTAACAAAAACGGAAACTAGTCAATAACCAAATGTAATGACCCGAATTCTGTTCATCTGAAGAACAGTTCATGACAAAGGATATTCAAGGAATTACTCCTTATTTACAGCAAAATCATGTTGAAATGAATTTTACATCACGTTGGAAAGGGACTGATCAAATTGAAGACACATCACAGTCATGGTGTTACATAAAATAAACATATATACCATCCTAAATGACCAAAAGAACACCATGATACAACACTACACATAATGCCCACAACATAATCCTATAACGTGCTCCCATATTGAACCAACAACAAAATAATAAAAAACACAATAACATAACATAACAAAATCTTACTTCACCCTATAGCCACCTAAGCTAAGCTAAGAAAACCGGAAGCTAAAACATTGTTTAATAACCCAATCTTTGCTTTAATGCAAGATTAAGCCTTCAAGAGACATCACATCTGATAACCCCGTGGTTGAGGTTAGCAAACAGACTTCTCATCACAGGTGTTTTATTTAATGCTAATTAAAGCAATTTTCCAAGCCACCCCCTATGAAACAAATGGAGAATGTATGGGAGATTCGGAACCACTGTCCACTGTGTCCCTATTTCGGGCATGTCATCACACAGATGAACATCTTTCATTTTCTTCAAAACATTTAAAAGATTTTCAAAATAATTCAACATTTTGTAAAAAATGACCCATTTACAAGCTCCCATGTCCCATTGAGCTTAAAGATCTTATTTTATTGCAATTTGACGTACGATTAAGTATATAGGGCTTAAATGGTTAAAGCCAAGGCCTGCAGTACTTCACATACTTGGAACAGGCAGCGTCAGGAGGAGAAGCCAGGCAGGTTGCCAGCTAGACTTTGTCTGCTATCCTTGGCATGTCTGCCACTTCCTGCAACAATGCTGACAGGTCAGAGTTCACAAGCCAGTCTACTGGCTTGAACTGACCACTGAAACCATGTGCCTGGACCGCACTCTGACGTTTCAATGGTGCACTTGCAAACACAAACACACACAGACAAATACTGGCTCTCCCCACCCTCACATGAGCACACACAACAAATGGAAACAAAGAGTCACTGCCAGCAGCCTTTTAAATGCAGTTGGCTGTATTGTTAACACCAGGTGTTGCAGTCACTATTTTAATAAGTGTGCGCCAGCCAGCCAGCTAGAGCTGCTCTCTCAGTCAATTAAGACTTCTCTCCTCTCCAACACACCACCTGAGAGTCCTTCCGCTGGCCAGAGAGTAAACACGCACATACACATACGCACACGCACGCACACGCACACGCACACACACACACACACACACACACACACACACACACACACACACAGGGCACTGTGATGTTTAACTCATCACTGGCACAGAAAACACTCCTGCAGTTTCCACATAAACTCCAGTCCGCTCAGCTCACTGGCTCTCGGGAGAGATTGGAGAGGAGAGCTCCACACGGCCACAGGTCCATGTTCTCCTATCCATCAATCTGAGGTCACTCCACACTGTGCCTCTGAGGGGCAGTGGATGTATGGAAGTGTGTGTGTGTGTGTGTGTGTGTGTGTGTGTGTGTGTGTGTGTGTGTGTGTGTGTGTGTGTGTGTGTGTGTGTGTGTGTGTGTGTGTGTGTGTGTGTGTGTGTGTGTGTGTGTGTGTGTGTGTTTCTCTCCTGTCAAACGTGACATGAACAGCTAATTAAACAGCCATGTAGGGAGAGGGGGGTCCCGTATCCTGAGCAACCAAACAAACGGAGACATGTGCTTCCTCTTTCTGTTGGCTGGGCGTGACGGCTGGATAAACACCGAGCAAATACTGGAAACTTTCACTCTCGCTTTTCAACTCGTGCACACTCACTTTCACTCCTTTTTTCCAGGTCACTTTCACAGGACAAGCAGTCTGTGCGAAAGGCAACAAGACATGCACGTGTTTCTGTCCGTGGGGGAAAATACTATCGTGCTGACCTGCCCCCCCCCCCCCATGCAACATGCATTAAGTGATGCATTAAGGAGATTTTTTTTTTAGCCTGTGATTGCTAGGTCTATAGAATGATGTAATTATTGGGTCACTAAGTAAGTGAGAGGCCTGGTGTAAACAAGGGTTCCTTTTGGCCCCGGCTGCAGACACTTCTCTGTGTGCTCTCTTAGCTAAGTCAAATAAAGAAAAGTACATCATAAAGAGCTCAAAATAGTCAAGGCGGTTGCACTGATAGATGAGTGGATGCAGGCTGCCGGCAACGCTGAGCTCAAGTCTTTGGTTAGGCGGAAGGTATTCTTGTAAAAAAAAAAGGAGGACAAATGTGCTCATTCCGCCTTCAGAGCAGATGTTGGAGAGCGAGGCGGCGAGGGAGGTACAGGTCAGGATGTTGTGGCAGGTGTGTGTGAGTTTGTGTGTGTGTGTGTGTGTGTGTGTGTGTGTGTGTGTGTGTGTGTGTGTGTGTGTGTGTGTGTGTGTGTGTGTGTGTGTGTGTGTTTGTGTGTGTGCTTACAGGTCGTAGTGTTGGTTCCACTTGGGGTCGAGTGTGTTCCTCACAGTGTCTGTAGAGTGGCATTGTCCTGAGCCGTCCACCACCACCTTAGCGAAGGGATCGGGGAGACCTGCGGGGAAGGAAATCACAACAAAACATAAACAACACATGGCTCCACCACACAACACGAGGGTCGGGGGGGGAACAAAACTCTAATTCAGACAATGAGGCAGGTCAATCTATCATTACTGAGACGACCAAACAAAAGACTTCTCTGGCTCTCAATGAGATGCGGGGCTTTGCGTGAACGCTGATGAATGACTATGTGTGACAAGGCCATGAATGAATGGCAACATGTGATAGCAGTGTGAACCCGAGCTGCTGCGTGACAGGTGGAGATGAGCTGCGCTGTCTCTAATGCCTGGGTGCCTTTAAACACTTAACGTGCTTTTCAGTACCATGGCCAAACAGGACTAGCTAGGGCTTCCCCGGTTCTTGGGTGTCAGTTTCCACCCTAGTCTAAAGTAACGTTTACATTTAAAAATGTATTTAGAATCTTGTTGCCAGTGGCCACACTTAGCTGACTGGATTATTGTTTTAACGACTTAAACCCTTTATACTTAGTTGACCGGGGTCCCCCAGGGCTGTATACTAGGTGCCAGGCTAGTATTTCACTTCACACACCAAATCTCTTTGACAAAAGTAGCTGATCTACAAGCTCACAATGCATCGTAATGTGAACCGTTGTGAGCTTGTAGATCTGCTATTTTATGCCAAATGTTCGTCCTAGAATAGGGATGCTAGGGTTAAAGTGGCCCTAGCAGGCCCCCACTCGGCCCTATGGTGGAAAAGCTTCCTGCTGACCGGTAGGACCTGCTGGGCGACATTCACCCGGTTGCAACAGTGCTGCGGCTGGGTTGGAGGCATGCGCACTTACTGGCATCAACAGATATCATGCATGCACTCACGCACAGACGCCACGTTGTGTGCACACAAAACAAAGACACAACTCAGACGGCTGCTTCTATATACTGTATCTATGGCAGTTCCTCTGCACCCACTCTCTGCCTGAGTATTTGCTCAGCTCCTGAACGCTGGAATGGGAAGAATGGGCACCACAGAAACCACCTGAGTGAGTGGGGGGGACCTTTACACACTCACCATGACAGCCACTCCAAAACATACCAAAACACACACACAACACTGTGGACATCTAACCCCAAGTGAGTCTCCCAGGTTAAAAATGAACTGGCTAGCTCAGGCTAAACGACAGTGGAAAAGTCTTCTAATTGGCTACACATTTAAGACATATGGGCTGTGTGCCAGGCCATGCTGCTGCATCTCGCTAGAACGCTGTGTTAAACCGTTACTATATACAGTATTTATATCGATATTAAATGTGCCGAGAATGGTTTTCTTTGTGATATTCAACTTCTTAAAAGTCATATTGATAAGAGAGTAAGATTCGCACACATGACTCCCCAATGTAGTGTATCAAATAGGCCTACTATGTGCTGCAATACGTAGTATAGCAGCATACGCTGAGACCCCCCACATGTGTTGCCACACAGACACTATATTCTGTAAAAAGCTCACAACGTGTTGCATGGCGATGTGCTGTGAGCTTGATCGATATAAATAGATCTGCTATTTTTTAAATGTTTTGAAAAAAGGTTGAATATTATTTGAATATTTATTTCAAAATAGGGCATAATAGGCCTCCCCCCCCCCGTGATCTTTGGTGGCCCCTCCCCCAAGAGGGGACTGGACCCCAGGTTGCGGAACACTGCTTTAAAAGCACTGGTTCTCAACCTTTTTCATTTCAAGGACCCCAATTTGATACAATATTTTTTATATCTGGGATCCCAATCTACACGGTAAATAATCCTCAGTGTTAATTTAACACTATGAGAGTGTACAAATAGTACCAATTGGACTCTTACAGGTCCATTTGGTTCCAAAGAAACACCAGCCAATATTGATAATATTACTTGGTGACTTTGACTGATGAAGGCAACATTCTCATCCAGCGAGTTCCCAGAGGACACATCCAATGGTAACACAGTGTGTTGGTGAAGGCTAGAGGCAGCTGGCAGCACGGGGGGGGGGGGGGGTAACCAGTGGTGGAAATTAAATATGCACATTTACTCAAGTAATGTACTTAAATACAATATCGAGTTGTTTTTTTTCACTTTACATGAGTATGTCCATTTTCCAATACTTTGTACTTCTACTCCAGAACATCTCAAAGGAAAATATTGTACTTTTTACTACAGTTATTTGAAAACGTTAGCTACTTTGCAGATTGAGAATAGTACAAGACATCCAATGAAGCCCTATTTTATACTTCGAAAATAGCCAATCTACAAGCTCGCAACGCGTCACATTGCGGCGTGTTGTGAACTTGTAGATCTGCTATTTTCAGTACTTTTACTGGTACTGTAAGTGTATTTTTGATGCCAATAATTGTGTACTTGTACTCAAGTGAAAGCTTGAATACTATTACTTGTAACAGAGTATATTTATATTGCTACTTTTAATTAAGTAAAAGATCTGAGTACTTGGCCGTGACTAACCCACATTTCTAATTATTTGTATTTCACAGTGCATACTTCAAAGGCACTGGCATGGGCCACCATAAAGAAACTACTACTATTTAAAAATGCAAGATACTTACGAAAGAAGTCTTTCTTCACCAAGTTTTTGGCACAGAGAACTGAAAGAAAGAAGAGAAGGGTGGGTGTTACTTAAATTGTGCAGACACCACTCACACATACTTGCTGTTGAAGGTTGCTGAAAGGGGATTGTTTGGTTCAGGACTGATGTGGGACGTTCTCATTATAGGAGCCTCTACAAACACAGACTAACATCAGATATGGATTGCACCATCCATCTCTCACCGTAGATCGCATTGCATTCACATTGCATGACATGACATCACATAAACAACAGCGGTGGTAGGCAGCTAGTGGTTGGCTGAGAACGAAGGCTTACAGGCCTAACAGCGAGCTGCTTGGTTGATCGGTATGTACTTTCTTTTGGCAAGCGACCTTAATGCCTCGTCGGCACACCTTACATTTTTATTGTATTGTCTGCGTAGAATCGGCAAGCTACAAAGCAATTCAAGTTGCATTCTTATTGCTCATAACAACTTTTCACCTTTTTTATACAGAGGGAGAGAATAGAATCTTTTCCCAGCCTTGTCACGGTTTCTGGAGGAAAGGAGTTGATCCTACAGATCCCCCTCTGGGGGCCACGGAGGCGGTTGCTGGGGCAATGAGGCAGAGACACTTATGCTGTGTTCACACTGGCAGCTACAAAGATACAATCTACCATTCATTTTCAATGGAAGCCAGCGACATGAAGATACAAAGTTACATCCAACATTTGTAGCTGCTACAAAGCTACAAATAAGTTGAGCTGGCTTCAACTTCAGATACAAAGCTGCAAAGTGACAGATGCTCTGTAGCTTTGTTTCTTTGTAACTTTTGTATCTGCCAGAGTGAACAAAACCATCCTCCACCCCTGCTTGCCTTGCCTGCATGCCCATTTCTCTGTCAGTCAGTCGGTCTGAGTTCATTCTGTCTGTGTGGATGGACATAGGTCCGCTCACAAACTGAGCGAACACTCGGACACTGAAGCCCCAGATATAATTAGTTGTATGCAGCATACAACTACTAATACAACATGCAACATGCTTGAAGATGTGCTATTTTTGGTGTGTGACATCAGCACGCAACCAGTATGAATCTGACTTAAAGGAGTAGTTCAAATTATTGGCTTAGGAAAAGCGACAAAAACTAAAAACTCTCCATGAATTCAAGGCTTCATGGGGTGTGTAATTGATAGAAAATAAGTCATTTTTTGGGTGAACTACTCCTTTAAGTCACTCTCACGGAAACATTGTCTGCCTTGTTTTTTTTTTTTTTTTCAGCAAAAGCACCGTAGTACGTTGTTAGTCTTAGCGAAACCATCAGTAGATGGGGTGATTTTGGAATGTGCCTATAGCATTTACATCAATTTATCAAAACACTGGGTTTTAGATTCCCAGTTTCCCACTGCCAATGGCCATTTCCTATAAACAGCTATTGACAAAAGCAAAAATTAACCCTGCCTCCTTGGGGATGTATAATTCCTCCCTGCTAGCATAGATGTAACCCTGTAAAAACAGTCTACGAGAAATGAGAATAGTTCGCCTAAATGTGCACAGAAAGAACCCCCATGCAATTTTGTGTATGAAAATACAACTCGAGTTGGTCTGGCTTAAAGCAGGATTATTTGAGTTCAGGAGCTAATTAAGCCACAAACCGCTGCCAATATAATGACTATCAACATTCTCACTATGGCGGGGGGACCAATCTCCACCCATCCACCGTGGAAAAACAGCAGGCTGACCTAAAGACAACAGCTGCGGTTGGGAGGGCCATCACGGTGCCATGTGAGCCCATTTCACACCTTTCCTGGATGAAATCTGCTTTATGTCTAGCTAGCATGGCCGTGGGGCAAGCTCTGTGTTTTGTGTGTGCGTGTGTGTCTTTATGGAGGCTAGCTTGCCTAATGCCCTCACGTGCAGGTTAAGAGTGCTCAGACTTTGCTTTGCTAATACAAATAGACAAAGGCCCACCCATAGGGGAGGCGGTCTGCCGTTTAAACCGCTGAATCTACAGTCACTGCTATTCATCCAACCATTCAGTTGTATATGTGTGCCACTGTGTTTGCAGGCCTCAGTTGAAACAATGTTGCCGACGAGTGACGTGACGCCTTGCCTGCCGTAGCGTGAAAGGTACGACTATGTATGAAAAAAGAAAAAAATGCACAAATATGTACATACGTACGCACAGCGTTTACAGTGAATTACTCAGACAATGGGTTGAGGGCTTAATGAGAAGAACGCCATGTAAAGAGAGAGAAGGGGGTGTTTGGAATGAAAAAACAGACGACAAAACTGGATCTAATTCCTCTCTGGGGGGGTGGGGGGTGCAGGCCCGGGGTGGATGGGAAGGGAGAGCATGCTCGACAGACGCGGAAGAATTTCTTTCCGCAAACATCCCTGGGAATGTGTTACGTTCCAGTGAAACCCACCTCATTACTCAAACATCTGGTATGCATCTCCCTCAGTCGCTCTCTCTTCCTCAACACGCACGCACACATGCACACACACACACACACACACACACACACACACACACACACACACACGGTCTTCTACCCCTCACTCTGTACTCTCACTCCACTGATCTTAATTAATTATTAACAGGCAGAGAGAACTGTGTGTGTGTGTGTGTGTGTGTGTGTGTGTGTGTGTGTGTGTGTGTGTGTGTGTGTGTGTGTGTGTGTGTGTGTGTGTGTGTGTGTGTGTGAGTACTGTAGGCAGTGAGGGAGGGTGGAGAGTGGTTAAGGAACAGGTGACAGCATTCTTTTTGTTTCTATAATGCTTGGTGCCCTTGGCACTAGCTTATATGGCGAGGAGCAGGCCTCTTTTAGCTCCAACATCCCTGGCGCTGGATCAATATATCCCATTCAAATCTCTTTGACACCAGTGACCACTGAAGTAATAATAATAAACTTTACTCGTAAAGCACGGTTCATACATCATTTAGAATGTAGCTCAAGAAAGTTGCTTCACAATATTGAGAATGTAAGAGCAATTTAAAAATGCACACAAAAGGTTGACAAAAAAGGACAAGGAGCCACTAGGAGGTTAAGTGGCTGTGTTGGAATTGGAAGGTTCCCGGTTCAACGCCTGCATATCACTCCAGGTCTTAGTCCTTACACTGGCTCCCTGTGTGTCAAATAATTGATTTCATAATACTACTGTTGGTCTATGAAGCTTTGAATGGTTCAGGGACAAAATACATTTCTGATCATGTACGATACCATGAACCATCCAGACCTCTCGGGTCATCGGGGAAAGGTCTGCTTTCTGTCCCTAAAACAAAAAATAAAACGTGGGGAAGCAGTATTTAGTTTTTATGCACCACATATCTGGAACAAACTGTCAGAAAACTGCAGGTCTGCTGCCACTCTTATTTCTTTTAAAACACAACTAAGACCTTTCTGTTTGCCGCTGCCTTTGATTGAGGTACTTTTCTTTCTCTCCCTTCTGCACTGTAACGTTATCTGTTACTTTTATTGTATAATTGTGTTTCCTTTGCTTGTTGTTCTGTGTAAAGCACATTGAATTGCCTTGTTGTTGAAATGTGCTATACGAATTAAATTGCCTTGCCTCCTCCTGTCATCATGTCAAAGACACAGAACCCTTATCTTCTTCCGAGACTGTTTGTGCCTCTGTTGGTGGTGTGTGTGTGTGTGTGTGTGTGTGTGTGTGTGTGTGTGTGTGTGTGTGTGTGTGTGTGTGTGTGTGTGTGTGTGTGTGTGTGTGTGTGTGTGTGTGTGTGCGAGACTGAGTGAATGTAATATAGCTACATTGTAAAGCGCTTTGGAAAAAAGGTGCTATTTAAATGCAAACCATTTACCAGACCATTTAACTTACACGCTCAGCACCATTAACAACATAAGATGGATAGAGCGGGCCTGTGTGTGACCCTACATTATAATGTGAGGTCCATATGTCCGTAAGAGAGGGATATGAACCTTGGTTAGGATTAGGTAGGATTAGGTAACCCTGGTCAAAAAATATGAGAAATATTAGGAAGTAAACAACTAATGAGGTGAAGAGAACGCTGCTCCCCGGTACCACAGGTCATCCAGTAGACAGCCTAATGGCCTGTGATCTACAACTGTGTTCTCTTTAACCACTTTCACCCTGACGTCCATATTTTGGGCATGTCATTATACGTAGGCAAAATCTTTCAAAAATATAAAACATTTTCTATTTTAACTATTTGTCATACAACGAAGAAGGGCTTAAGTGGTTAAAAGCAGGCTTCAGACGTGCATTTTTCTAGCCTTTGGTAGGGTAAGTTAAAAGTCCATGTGTGTGCGATGTGTGTATGTGCATGGCATTGTAGGTGTTCTTATGGACAGGGTTTATAAATGCTGTATTTTGTGGGTGGGACAGTGCACATTGCACTTTGTATGTTTGTACATAATTCTTTTGTTGTCCTGCACAATGAGTTTACTGTGCGAGAAATATGCTCAATTGACTACGAAAAGTCTACAGCGTGATCCCAGCATGTATATGGTGGAATAGACAATTTAGACGACAGGAAAACAAGAGCTACAGGGTGAGGCAAGCGTCTGTCTGTCTGACTGAGGTACGAAGATGATATGGCAAACATAACGGACAGTCAGGCTAAGCCTATATAAAATCCCTGTGGACTGACCGAGGAGCCCTGCAGACCCTCCTGCGAGTCCATGCACAAGCCTCAAGCCAACACTGCAATTAGGCCTATATAGGCTCCATATGAAAATATACAAGGGGCAGAATTACAGCCCAAAAACAGAAAGCGGAGACCAAACCACCGGAATGGCCCAGACGGCGGAGACAATGGCTGCTTGGAGGCCACTCGTGATTCGGAGAACCACAGAGGCACAGGGGGAAGGGGGAGGGGAGTGCGAGGGCGTCAATCAGGACGCGCTGGAAGCCAACCATCAGAACACAACCCTCATTACACAGTGACAGCGCTGTCAGACAACGGTCTGCTGCTTGTCACTGGAGCAAAACACAAACAGTCATTATGAGAAGTGACAGTGATGCACCGGAGAGCTTGAGGGCGAATGCTTCAGGTTGCCGATTTCTGATTCTGCATGGATTAGAGGGAGCTCATTTTGGAAATATTCTTGAACTGACCTACCATGAAAACTTCATTGGACCTAATATTGCCGGCTGCCGTCAAATTATTTCCACTCAGAAAAACAACATCATGCACCAAAAATAAGGTACTCAAGATGACCAACCAGGCCAGATGTCAGCGCCATCGGACGCCAGGAAGGGGAACTTGGCGGTCGGAAAAGGATGCGAGCCAGAGTCCCAGCAGGCGTCTCGTTGTGATGGACAGACATACAGATGCAAGCATGCACACACTCTCTCCCACACACACACAAATGTGGTGGCCTGAAAGGAACTTGCCAGACAACACAAAGTCTCACACACACTGTGGCATGACCCCCCCGTGGGGCAGTCTGAGTGGACTGAAGGGGAAGTCTATTTCTAGAAGGAGTGGTGGCTTGGGGCAGGGAGGGGTGTCTGCTACCTTTGTTTGGCCAGTGTGACATGTCAGTATCATGGTATGCTGTGCACCAGTTTGCTCCCGTTCCTCTGAGACAACACAACGACTAGTGTTTCTAATGTAACGATTAACCCTGATGTCCGTTCTTTTTTCCCCCTTTTTGTCCAGAAAACAGCCATCTACAAGCTCACAATGTGTCGCATCGTGACACTTTGTGAGCATGTACTGTATATTGGCTATGTTTGCAATTAGTCATATGTCATAGTTGTCCCCAACAAACATATGATTGATTGTCAAAGCAAACCATAATGACTTTGTTTCACAGCTTGTAGACATTGCGGAGCTTCTTTCACCTCTATCATCACCTCCAATCATCATCAATCTTTATTTCGCCTTGAGAAACAACCTTATTTACAACGTTATCAATGGTAAGATTTAATAATAGAAAAACGCACACATCAAGATTAATTAAACACTTAACCTGGCGTCCATATTTTAGCATTTAAAAAAGCTAAAATAGCTAAAATAAAATAGCTCACAATGCATGCTGACACGTTGTGAGCTTGTTGATCTGCTTATAGATTTTCACCGCACGACAGTGTCATGACAAAGTATAAAATAGGGTCTTTTTAAGTGTTTAAAGAGAGAATATAAGAAAAGTATGAACTAAATAAATAACACATCTACAGTAATCTACAGTAGGAGATTCAAATCAGTTCCAATTAAGTTTCATTTAACCCATTAAGACCTGGAACGCATCTGTGCAATTTTTTGATTTGAGCTAAAAAAACATTATTTTACACTTATTCAAACTTATTATGGCTATTCAAAAATAGGCATAGCGCACCGAGTGCCGCACTATGAGCTTGTGTAGATCTGCTATTTTTGAAAAATTTAGAACATTTGTGCAAATCTTTGAATATATATTTTTTTTTAAAGCAAACATTTGTAACTCAGATCTTTGCTTCTGGGACCCCCTGGAACCAAATATTGTGAGATGGGGGGTCCGCGGCCAAATACATATCATTCATGTCCTTGACATGAAAAGGTTTGAGAACCACTGACATAGCAACAAAAGTTTTTTCCAAAAAAGGATTTAGAAGACATTTTCACTTCACTTAATGGGTTAATTCATTTCTGAGATCAGTCTTTTGAACTGCCGCAGTGGCAACGGAGAGTTCAAGTTGAAGGTGCTATGTAGTTTTTGTTCCAAGCGTTAAGGACACAGAAACCAAAGGCAGATTTTCCAATTTCAGTTCTCTAACATGTGGAACATGAGCATTAAGTCTACTTTGCGAGCGAGTACCCAAACATATGGAGAACCATCTTCAATCTGATGTAATCAGACAGATGTGGCTGAGGGCCTTGATGTTGCTGGACTGCAAGAGCTTGAATATATGTTAGAACTCTCAAAATGGTGGCTGGCTTTGTGGAAGCGATGGTTTGTGTTGCCATGTTGCCCTCTTTGGTGCCGCTGACCCAGTTCAGTTTTGGTTAAGCTTCCCAGCTGTTTGCTTCCAGCATTCCGACAGATCTCCAAGCTTGGGCACTCAAATAAATCAGAAATTTCAAACAAATCTCTAGCTGTCTGATGTCTCCTTGATGAAGCCAGTAGTAGAGAGATGTTCTGAATGAAGGGCGAGTAGGCGGGAGGGAAAAGATGTGTGTCCAAACACAATGCTTGGTGATAGAGAAGTTACAATATTTCAGGCAGGGCACAACAATTATTTAAAGCTTATTAGATAAAGTTAGTTTATTTTATTTCAGTCCACATTAAGTACTGTACTATATAGTCCAGTATAGGAGAATACCAGCACTCATGGAACTGTCCTTTAAGGCACTTTTATTTATATACGTATATATACACAAGTTGGCATGGTATACTGCAGAGCAGACACAACGCTGATGAAGGCTTGACGCCGAAACGCGTACGTTGCGGTCTGCTCTGCAGTATACCATGCCAACTTATATATATAAATAAAAGTGCCATAAAAGGACAGTCCCGTGAGTGCTGGTATTCTCTTACAGAGATTTATTGTAAAGTTACTTTTCCAGACCGTGCACCCAGTAAGAAAGTTCAGTAACGTACAGTTCAGTTGAAACAAGTCATGCTCGCACCCTTGATGTTAATAGTACAGTGTTTCCCCACAGAGCCACAGTATATACTGTATATACAGTGTGTCTATGTTGTACATGTTATATACTCTATGTGAATTCCTTCCTGATGCAATGGCTTTGTATAATGACACTAAGTCAAGTGACTGTACCCTGTTTTCTTGCCAGTGCACAGAGCTCCTCCACATTTACGGGGAATGTGGGGGAACGCGGCCCCGATGACAAGAGCCTTCCCCAAGAAAACGGAAACGGGTGAGCTTGCACCTACAGGGCGGCATCGTAAATCTGCTTTTTATTAGCCGCCGCAGACGTGCTTTCTCAAGCTCGGACGCTGACAAATATATGCGCTCGCTGTAGTGTCCTGGTACATAAACATGGAACAGGGAAAGGCACATACGTAACCGCACACACACAAGCTCCGATACTAAATCCTGGGAAAGAGCAGAAACGTAAAACCCCCTTATTTCAGATGGTTAGAATCACATAATTTCTTTTCCACGTCTCGTTACAACCAAAATGCCGTATTCAGGGAGTGGCAATTCCTAGCCCAGGCAAATGATGCAGAGGCTTGCCAAAGCGAATAAGGGGTGAGGGGTTTCGATAGGAGGAGGAAAAGACAGAAAGGCCGGCAGCAGAACAGAGGAGTTGAGCTCTATAAAAAGAACATGCAAGTGACACTGCAAATGGAATCCAGCTCATCATTATTCCTGTACAGAGGGAAAATATCACCCTGCGCCCACAATAAACATGTCGTTAAAACCACCATGGCACAAACTCATTTTCCAAACATTTCTCACCAGGCCACCCACTCCCCCTCCCTTCCCAGCACCCCTTCTTTGCAGAAAGACACACAGTTTCTCTCTCTCTCTCTCTCTCTCTCACACACACACAAAAAAACCACACATGCGCACACATATACAAATACACACTCCGGAAAAACATGGCGTAACCTCCACTGCATCTCGGCTCATCTTAAATCCTCTTGTCGCCATAGCAACGGTGGTATCGAGGCAAGGCGAGAAAGAGAGGGAGAGAAGGGACCCTCTGTGTCGTCTGTGTTTCTCATTCCAGTCGCAAAGCCAAGAGCTGCAGCGCTCACTGATGGTGTGTGTGTGTGTGTGTGTGTGTGTGAGAGAAAGGGGGGGGGGGGGAGGCCCCGCTGAGATATTCCCGCCAGGCGAGGAGTGACGAGTATTGACATTTAAGACAGCAAATACTGAAACAGGGCATTGGCGCTGCCTGTCAATCAAATGCACCGTCTGGAGATAGTAGAAGCCTCAGAGGTGGCCTTCTAATGCAGGCATAAGGTTGGCCTCAGAGTGGAATGTGACAGACAGAGTTTTTTTCCCAGTACCAGGCCGTGCCTACAGTGCCTGTAAACCATCAGTTGAATTAAGTACGGGTGACGGCGACACCGTGAGTAATGACAAGTGGAACTGCCGTACATCACGGCTAGAGCGCGGGCCGCGGCTGATAACAGAGTGCCTCTGCTCCATCATTGGCCTGTCCGTACAGGGAAAAAGAAAATAAGCCTTCCCATCTCCCTACCGCTGATAAATGACAAAAACCTTTTAGAGCAGAAGACTCTGCTGACTTTTGTACTGCCATTATTGTGAATATACCGTAGAAGAATAAGGAAATTGAGGTCGAGTACAATTTCGCGATTGTAAGCCACTTGAGAGCATAGTTCTTTTAACATCTCCTTCAGAAAGACGTAGCATCACTTACTGTCCAGCTACAGTCTCAACTCACGGAACAGTCCTCAACTAAAATATTGCACAGGGCAGATATGACAAATAACTTAAATATACAAAGAAATGACTGACAGTGACCAATACCAATAATCAAAATAAATAATGTAGTATGGCAAAATAGGCCATATTTAATCATTTAGCTGTCAAATAGCTGATCCACAAGCTCACAACACGTAAGTGTAAGTTTGTAGATCTGCTAGTTCCACTATTTCAGAAAATTTTTCAACATGGAAACTTTTATGACGATTACGCAAAATAATTGCGATGATTGCGATAAGGCAATTATGTACTATTTGTGACAGGCCTAAACATGGTGTCACGCCGGAATGAGGAGCTGGGGTGTCGTATGGATCCTCTTTCATGGTAGCTGCTTGGCTGACTTTAGTGTATTGAGACACATAATGGCTCCCCCAACATCCCTAGATTACAGCCCCCCAATATACGCACACAACACAGACATGTGTTGACAGGAGAAGGATATCAAACGGAACACAACCACCCTGAAGACTAATCATTGTGTATATTCCTGCACTATACCTGCACCCAGTGATCTTGGTACATAGAAATTGATCTATTGAAGATTCTGACTTTCAAATGTACATATTTTTTGTTTTGATTGTATTGCTGTATTGTGCTTTTTGCTTTGGCAATGTAAACGTATGTTTTCTCATGCCAATAAAGCCCTTTGAATTGAATTGAATTGAATTGTGTGTGCTTCCTTTTCCCAGCCTTTTACTACTTAAGGGACACTATCATGATTTTCAACATTGTCTAATGTCTATAGTTCAGTGTTTATTTATAGGGCTAATAATAGAGCCATAAAATAATAGAGCCATAAAATGTAGCAGTCTTCAGGGTGTCTCTGACTGAAACATTGGCAAAGTTGTACTGAAAGGTTTACCCGTGACGTCACTGGGATAACATTCCTGCATGTGAAAACTACCCCTTCTTTATCGTTTTCAGCCGTTACCTTCAGTGACCATGACACGATCCTTGTCTGCTATACAGCCAAACAATGACATCATATTGATATGTCCGCCATAGACCTCATGATCGTGCTTGTCCGTGAATTGCATTATTGGAATTCACAGAGAAAACACAGACAAGGAGATTAACAACATCAACACCAATCAGCCAGTGTCAGCACCACCTGAGGAGGCCAGCCGACTAATCATCTCGGAGGCTGACTGTATGCAGAGCCTTGAAACAGGTGAACACCCGTAAGCTGGCGGCAGCATCCCTGACAGCATCCTCAAAGCATGTGTGGACCAGCTGACGGGAGTGTTTGTGGATATTTTCAACCTTTCCCTCTCCCAGGCTATGGTCCCCACAGGCCTCAGGATGTCCACCATTGTGCCGGTGCCTAAGGTATCGTGGAGAGCTGTCGCCCTCACCGCTATTGTCAATAAATTCTTTAAAGGTTGGTATGAGACTACATTATGTTCCATGCGACCTGCCTCGCAGGACCCGTGGCAATTTGCATGTCGTCAATCAGATCCACTGAGAATGAAATGACATGGCTCTTCACACGCCCTCTCTCACCTGGATGAGGGGAACAACAGATGTGTATGAATGCTGCTCATGGACTACAGCTCAGAATTCAACACAACAGCTCCCGCCTGTTGCTCAGAGACGTAAGCCTACACCAGACCGTGGGCAAGAGGATACAGATATTCCACCAGGTGGTGAGAAGAATGGGCAACATTACTGTCACTACCACTTTATACATTTGTCATTACGTTTGTCATTATATCCGCTGCTAATTTAACTGACACATTATAATGTAATTTTCATTTAAACCATGCACCATGTACATATCGTTATATTTGCTGCTATTTTTAACTGCCTCATTACATTTCTAACCATGTACCTTATGTATATTTTTACACTGTTTACCTGTTTCTTTCTTTCTCTCTCTATTCTTTCCTCCTTTCTTGAAACGCGAAACGATGGTGATTGTACGACTATTTTTTTACACACTGTGATGTGTGACAATAACGTTGAGTTCAGAACGTACGAAGGTCGAAATAGCAAACAGGGAAATGTCAGTCAATATGGGTTGTATAAATATTGTTTCAATACACTATATAATCATCAACAATTAACTGAAAAGCACAGTCCTTTTAATAAAAATCAACTTATCTAAGTGGTTTGTGTGGCAGGGAGAGGGGCCTTGGGGTTGAGAGTTAATGCTCCACCTGTGGTGGAGGGCTGAGGTTCTCACAGTGAAGCGCAGCGCACAAAGAAGCCCAGTGTGCTGGGGGAATCAATGAGCCCTCCCGATCAGACTCAAGCCAAACACCTGGGGAGCCAGAGGTCATGTGACACGCTCAAAAGACATCACCATGGCAACAATCGCCGGTCAAAACAAAATGTTTGAGTGGGGGTGGGGGGGGGGGGGGTTGGCCGGATCCCGCGTCTTTTCTTGTGAACTGATGCAGAAGGAGAGAGAGGGGAAAACACTCTCAACAGTCACACAGTTAATTTCATTCCGAAGAGTGAAGTAAATTAACACAGAGCAGAGATGCTCGTAGGCCTGCGTCCTGCGTCGCTGACGCACCATATTGCGAAAGGACGCATTCATGACAACTCTAGTGCGTCCATGGGACGCAGCTCCGATTAGCTCCGATAATATATAATATTTGTCAGCTGTGATCTACATGGACTCTCTCGGTTAGGCACCGTTGGTGGAGAAGTATAACTCTCCGGTTAGACACCGTTGTACCGGAGAAGTATAACTCGGTTAAACAGCGTTGTGTGGCAGAAGCAGCAGCACAGCCCCTCGCTGTTAGTCTACGCTACACACACAGAGAGAGAGAGAGAGAGACGGCATGAGGACCTGCTCTTAAACGTGTTAAAACGTCTTGGATAGACCACTGTCTGGAATAATAACTGATCATCATACATACAGGTCTACTACTAATCTTTGTTGCTGTTGTCATCTTAAATTGACCAGCCAAAGTAAAATCCCCGATTTTAGAGTGTTCTCCCACTTGCTTGGAGATCAGAGTGATGGTGGATTAACGCATGTTGCCAATCAGCTGTGTAACATTAGCAGGTTAACGATGGCTCGTTGATCCTATGCATTTGACCCTGATTTGACCACAAAGGCAAACAAAAGCACTAATTAATGGCAGCTGTAAGTAACCGGTTGTCTATCGTCTGTGTCTTGTGTATGTTTAATAGGCAACTGGATGTTTTCTGTAGCTTAGAGATATCATAACAATTAATTCCCTGAAGAGGGTAGACCCTCTCCCTCATGCTAAACTTAAAGTGACTTATAAGGTTCCACTTCTCCTCAAAAAGACAACTTTATTTTCCTTTCTCAATGACAAGCCTAATAGTATTATTGCATGTTGACTATGTGCAATAACTGCAAGCCAATGTTCATAGGCATTGTCAGTATTTGTCTTCATTATTTCTTGAATTCCTATTTCTTTATTTGCCAATACTTCCACTGTAAGCCAGTGTTTTCAGTCTACACAATAAATAGTAAAAATAAATTCTACATTCATAAATAATACAAAATAAAATAATAATAATGATTAAAAGGTTCTATGATTAAATGTATTCTATTGGTCAAAGGTATGTTAAATCCACCTGTTGCCCACTACTAGTATTTCTTACCATAAGGTGTGCTAATACTACAGAATCATATACATTTGAAAAAATATATTTATGATTTTTTAATATATGTATATATATCGGTATCGGTCTTGAAAAGCAGGAACGGGTCGCACTGATCTAGATCTGCTATTTTCACAATATGTATCTGTGGAACTGAATCAAACTAAATTAAGTGCCTCAACTCCTAATTCCTCAGGGTGGGGGGTCCCCAGTTAAAATATGATTATTTTGGGGGGTCGCTGCCTGAAAAGGTTGAGATCCACTGCATCAGGATATAATGTACACAGTCACACACGCATAGAAGATATGGAGATTGGAGATCAAAGAAAACGATAGGGGGGGGGACGTGTAATTGGGGACCCATAAAATGTCCCTGGGACCCATCTAAAAGACCACCCTTGCATCCCAGGACCCATTACATTGAAAACCTAGCAACATCACTGACAGAGGATTTTACTGTGCACTGTCTGTCTCTTACGCATACAGATTTTACTGTGCACTCTCTCTCTCTATCTCTCTCTTACGCATGCAGTCAGTGATACCGCAAAGGAACATGGGAAAGGCCAGAGTGCCGTAGGGAGAGAATGGGGGTTCACACTGCTGTGGTTAACCATACCTCTGGAGTCCAGAACGTGAAGGAGGAAGCGGGGGTGTGGGAATACAGACTTCCCAGTAAAACTCTACCATTCCCAGCCCTGTCAAAAGTAAAGTCTGGATTCAATGCCTACACCTTAAAATCCTCAATGTTAATTTAACTCTTGTATTAAGACTATATAAATCACACTGTGTGTGTGTGTGTGTGTGTGTGTGTGTGTGTGTGTGTGTGTGTGTGTGTGTGTGTGTGTAGGGGGACGTGCACACTGGTGACTAGTGTGAAATTAAACAATCCTCTCCAGGCTTGTGAGCTCTGGTTGACCCCCTCTCCTATACCTCCTTTCTGTCCACCTGCTTCTCCAAGTCCAGTGCCCTGGCCCAATCCCACCAGACTATCTGACACATCTTCAGGGAACTTGCCTCTCTCCCCCCCATCGCCCACCCCCACATCCACCCTTTCCCCTGCCTGCCTGCCTGGCCGTATTTTGACTCCGGGCGCAGGGCCGAGCGCTCTCATTCGCAGCATTGTTCTTCTGTAAACAAAGGCTTCCTCTTCCCCTTTCCACTCTCTGTGGGACTTTAAAATCCCTAAAAGGGAGGGAGACAACTAACGAGAGAGAGAGAGAGAGAGAGAGAGAGAGAGAGAGAGAGGGGGGGGGGGGGGGGGGGGTTGGTTTGACATGAGCTTATTCTCATGGCAGTGCTGGTGGACTTATTTGTTATCTATGGCCATGATCAATCTCTTCTGACCGGGAGCAGACTCCTACCATAGCAATCTGCCAGGTTTTGGTCTGCCCCAACGCCGGCTCCTCAAGCCCTCTCATCAGAGAAGACATTTAGAGCAAGGCTAATCTTCGACACAAATTCCATGGCAACCTCACCCAGGAAGGGTGAAAAGTAGTCCTTCAGGCAGACGCAGGAAAGAAATAACAGACAGGTCCTCGGGAAACGGTTAAAAACAAACTAATGAATATTGACATTAGGGTGGGGGGGGGGGTGCAATTTAGCAATAACAAATGCTATACAATATCTAGACAGGTTCACAGTCAATGATCACAAAGCTCATATCAGTTTCCATGTTCTGACTGATATAAACTCTGAGTGTGAGTTAGGGTTGTACAGCTAAAGCCTCCCTGTCTCCCTGATGTTTATGCCGGTCTATCCCCTAGGGCCTAAAGCTTTATGCGTTGAAGCAGGACATATTTGCCGTTGGACCAGACTACCCTCTCCACGAGCACACACAGCTCTGACCTGCTGGTATCAAAACTGGCTTACTTTTTAAAGACCTGGCTACACCACAACTGTAGCCCCGGACTGTATAGTTAGACCCAGCAGTGTGGAGGCACAGGGTAGAATTTCAGCAACTCTGTCCAAGTCTTCCCAGGGTAAAGGCAGACTGTGGAAATGTGGTTAGGGCAAAGTGATTGGTAGGCATGGGGAAAGTTTCCAGCGTTGGCATGCACTTTTTAAATACATTTTCTAAAAGTCTTACAAATCCACAATACATGTATGTAAATATGTTAATCTGATACATAATAGAGATATTAGGAGATACTGGTGGCTGAGTGATCAAGGAAGGTGGGAAACTGCCAGGACATTTTTCTAATGTCTATAAACAGACCTGTAATTTCCGAGAATTAGATGTCATCATTATATGCCCATATATGGGCATGCGCCCTTTTGTGCCCATACATGGAGCTGAGCAATTTGTTTGCGCCATGGCGCCATGACGACACATTGAGATTAGACATCACACTCCATATTTGGGTGTTGCTGCATGGAACTCCTTACATGGTTATGGTCCGCCCGTTCGTCCGCCCGCAGCCGGTCCTCCCTTAAGCCAATTTTTAGCGGCGCTAGCCGCTCTATACCTTTAGGTATAGAGCGGATCCTGCTCTATACCTGACTTTGTCCGTGTTCACCGTCAACGTTCTGATTGGTCAGACCCGTCAACGTTCTGATTGGTCAGACCCGTTATTTTTAGCGGCGCTAGCCGCTCTATACCTTTAGGTATAGAGTGGATCCTGCTCTATACCTGACTTTGTCCGTGTTCACCGTCAACGTTCTGATTGGTCAGACCCGTCAACGTTCTGATTGGTCAGACCCGTCAACAAAGTGATTGGTCAAGCTTCATGTGACACATGGCTATAAACACATTCTAAACACATATCGATGACATAATGTATCAAAGGCGCCGCTACCTTCACACAGGGTGTGATTTTTTTAAACCATGGAGACATTCAAAGACATGGTATATCTGCTCCCATGTGGCCAGTGAGCAGGGGAGGAAAGACACATGTTGTCAACAACTGGGCATTGAAGAGAAAAAAATCACACCCTGTGTGAAGGTAGCGGCGCCTTTGAATACATTATGTCATCGATATGTGTTTATAATGTGTTTATAGCCATGTGTCATGTGAAGCTTGACCAATCACTTTGTTGACGGGTCTGACCAATCAGAGCGTCGACGACAGATAAAGTTAAATTGAGGATCTAACTTTAAATAACTTACCTAGAAGGAGACTTTAGCCAAATAAAAATATATACAAAAAAAAACATGAGGAAATAAAAAATAAACCTTGACATCATAGTGATGTCATGAATAGTCCCCTTGCCTGACAAATCACAACCTTGACGGGCCTGACCAATCAGAACCTTGACGGGCCTGATCAATCAGAACCTTGACGGGCCTGACCAATCAGAACCTTAACGGACTCTTGGATTCTCGATCGTCTCTATCAAACCATTCTGTCATAACGGATGACTGGGTCCCGAACTCAGACTTTCTATACATTCACCCTTCATCTGTTCTTGTATCTTTCTCTTTCTATTCGTCATATTAACTTTAAATAACTTACCTAGACGGAGACTTTAGCCAAATGAATAATAAGATGAAGTCATTGTCATCGTTTATATAGACATCGAATTCTATATTCATGACATCATAGTGATGTCATGAATAGTGACCAATCACAACTTTGGCGCACCTGACCAATCAGAACGTTGACGCACCTGACCAATCAGAACGTTGACGCACCTGACCAATCAGAACGTTGGCGCACCTGACCAATCAGAACGTTGACGCAAAAGCCAGGCATAGAGGGCTAATATCCGCTCTATACCTAAAGGTATAGAGCGGCTAGCGCCGCTAAAAAGTGAAACGTAATTATTATAAGAGCCCCAACACAGACCCTGTGAAAATACGGCCATATCATCGACGCTCCTGGGACTCCTGTTACGCACTTGAGCAACAAAACAATAAACAGGAAGTATTTGGGAGGGGAGGGGCATCTGTCACACATCGCTGTGCAGTGTGCACGGACCTGTAAAGCGAAGCACGGCACCTGGGAATAAAGGAAGAGATAAGACACGGAACATACCTTCGCCCACCCCTCCGACCCCTGTGGCGTCAACCTGTAAATGGGATCACGGTCCTAGTGTCAGTCGTGACTAAGAGAAGCCATACATCACCGTACATCACACTCAACACCTGTGTGCCATGGTGATGATAGAGCTCTGGAAACACTGGCTCTGAGAAGGGTCTTGAGGCGCAAAGAACCCGTCGGGCCAGGTGCCATTTTACACATGGATTAAGTTGTTGGTGGTGAGGTAGCGCCAGCCTGGGCCTGGTAACACTGAGGCCTTCAAACTTAAGACGCATGTTAATTGTTCTCAACAAACAAGAGAAAACAAGATGGATACAAAAGATGCACAAGTGTTGCATTGAGCCGAGTGAGTGAGCTGCAGCGGCTGAACCTACCACTGTAAAAAGATGTTGAGGTGCGATGGGAACACACACATGCATTAAAGGAAATGGGTGACGTCATTCTTACTGTGAGAACATTTCATCCATCTTACGTCACCTTTTCCCTCTCGTGATACAGGCTATACTGTAATAATTACATAATAGGGAGTCAACCCAGACTATTCTCGGCATCTAATAGAGGGAACCCGTCCATAATGACCTTTTTTTTTTGCGGCATTTCCGCCACCCCTGCAACCGCACATCACTCGCTCTTTCCACTCTGCACAATACAATGTGCCTAACAGAGAGTCATCCAGGGCGAGTAAAGTCTTCCACAGCACCATGACCACTGCTGCTGCCACTGCTTAGCTGAGAAGTCAAAACAGTGAGCAGAGCCGAGTGCAGGGCTTCTGCAGGCTCGCACCGCTGTTGGCTGGGACCTGGCCTGTTTGGAGAGAGCCACACGGCTTTCCCTCTAAGCTCCTTGGCTTCGCTGCTCTCACTGATGTAATGGAGGAGCGCAGAGGAGAGTGGAGGCCTGGGCTGAGCTGCAGTGAGAGGGGTTGGGGCAATAACCTGTTTAACAGAAGTCCAGGACTGCCGTTGCCCTGCCTGAATCTCTGCTGCTGTGCAAAATCCACGCTTCCCCAGACCAGTCTTTTTCTTTTTTCTCCACACCTTCTTTTCCCACAGGGTTTCAGTTTCTTAGAATGATTTCACAACTCCATCTAAGAGCAACATTACATCATTACCACCATTTTGCACCCCACTTCCCTCCTCCTAATCTTCATTCCCAGCCAAGCACGTTGATGTGTTGAGCTGACCAGACCCCTGTGCTGCTTCTAAGAATTAAATCAACAGTGATATTAAAGTCATTCAACAGCTTAGAAGTTAAGAGGAACATGAGTGGGGACAAAGACTAGTAACAAATAACATACTGTAGCTGTGCCCTTAGTTGTGCCCGTGTCACACATCAAAAATGGCAGATCTACAAGCTCACAATGTGTTGCATCTGCTATTTTAGGTGCACTACACAATGCGCAATCAAGTATAAAATCAGGGGTGTCATTTGGGGTCCCTCCCAGGGGATAGCAATTGCCTGCCCCTAGCAACTGTATTTAACCTCAAATGCCGTTATTTTATGCTGTATTTTCCACCATTTTCTTTGGCAAATGTAATAATTATAACAACACAACTAATAATATTAATACCCTACTTTTTTGTCACTGTATGTTTGCATATAATTTGTAATCTGCATTTACCCATCCCACTTACCAAAAGTGGCCCACTGCGCACTTGCATTCCACGCCTGGCTCCAAGCCAGCCAGCCAGACAGGCCTTTAACCCATTTAAAATGTTAGAATGTGTTGAGATCTTTTCGGCCGCAAGACTTATAATTTGCTTTACCAGATAAGACACACATTAAAAACAGTGCGCACTATTAGTACAGTGTTCTGGGAGCAGTTGAGTGTCTTGCTCAGGGACACTTCGACACATAGACCGGGGCCGGGACACAAACCAGAGACCTTCTGTTTCCCAGGCGGCCTCTCTACCCACTCGGCTACGGCCGCCCCCATAGATTGGAGATCCACGACCATTCATCTACATGCGACACAAATGTTATAGACATTAGACACATGTTTTCTTGTCTGCAACTATGCATTCATTAGCCATGTGGTAACCTTTTTGCCACCCTCTAGTTTATATTTTCTGGTACAACTCCTCTGTATAAAACACTGCTGTGTGAACAAGACATGGTGGTAGTGCACGCACGCACGCACGCACGCACGCACGCACGCACGCACGCACGCACGCACGCACGCACGCACGCACGCACGCACGCACGCACACACACACACACACACACACACACACACACACACACACACACACACACACACACACACACACACACACACACACACACACACACACACACACACACACACACACACACACACACACACACACACACACACACACACCTTGGGGGTGGGTGTCATCATCAATAATAGCTGACATGAGCTAGTCCTGGTGCGTCATCATTGAGATGCCACTGAGGTTCCGTGATTCAAATTGTGAGCAAATGGCATAGTTAAGTGTGCAGGTGTGCGCCATTAACAGCTTTTATTAGGTGTTGGAAGTCATGTTTAAAGTGTGTGACACGTGTCTATGAGCCATATGTCATGTCTGTCCCAAATATAGCCAAGCTGCTTCAATGAAATCATCAAGAGCCTGGCGATGCCAATGGAGGTGGCTTTTATTTGGACGTAAGCGTGTGGCATTTTTATGTTTTATTTGAGATAGGTCAGTGACAGTGTAGAGAAACAGGAAACCAAGGGCAGAGAGAGAGGAGAGACATTCGAGATAAGACAGGGATCGGACTTGAACCCAGGTCCTCACGCTCACAAGGATCACATGGCCTGTGCACTAACTGGCTGAGCCACCAAGCACCCCTTGTTTTGACCTTTGCTGCAATGCTTAATCCAAGTTCTGCCAAACCGCTGAGACACAAATACTTTGGCCTAACATAGACCAAGTCATGTGTTTTATGCCTTAAGACGAGCTCCTGCATTTCACTCCAGAGTGGAGTCAACTGTGGAAATCCCACTGCTGAGTCAGATAGTGGAAATCATCACCGTTTGCCATAATCCCAGTACAGTAAACAAGCACATCAAAGTGTTTCTCCCATAATGAAAGGGTAAGCCTTTACTGGGAGAGTAAACATTAGGCTCACATCCCTGAACATTTTCAACATGGCTGGCTGGGAGTTTCTGTGGCCTCCACCGGTGAGCCCAAACACATGAATCATCAAGCCAACTGCAGTCAGTCATTATTTGGCCCATACTCACAGTGCTGGATGTGGAGGGGAGTTTCATAAGAACGTTACTGACCAGCAAACCCAAACGCTTATCATGCAGAGAGTTGTGCACCAAAACGGCCAAACTCAAGGGAGACACGGGTGAAAATACAATTGAGGGTGGCTACTATGGGCATATCTGGGATTTTTCTGCGTTGAGAACCAGAACATTCGGGAGGAGAAAAAAAAAGAGCCTGTGTTGAAATGTTTGCCGGCTGCATGCCTCTTGGCTCGCATGCAGCCGGAGTGCCCCCTTCTTACAGGAATCCTTGTGCGTATTTGTTCAAGTTTGACGGAGATGCCATTTGAAACGTGATCCAGTGTGAATATAAACATCTCCCCTCTGATCCCGTCTCCTAGAGGACCGAAGGGGCTGGACGTCAGGCTGAGGCACGGACAGACGTATGCAGTCAGCTGCTGGCATCTTGGGGCTTTCACACCAATCAACCCACTGCACCCCACCCCACCCTTTCCCTCCCCATCTGCTGGAGGTTAGCGCAAGAGAGTTAATTGTATCAAAACCATGTCCAGCCAGGTTTATAGCCGAGCTAGCACATCCAAGAATTCAGCTCAGGTTTCCACTTATCTTCATCAGGCTGGGATGGAGGGACTCTCTGGGCTGTTCCCCTGCACCTCCCATTTCTAGGAAAACCAAACAGCTCTTGTGCGTGTGTGTGGATGTCTAGCAGAGCTAATAAGACTTTTGTACAAACATGCTGAGCCGACTCACCTGGAGCACCACCGCCGGCTCGCTGAAAGAAAACAACAATCACAGACGGCACTAAAGAAGAAGGGAAAAAAAGGGGAAATATGCTGCGGCTGAGATCACATATCAAAAACTGGAATGTGACAAGAAGAGGGGGGGGGCTGGCCTCGCACCGCTTGACTACCCCTAAACCACCACCCCCAACCCCGCCAAAACCGCAGCACCTGTAGGTCTCGGCTCAGAGGAACAATGTCCAGTGTAATGACAGAAGAATGGGGGTTCTGTTGTGTAGCTGATGGAGGGAGAGTGGGGAGTGTGTGTGTGGGGGGGCCACTGATGTCAGACTAAACAACACAGAGGCCAGAGGAGGGCCGAGGCAGAACGAGGATTGATCTCCCCAACTACCTGAGACTGGAGTGAGCCTCTCTGAACTCATCTAGAGACTGCTAAAACTCTCCTTTCGCCTGGGAAATACAGTTTTCGCTCATATTCAATATGAAGAATGTAGAATTCTTAATTCCATTCAATCCTTCCACCGTGAACAGGAAAAGAATTCAGCAAAGCTGATCTCCCCTCTGGTCTTCTCTCTGACGTCACTTCCCCTTAAACCCCGAATTGTTTAGCGTTGTTATAACTTAAATAAAAAGGAGAAAGAAAGATTAGGTACATCGTCAAACTGTTTAATTAACCACTTTCCCTATTTGAGGCATGTCATTAGATTCAGAAAATTACCTTCCCCCCCAAAAAAAACTTTTTTCTCTCCAAAATAGCAGGGAAAAAGTAACAGCTCACAATGAGCTTTGTAGATAATCATATTGTTTATCATTTATTTATTATTATTCATCATACGACTAAGTATAGTATAGTATAGTATAGTATAGGCCTTCAGTGGCTAACGACTTTGAAAGAATGTAACAAAATAGCTTGTTAAATATCGCTTTGGAACATTATAATGCAATATCACTTTAAAAGCCATTTATTCCAGTCAAGTGCCAGATAGACCAACTTCTTGGTATATTAGAATTTAACAGAAAAAAAGTGAACACAACACAGCCAACAGAAACTGTACAACATTTGGCATATGTCCACTTTGCCCCCAAAACAAACAAACCAGAGTGGCTGAAGAATACCCAGGGGATGTAAACTCAAACACAGCTACAGACTCAACATAGGATACTCATGCACAGCCACGTGCACAGCCACAGGGTGGGGGGTGGGGGGAATACCCCAGAGTATTCTAACTTCAAAATGAGCACTGGGGAAATGAGTGTGAAATAACAGGGGACAGAGACAAAAAGGCGGCGACAGGGAAAAGGAGGAATGATCAGGCCAAAGCAATACTCGCTGGAGGACCCCTCCCTCGCCTCCCCTCGCCGGCGTCCTCTAATCCAATTCTGACCCATGCATTAACCGCCACAGCCAGGTTAACACATCAAGACTTTGAAGAAGCCTTTTCCCCAGCCACCCAGGAGGATTAGCACTTCTCCTAGGCAAGAGTAGAGCAGTCTTTTCTCTCTCTCACTGTCTGTGGACATTGCAACAGGGGCACACGACCAGCACAAGCTCGAACTAAGGGAAGGCGAGGGAGGAGGCTTGGTTTAAAATACAGGCATGTCACAGGCAGACACTCGATCCAGATGTAAACTCATGAGTCACTGTGACTGATCACACCAAACTAATTAGAACTGTCTAGGAATCTGGAGTAAATTTTGCATCAGACGGGATTGACCGCATTCATTAAAATGAAAAGAGTGGAAATATACAAGCAGATGAGCTAGAGGTGGGAGTCACACATCTTGAATATTAAGATGTGCGTCTCTGTGTGTTAATCAATTGAGCCCAATACTTCGTTGTACAATGAATAGTGAAACATTTTCTGAAAATAGCCTATTTTTGAACATACACCTACATAATGACATGCGCAAAATAGGATTAGCCCTGGGATGGGTCCAGTCGTGCATGGACGACTCGACCCATGAGGTACATGTACAGGACCACACAGCAGGTTTCGGAGCAACTCTGCTCATGTCCAGCATCTGCTTACCACTGGATGCCCTCTCTAGCACACAGATAAAACATAATGGTGATGAGGGCTTTCCCAGTGGCTCAAGGAGCTACCAAACACAGACACACATGCCATGAATCATCCATGAAAGGGATTTGTGTCCTTTGTCACGGGCCGTCCTGTCTGCCTGTCTTTTCTCTATCCCCTATTTAAAAAGTCTGAATGCAATGAAAATAACCGTTAAAAAAAACATGGGTGTGTCCAGGTGGCTCACAGGTAAAGTACTAACCCACCAGCATGGAGACTGATGCCCGATTCCTCCACAGTGCCTCCGGCTTGGTGGGGCGCTCAAACACAATTGTCTGTCTTCACAGGTTGCTAGCGCGGGATTATGTTCTTTGTTGCGGTACTAGTGAGTATTCAAGGGGACTAAATTCGGAAGGAATATTTAGACACAGAGGCTTTGGATGTCTGTTAGCAGCACACAGTTAGTGTTATTGACAGACAGTGCATGTAAAAAAGCAGTTAATCATCCTCCCTGCTCTAACTTGGCAGGAAGAAGCCGATCTCGCCACCCGCTAATCAAACACGACACTCTTGTTATAATACAAAATGGGTCTCACCTGCACAAGACAGTGTGCACAAAGGACCGTTTCTATATCTTATTCCATTTCAATGTCAATTTTTATTGCCGTTTTATATTGCTATTTCATCGCTTTAAAACAAAAAGTTTTATCCATGCACCTTATTAGACATTGTTCGTCTTATAGTAGAATATTTGACATATCTAACCTGTTTTCCTTGTTTCTATCTTTCTCTATTATTTACCCCTTCTTGAAACTGCAAATCGATGGGCACTTGTCCAACAAAGAATTTCACCAACTCTTTTACACCTGTAAACTTAAGATGTGAAAATTAAGTTGTATCTGAATCGTTAAAGCGCCCAGAGAGTCTGAGCAACATGTGAGACCTTGAGTCCCGCTGAGTAACATGACTACAGTCCTTCCCTTTGTTATTCCAGGGGAACCTCTAAAGGAGGAGAAACAAGGGCATGGGGGGGTTCTGGACCGGGCTGTTCTGCTCCCCACCTGTCAGGGGTGACATTTAGACAAGTGTTCGGATCGGAGGAGTGCTTCCTCTCCCCCTCGGCTACATCTGGTCTCTTGCGAGCTGTTGCTGGCAGCGGTTTGAGGGCAGAGCGACCGCAGAAGCCTTTGTCCTCGTTGAAGAGAGCAGCTGAACCAACAGCGGAGCGGGCCCAGAGTCAGTCAATTCATTGACGGAACAATTTCAAAATTATCAGAGAGGCCCTCGGCGGGGAAGAAGGAAAACATTTACAAATGACGTGCAATAATGCTCGTTATGTTGCCCTTTCTTTCAACCCTCCCTTCAATTCCACCACAGCCCCACTTTTCTCTTTGCTATCAGTTTGTTTTCACCTTCTCATCTATGCAGCAGAATGTGGAAATGTTGCGTCGTCTGCGCACCAAGCAGGGGAGTCAACGGTTCCCCACATGTAGCTAATCATTGTGTATTTACAATGTATCCTGTCTGAACACCCAGATGAGCCCAAATCACTTCCATACAGGCACTCTGTAAAGAAAAAAAAAGGCTCTGACTGAGGCCACATGAATGCACCATGCGCAGGCTCAGACCACATTAAAACCGCTCTTGATCATCAGGTCTCTGGGCCTCCACAGCCTCCGTCTCTGCCCAGCTGTGGGGGTTTCTTCCATGATCCAACACTGAAAGACCCTCATCAGTAGACTAAAGACAGGCCAAGCAAGGCTGTGTGTGTGTGTGTGTGTGTGTGTGTGTGTGTGTGTGTGTGTGTGTGTGTGTGTGTGTGTGTGTGTGTGTGTGTGTGTGTGTGTGTGTGTGTGTGTGTGTGTGTGTGTGTGTAAGGAGGAACATGCTAAACAGAAAAGACCCAAGCATTTCAATCAAGGCTGTAGAGTGGGCCTATGTTTAACCTCCACAGCTTGTTGTCGCGTCTTTAAAAACAAGTCTGTTTGGCCATGGAAACAGCATCTGTGTCCATTCAGCAGTCCATCATCTTCCAAGTAGCAGAGAAAAGGCGCGGGCACACTAGCAATCGCTTTATCAAAAATGACAGCATTGACTCTTCAGCAAGAGAAACCTGCTGCAGCGTTGTCAAATGTCATTTACAATGGCGGCTGATCTTTCTTACAGGGGAACAAAAGACCTGTAACTATTCAGAGAGACAAAGAGAAATAGGAGAGAATGGCAAAGACAAAGACAGAGAAATAGAGACAGAACCAAAAAGGCAGCTCACTTAGCAAGGGTGGGGGTGAAATATTCTTTGGACTGATGGAGAAGAGGCATACAGTCGGAAAGAACAGGAGTGACTCAGAGAGAGGGAGGAAGAGATGGGAATGCTAACGGGGAAATCGAGGGAATCCCACTGAGATAGCTCTCTTCTCGAGTCTGAATCAGGCCAAAGAATTCAGATGAGCAAACCATATGCTGAACAAATCAAAAAATAAACTTTTGATGCTTAGGACAGAAAAGGAAGGGGGGGGGGGTAACTTCAACATAAGACTAGCCGGAAGTCAAACAAGACTTTAAATTGACTTAGGCTTAAATGGTTCAAAGACAGCTCATCGTTGACTCTGCTACCCCCATTTGTTGTGTGTGTGTGTGTGTGTGTGTGTGTGTGTGTGTGTGTGTGTGTGTGTGTGTGTGTGTGTGTGTGTGTGTGTGTGTGTGTGTGTGTGTGTGTGTGTGTGTGTGTGTGTGTGTGTGTGTGTGTGTGTGTGTGTGTGTGTGTGTGTATTTTCTTTAAGAATCAAGTCTGATTTCAATTCTCTGCATGGCTCGTGTCGAAATGGAGGGACAAGTTCTCCTTTCCACAGTCTTCATTCTGTTCATCTGGGAAGGCACTCTGTGATTTAGCATCGGCTGTGTCTCAATGAATTTATGACCAATTGGAAAGGCCACAGCATCATGGCATAAGCCATGTCTTCATAGCTGAATTTAAGGCTGATCGTATAATATATAAAGCAATGAGCCATGTCTTAATTGCGTAATTTATGACTCACTGGATCATGTGTTAAGCCATTAGCTTTGTTTGTGTGTCACATAATTTAGGGGTGATCAGCTGTAGACTTTAATGGAAACCTGTCCTGTGTAGTCAAGGGGCAATTCTCACCCCGAGTGTTAGTTTTAGAGGCTCGCTTGCCATATTTTTCCAGTTTAAATGCTGGCAAACATCTGCAACATCTGGTTCAAATGGATATGGGGGGTTTGTCAGCAAAGGAGAGGCTCCTCAAGTGCAAACAGACTGGTCGAATGTAACTGCTCATCATTCAGGACTTCGCAGAAAACTAACTCATCAACAGCAATGTGTCAAAATCATCTAGTCTACACATACTGTAACAACAAGCTGCTACAATGTAGCAATGACACTCTCTGGGCCCATTACTCTCCACATCACAATCTAATAGACCTAGTATACACATACAGCTGCTGGTGTTGAACAAAGAAATGCCTAATGACAGTGTACAGTGAATATACGAGCCTGCTTTCAGCTAAAATTGAGCACTTGGGCTTTACCACCAGAAGACTGCTTTGAATGCTTTCCTATGCTTCCTCTCCTGCTCAGAGGTCTGCGTTCCACTCTACTATGGGCCAGAAGCAAGCTAGCATATGGATGACATGGCACAACATTACATAATTCCCAGCCACCCCCGCCCCACCCCCCTACATAAAAATGTATTCAGTTCAGCTGACTGACTAACAGACAGATGTGTAGAAGACAAAAAGGCAGGAAGTCAAACACCACACAGCAATAGTTAGCTGGGCAAATAAATTTCTATAGGCTTTCCAGCAGGAATGACGTTAGGTCTGGGGACCTGCATTGTGTCACTCTCCCTGAAAACCATAAAGAGATCCCACTCTAGCCATTTTCCATAGTGGACTCACATTCTTAGCATTCTTCGAGGAGACTACTGCAGTCCATCTTGACCTGAAATGACAGACTAATTCAAAGACTAATGGACTCATCTAGACTTCCGACATGAAAACTCAAGTTACAAAAAAGTAATTAAAAACGGCATGGAAATTATGAGCATCGGCCATTTAGATATAACAGTGATACAACATGATGAACAAAATATTTGTACTATTATGTACCTGTACACAATATGTAACGATAAAGAATTCTTAAACCTTGAACAGAAACCATCAAGTGACTCTAGTCAGACACGACGTCATTTGTGAACTAAGACGACAATACAGATCATCATTCTGCGTTCTTGACGATAACAAATGATACTCCAATGATCAGGCACGATTAGCTGGATGCAAATTTCAAAGCTGTGCAGCCCTCCTGCTATACATGGCATGGAAACCCTGTAACTGGCCTGTCTGTCCACAATCTCTTCATGCCTGTATGGCAGACCATTTAATTTCCTTAGAAATATAAATCAATGTCTCAAAACAAACTTGCTTGTCATGTTGGAACTTGAGCACAAACATGATTTACACACCAACTGTGGAAAACAGCTTAGATTACTGGTTCTCAAAGTGGGGTCTGGGGACCCCCTGGAGTCATCCTTGGGGGGTTCCAGGGGGGGTCCACAGCAAATATGGTTAATATAGCATCAAAATCAGTTTATCCATTTGAACTATTTTATACTTAGGCTATTCAAATAGATCTCCAAGCTCAAAATGCACACACTGTGAGCTTATAGATCTGCTATATTTGAAGAAAAAAGATGGGTGTTCACGTTAAAATACATCAATTTAGGGGTCCTTGGCTTGACTGGCTAAGTCAGCTACCCAGCTTGTATCTTGCATTTCTGTCATATGAATTGGTCCCAATTTCCCTGCCAAGCTCCCTCCATCCCTCTACTTATTGCTATCAGAAACAGCACTAGCTTAAATATTTCATTTGGCTCTTCCTGGTGACTAGAACGGCCTGGAATTCGCGTCTGCCCTGATCCTGGAAGCACATCAAACACGGCAGCTGTCATCCCCCCTCTCCCAGTCAAAACAATGTCCTCTCATGTAAACGTCTCTCTGTTTGTGTTGAAATGGTACAAACCAAACAAGTGAGCCAAGGCAGAGAAAGAGAAAGCAACACAGACAGAGGGACAGACAGATAGAGAGAGAGAGGGGAAAGAGAAAGCTAAGTCCATATCACAGCTGCAGTACTGTTGTTACACTGACCTCACATTTGCAACAAATTATGAATTATGTGTCATAAACCTTAACGTGAAGAGTATAGTGTGTGCATGAGACGGCACTGGTGTGAAATGCTCATTACTGGCAGAAGCAGACAGGGCACTTTCCAGCATGAATTGCCACTGCTACTACAATATTCCCCACCACTTATACTGTTTTACAAGAATTACAGTGAAAGAGCCAACTACATCCATGCCAGTAACTCGCTTGAATAGCAGGCTGTTATGATTCATTAATTACTGCTGAGTGGCAGTTGCCTCCTGTGAGCACTAGACCAGTGGTTGTCAACATGAGGTCGAGGGACCACCAAATGTCCTTGAGGGGGTTCCAGGAGGCCCCCCAGCATTAATGCTTGATAGTTCAACTTCGTTTTATTTACAAGCAGGTACAATTACAGAACGTACAAGAAAGGTTATACTGATCAAAGTTTGATCTCTCTTCCTACAGTAGTTATTTACAGTGGCGTAAATTAACTAAGTACATTTGCTCAAGTACTGTACTTAAGTACAGTTGAGGTACTTTTACTTCACTGGAGTATTTCCAATTTTCAATACTTTTACTCCACTACGTCTCTGAGGAAAATATTGTACTTTTACTCCACTACAATAATTGGAAAACTTAAGTTACTAGTTACTTTTCAGATATAAATAATAATATTACAAAACATACATGAACCACTTCAGCCCTATTTTATACATAGATTATTCAAAATTAGCCGATCTACAAGCTCACAGCGCATGGCAACGCGTTGTACTTTCACTCAAGTTACATTTTTAACACAGGCCTGCTAGTCTGCTACTTGTAATAGAGTATTCTTATATTGTGGTATTGCTACTTTTACTTAAGTACAATATCTGAGTACTTCTTCCACCACTGGTTATTTATGGACTGTAGAACCCAATAATATCCAACAATAACAACTTTTTTTTCCCGAGACTAAATCAAATTTGCCAAACGCATATTTCATCATCATTTATTTCAAGGCTTGAAATTAAACATTGTGAGAATCTGTCACTGTCCATCAGTGACAGTCCATCTCAACTGGCCAAAGAAGAATGAGGCTGTCTCGCTAGGCTAACGTTAGCTAGACAACTTTGTCGCTCTCTAACAACGTAGTGTATGTCACTACTATTCAGAATCGTTCAGAATGCTTCTATTTCACTTATGCCACTGCCTTTTTGCATAGAAATATGCACATAATCACAACAGGCAAATCTCCTATTGCTAGTAGCAACGTTACAACAACAAAACTGCCAATGCAAATTTAACACAATAAACAGCCATTTCAGGACCAGTGAGTGTTAATGCAGGGCTAAGACTAGTTCCCAGAGCACCCATTACAAATGCACATACAAATGTAATGGTTTATTTTTGTTTTATTTTTAGGGTTATAATTCTAAGCGTTTCAACAACAATGGCGTGGGAACAACGAAAGGTCTCACGTGTAAGAGACACGACGTTGCAGAGAGAAACACGAGATAATAACGCACCTATTATGGTTAAAGCTACAACTTCATGGCAGCAAGGGCTCCATTCCAATGTTGCCAGGTTTTGTGAGAGAAATAGGCAACCGGGTCTAGGAAAACAAGCCCAAAAGAAGCAACTGGGCCTCATGAGCACTTTAAACCTACCATATATGCATCGGAATTTTTATTTGAAAATAGCCGATCTACAAGCTCTCAACGCGTCGCGAGATCTGCTATTTTCAATAAACTCTGGAAATAAAATATTAATAAACAAATGTTTGAAACATTCTATCAACACAAATGCTCCCTGAGCACAAAACGTTTATGCAAATAGTTGAGAACCAGCTGGTTTAAATAATAATAATTCAAATGTGGAAGCAATTCTAAATAAACAAGTACACGATATAAACCAGGCCAAAAAAACGCAACCACCAGCAACTACCATTTTTTTACAAGTAACTTTACAGAAAAAGAAACCCAAAGTCGCTTATAAATAAGCCGACATGGCAACACTGATCGATTCCAGTAAATACACTGAGCCTCGACTTGATGCTCATTTTTTAATACACTTCGTCGCACGAGCGCGTCGCTCACGCTGCAAAAAAACCCGACGTACTTTCATGTGAAAAAAGTGTCGACGTGCGTCGCGTCGACACTTTTTTCAGATGAAAATGACGCAAAAATGTCCTTTAGAGCGACGACGCGTTCACGTGCGATTAAGTATCATCAATAACAGAAAACAGCCTTCTCTAGTTGTGTGTGTGGGTATAAACATATTTGAGGGGGATTTAAATGAAGCTAAAAAACGTACCTGTTAAACGCAGCTTCACCGGACCGTTCCGCCGAACCCCTTGATTAGACATCTTGATTCCAGCCTCAACTGTTGTTATGCGCTATAAACAAAAATATCTCATTTAAAAAAATAACAAGGTTTATCAACCTCTTCCCCCAGTTTTTTAGACAATAATGGAGTCAAGGAGGCATTGATGTGGCCCGGATGTGGACAGAATAACTGCCATAATAATCGCTGATAGATACACACTTTGCTCAGTCACAAATGAAAAAAAAGAAGAAAAACTGTGCATATGGTATTTATAAAAAAAAAAAGTTTTTATTTCGTATGGTGGCACACAGTGTTCTCCTCCTTCACATCTTGAGAAAGGGCTTGTTGTACTCCAGACAGAGTGTGTGTGTCCTCGCTCTCAGTGCTGCTCATGTGTCTGTGTATGGAGGCTGGAGCAGCCCTGGCTGGCTTCGCTACAGCAGTGGTTCCCAAACTAGGGGTCGGGACCCCCAGGGGGGTCCACACATGATTTTGGGGGGTCCACAGATGATTTTTTTTTACGTGCAATATTGTTTTCTCACTCACTCCAAAGTAAAAAAAAAAAAAAGAAAAAAAAAAGTGTACAGGGTATCTGCACATTTCTTAAGTTACAATTTAATGACTTGTAAGACCTTTTTAATACCAAATTGGCCAAATTGTCAGATATTACTAAGAAAGAGGCAAACATTTAATTGTGAAAATAGCCGGTAACAGCCCAACTCACTCCAAATCGAGCCCAACTCACTCCAGACATCTCAAATAGCCGATCTACAAGCTCGCACTGCCAGGCGTTGTGAGCTTGTAGATAATGCTATTATAACAATATTTATCTGTGAAACCGAGTAAAACTAAATGTAATGCCTACAATTCCAAGTGCTTGTCAGGGTGGGGGTCCCCATGCAGTTCAAATATGATTATTTTGGGGGCGGCCGCCGGCCGCGTCCCCAGATCAAATATGATTATTTTGGGGGTGTCCCTGCAGTTCAAATATGATTGTTTAGGGGGGGGGGGTGGTCTCCAGTTCAAATATGATTATTTTGCCCGCCCCAGTTCAAATATGATTATTTTGGGGGGTCACGGCCTGAAAGGTTTGGGAACCCTTGCACTACAGCATCAAGAGAGCCAAGGCATCGTTTATACTCCGTAGTACGACAGTAAGAACAAACCTACAAGCTAAACAACATTGTTAACGTGTAGATCAGTTCTTTTTGGGAAGCGACACCCTCGTTACTTTGATATTTTTTATAGAACAGAGGGTCTATTTTGCGTCAGAGCGCCCTCGCCTAAAGAAGTTTCAAGAAGTTTTTATTTGCCATTATTTATCACTGCAATACAGTCAGCTACAAGCAGCGAAAGAAATGTTCATAGGACTAAGGTGTTTATGCAATATGCTTATTTGTAGTGGACCCAAACAATGCCGCCGCCCCCCCCCCCCCCCACACACACACACACACACACACAGCAAAAGAGACCACCTCACGTAGGGGTCAAGGCAAGCAAAGAGTCTTGCATGTGGAGTAGAATATGGTGAAAAATCATCAATATTTATTTTTCTTTTACCACCTTGATCCAAAATGTATAGGATGTTAATGGCTTCTCATTATTTTCACTTGCATGTTTATGCTTTTTTTCCAGATAGATTGGTAAAGACACAAGACCAAGGGCAAAGAGAGAAGACGGGTGTGGGATTCAAACCCAGGTCCTGTACACTTCACAAGGGGCATGGTCTGTGCACTACTTACTACATGATATTGCCTTTTGGGCGGGTGGATGGTGGGCAACACAAACCTATCATGATCATATATGGAGACAACTTTCATGTAGATTTGAAGGTTGCATAGCACCCTGGAACATCTATTATATACTACACACACCCCTACAGTATAGGCTACACCTCGGTTTCTCAAAGTGGGTGCCGTGTTGCAAGTCCAGGGGTTCCGCAAGATACTTTGATATTTGGAATTTATCAACATCACTTCAGTTTAACCACCAAAACCCTCTATACTTATTAATTGCACTGTACTTTGTGCGTTCTTTTTCAATCACACAAAATCTCACCAAAAATAGTAGATTTACAATCTCACATGTTGTGATCTTGCAGATTTTACCGTACAAGTATACTGAATATTTTTCTTGGCTTTTTGCGGTAGGGCAAGTGATATTTTTGGGTTAAAACAAAGTTTAAAGCGCTATCTGATGGCAATCATTGCTATAGTGTTTGTTCAGTAACAGGTTTCCATGTCTCACTCAGAAAATACCCATTTATCAGCTTAATTTTATAGTGTTTATCCTGTAGTACATACAATTGGTATCCCGACCTGAAAATGCACTATGTTTACTAAAGAGACTCCTGTTACTGAACAAACACTTTATATCAATGAGTACGATCAGAATAGAGCTATTTAACACTTATTTTTAACATACCCTACATTCAAGGACAAGTTTTTCATGCTGAATTTAGTGAACACCTGATTCTCATATGGATATTTATACAATGCAGATATTACATGTTTTATTGCCTATTATAACCAGTCATTTAATTCACAGCCAATTAAACAATTCAATGAGTTAGCAATATCAAATGCCTGCTTTATTTAACACCAAAAGAAAAGTGAAGCCCATAGTCATAAGCCTTTATTTACAGTCACATTGTAAAACACAAAGCCCCCAAAAAGTTTGTACATAAATACATACAAAAGAATGAATCACATAAACAAGGGACAAACAGTAGTATTGCTTAACAATACAAAAGGGTTGAAAAGAGGTATTCAGAAATTGAAAGTGCTTTGGTTGTCACTGATCTGGAATGCATAACCGTCAGTTGTTGTTTCTGGGACCACAGACTCAACTACCTCCTCCTGAAAAATAAACATTTACTTGTTCGTTAATGCAGAAAAATACTTGCAACATTCTTTAGCCAAAAGAGAACCCATATTTTAATATTATACAATTATTGTATACGGTATACAATTATTGCAGAACAGGCCAGATATACATACCTCTCCTGAGAAATATTTCTCGATCAGGTTGAGAGAAGCTTTGTAGACCAGCTCGTTCTCATGGGACTGCAGGGACTCAATCCTGTCGAGTCCACCACATTCTTCAATCATCAGGCAGAGCTTTTCTGATTCACCAATCTTCTCTCCAGCCTAATGAAATAAACAAGACGCGTTATTCCTGCAATTCCTCCAGGGTAGACAACATTTTAATAAGCAGTAAGCACTAACAGCTTCAAAGGGCACAGGTATATAAGGACACCAATGTCTAAATTCACATGGAAGAGCTAAAAACGAATACACCAATCTTTCGGTCATGACACTCTGCGTACCAGGAAGATATTGGTGATGGCGTCCAAGATGACAAGGACGATTTTACAGTCCTTTGAGGAGAGCAGGTTGAGGAGAGGCTCCAGCACATTTTCCTGAACAAGGTACACCACCTGTTCAACAGTGCCCCCACTGGTGAAGTTGGTAATGGCCCATACAGCCTCTTTCTGGGTCTTGTAGTCACCCTGCAAAAAGAGGGGTCCAAGATGAGCAAAACTGATCTACCTTAATAATAAATAAAACAGAGCAGTTTTAACAGGGACTACAAACAATAAAACTTGGGGTGTGCCTGCCGGGTATTATTTTGCATGTACCTTATTTAGGAGACAAATGTAATAATGGGCAAATCCGAATCGTGTGTGTAAACACCAGGGGTTAAAGCAAAAAAGAATCCCAAGACTGAAAATTATTTTCAGACCATGTCCCAATATGTGATTTTTGATTTTTAAACATGGCACATGGAATCCTCAAGACTGAAATCAGTCCCCAGGACTGAGAACTTTAATCCCTGGTAAACACACACCTGAAATGACTCTGTAAAATGTATATCATGTGCATTTGACAGACAACACCACTTCAGGTTCACAGTGCAATGCATCGTGATGTGCTGCGAGCTTGTAGAGGCCCCATTTTTTAATGTTGTGAAAAATGTCACCTATAATAGACATACCCAAAACAAGGACGCCAGGTTGATCGATTAAAAATAAACACAAATGTACTTCCTTACCTTACTGAGTACTTCAATCAGGCGAGGGACTAGGCCTGCATTGATGACCTCCTGGATTTGGGCATCCCTTCCTGCTGTGATGTTGGACAGGGTCCATGACGCCTCCTTCTGGACGTTGGCCTTGTGGTGGGACAACAGCCGGGGGAACATGTGCAAGACCCCAGCATCCAGCACCGTCTGAGTCTGCTCATCTGTACCGGTCACAATATTGCCGATAGCGCGCAGCGAGGGGGTCTGGAGCCAGAACAGGAGAGAGGTGAGGGGTTATGCAAGAACCTGGGTGTATGGGGTGAGCATGGCACCATCAGAAACATACTTTTTAATCAAAGCATGTTTTCAAGGCCTAAGTAGAAATTGAAGTTCTCGTACATACCACGACAGACAGCTCTCCAGAACCAAGCAGCTGTACCAGGCGTGGGATGAGACCAGTCTGGACAACCATCTCAATGCGGTCATTGGAGCCATCAGTCAGGTAGGACACGGCCCAGCAGGTATCAGCCAGCACCTCCTTGTCGTCATGATGGAGGAGACGAACAATAGTGGGTAGGATCTGCTGTATGGCCGTTACAGGTGGGGAGGGGTTCTTGTTGCGGCAAAGGTTTGACAGCGTCCAAGTGACATTTCTCAGGTAGCCAGACTGGAAAGAAATCAAGACAATAATATTAAGTATAATATCTGCTGGGTGTGGTGGCAAGGATTGGGTTAGGGTGCCATCTAGTGGCACGCCAAGGGGAATGAATTATGGCAATTTATGGGAAAACTTCTCTCTTTTGTGAGAGTTCAAAACTTCAATGCAATACATGTAGATTAAAGCAGTGATGCAAATTCTGTGGCTTTATCAAATAGCTGAGAATGGCAGTGTATATACACCAGTACAGTGCTTACTTACAGTAAACACAGAAAGTTCAGGAACTGCCAGCAGATTAAGCAGAGGTTCCAGAGCTCCATGCTTGATGACATTGTCTCTGAGGGCTGATCCATCACCTATGTAAAAAGGGAAAAAAAGAGAAAATTTACAGTAGCTCAACTGATATGGTTTATTTAAAAGAATGTTTTTTTTAAACAGTCGCAGTAATTACCAGCAATGTTTCCAAGGGCCCAGACAGCCTGCTCACTGATGTGAGCGTGGGGGGAGCTGACAAGGTTAATGAAAGCCGGAATGGCTCCTCCCTCCACGACAGCAGCCGTCTGCTCCGATGTCCCGGAGGCGATGTTGGTCAAAGCCCAGGCAGCTTCAAACTGGATGGGAGGAGAGTCTGCCAGACCCAGGAAAGCAACAAACTTGGGGATCAGACCAGCTTTGATGATGAAGTCAATGGGAGGATGCCTCTCACGTGACAGCAACTTCCTACATTCAGGAGGAAAATAAAAAGCATAGAATTGCAATGAGTGATCAGGGCAGGTTATTTTCTTTAAAAAAAATAAAAAGAATAAAAAATTGTGTGCACTACACAGAGCAACATCCATGTTTTGACATTACCTTGCTGCTTGAGTAGCCTGGACCTTTCCATCAAGGCTATTGCCATTTATTCCAGTAACAATCTCATCAACTGTCCACTGCCTGGTGAGCTGCAAATTGTCACACAAAGATCAATGTGCTGTAACAGCCTACTCATTGAAACCATTTATCTGAGAATCCAGGAAAATGGTTCTAGGTAAAAAAGAAAAATAGGTCTTCATAAGATCAATAGAATTAGATACCTGACAATTTTGGCCTTTCTCTTGAAGAGGTGAAGTTGCCTCATCTGGGAGAGTTGACACATTTCTTCTTTTGAAAATCTGGTCGTCTTTCTTGGCTTTTCGAAGTTCAACGTTCACTTCAACTCTCCTCCGTCTCAACTCCTAGATTTGACGTTTTGATTGAATATTTTATTAGACAGTAATGCAAATCAACACGAATAGTCAAACACTTTCACCCAAATTCAATATGGTCACGTGAGTTCACAGTAAAGTTACTTGAAACAAAACACTGCTATAGCAACGTCTTTTTAATCAAAACACGTCGAATAATGGTAGCCAACGGTTGCAGGTTCAATTCGCTACTCACATTGGTATCCTTCCCCTTGTTCTTGAACTTATTCAGACGTTGAGCGTTCTCAGCCATTTCCAAAGCAGCGTGTTCAACGGTGAAAAGGTTTTATAATGTCGTCTCTAAACACAAGATAAATATATTTATGTCAACACTTGGTGTTCTCAGATCAAGTAACGTTACCACGTTACATTGAATGCCACATGCCATGTGAAACTTCAAGTTATCGCTATACGTTAGTTTATCGTAGCCCAAATTGATTATTGGACCTGATTAAAGTCAATAACGTAATGTTCTGCGCTGAAATGGAGAACATTTCATTTCTTTACAGTTAAAAGGAATAATCGCCAAGTACTCACCAAGCTGAAGCTGTCCCTTGCAGAGAGTCTCTGGTTATGAGGAAGGAAATGCTGTACAGACCTTTAAATTTCTTCCACAGCGCGTCCTGATTGGTCGGTTCAAAGGCTGCATCCGACGCCGTCCATTCATTGGGCTTTTCAAAAAATCATAGGATGCACAGGAAGTGCCTTGCTGGCAGGTTTTGAGAGAGAAATAAGCAACCAGGACAATGAAAACAAGTTCCAAAGAAGCGAGAACGTATTACATTGGCCATTTGAAAATAGCCGATCTACAAGCTTGTGGAACGGAACAAGCTTGTAGAAAATAATATTTTAAAAACATTTTAACAACACAAATCTTGTATGGGGGTCCCTGCCATAACATATTTTCAGATGGAGGTCCGCAGACAAATACAAATTAATTTGGGGGTCCTTGACTTGAAAATGTTTGAGAATCACTCGTTTAAACAACATTAGGAAACAAGCCCAAATAAGCAACTACACTTTAGAAACAAGCCCAAAAAGCCGCAACCCGCAACGACCAACATTTACAAGCAACTTTACAGGAAAACAAGTCCAAAGTCGCTTATAATAAGCGGACTTGGCAACACTGGACGCGCAGGAAGTGTTGTCAGGCGAGGGCGAGGAATCATCGCGAGATCGGAACGTGTGGTATGGGGTGGATGGTTACAAGAACTGATTCTGGGTCAGTGTTTTATTTTAACGACTGCTTGTGATTGGCCTTTGTGATAAATTAACTGGATTGTGGCAGGAGGAGAGAGGGAGATTGGGGGGAAGGATACTGGATGTTCTTATTCAAAACATTTAGAACACTTGAACATGCTAGCTTGTTTAAGAAAATGTATTTAAATAAATAAATAGTATATTTAAATAAATAAAACGTGTAATCCGTATTACAATAACCATGTTCAATTCTCATCCACATTAAACAAACTGTACAATGAGTATTTTTCAATGAATCATTGAAATTTGCTCCAAATGATGCAGTATTTTCAGGCAGACAAATCTATGGGGTTCAAGGCCCAGGAAATAATTACTATAGTAGTTTGTAAAACAGTCCCATAATCTGTACCGTTGATGAAGTTTTCCAACATTTAAGCAGCATTGAATTTACTGTACCATTACATTATAATTAGTAAAGATGCAAATTTAAATCTTTGGTGAACATCATGGTATTCAGTAAGAGATTTAAAATGCTCATTCCAGGCATATAGAATTGCTTGTTACCGAAAGCGTAAGGGAAGGAAACCTAATAGAATTTTGCCATTACTGTCCTGTCTACAGCCATGATCCCATGTTTATCAGTGAATATCATGACGCTGAACAATTCTGGAACGAGGATCCCTTATTTGCACAGAATATAAAATGAATGCTTAAAGATATCAATTGGTGGTGCATGGGAGAAAATACTGTACAGAAAATGTGTATACACCAAAAGATTTGTACAATACTCTTTTACTTTTGATGTGCACTCTGTGGTGAAACTTCTGCATTGCTCAATAAATATATTTATTAGAAAGTAAGAAAAAAATATATGTTGTTTCCCTAAAGAAATTCTTCAAAGACTCATGTAGGTCAACTGAACTGATAGCTAATACACTCCATGTTCCAGATGCTGATGAAAGAGAAAGAAAGCAGACTTTCCCATTTATTATGTTTCATATACATCAATATTTCTTCAGCTGTAATACAAAAAAAGAAAAGAAAAAGTCAAAATTTGACAATTTTTTACAAACAGGGCAGGACACCTTCAAATACAGTTATTTAAATCCTTCCGTCACTACTGCAGAGCAAACCATTTGTAATAGCTTATTACTTTCAGTAGGCTATAGAAACTTGACCAAAACTGACTATTTCTGTCCAGACATTTACTAAGACTTTGATAGTCTTTCATGCCTCAGATAAAAGAAATGAGATGAAAAATGGGGGGGGGGGCAGGGTAATTCCACTGTGAAATCAGATTCCAGACAAAACCTCAATACACTGCTCAGTAAAACTCAGCAAAGTATTTCGGTATTGAAATGAGCCTTCTCCGTTGGACATGATGGCCACAACAATGGCCTAAGTACTTCTCAACAGGCAAAGAAGTGAATGACATATAAAAGCAAAAAAGTACATGGAAATGTGAAAGCTTTATGAGTCTTTTCTCCGAGGTAAACTTTCCTCTGAAATGCCTTTATTATTCACACTCCCCATGACAGTCCAAGTGCCAATAAAACAGGCCCACGATGTCCCTGGTGCAGAGCTGGCCAGGGGACAGCACTGCTTAACAGTTTGCATGGAAGCAGCAGCGCTGGTCGGACTGTCAGCCTTCTTTTAGCAGTGTGTGTTGATGGAAGGAGAGGAGCAGTTCCAAAGCACAGGAGGAGGCAGAGTCCGCCACAGATTTACTGTTCATTAAACCCGCGTTCTTGGCGAGTGCATTTTAGTTTTGCGCAATGTGTGGTGCATTCTAAGAGGCTGAAGAAGACTGTAGCTTGTTGTTATGAGACCTACAGAATGTGGAGAGAGGGAACAGTTGAGAACCCATTTATTTATTGTATGTAGTATTCAGTCAAAAACTGTGAATCTCATAACAAATGAACAAAGTGGTAACACAAAAAATGGATGCGAAGGGGTCAGTGAGGATACTGCAGCCATGTTGGGGTAATGTACAGGGAATGCCATTGTTATTGAAGAGTATCCTTCACAAATGACGCTACTGCATATAATGTACCCAAGTAACGTAACGTAAAGAGAGGAATAGGGTGGAGTTGAGGTCCATAGCAAATACATAATTTCTTCCACACACAAAATGTCTTTTTTGACTTAAAAGATCAACTGCCACAGTAATTGGTTGGTTATCTCCTAGTGACATCTATAGTATTAAAATTACCTCCATATTAACAGAACTGCCTAAAACAAAGGCTAGACAAAGGCCAAAGTGAAGTAAACACAAAACATTTGCTAAATATTCTATGATAAAATATAGTATTTGGTCAAGAAGATAGCCAGTCCAATGGAAAATTACATTAGAAAAATAAATAACAATTAAGAGCTAAAACTGCATCTTTCTCAAAAACAAAGCTTTCATCTTTTGGAATGGCTTATTCGATGCTTACTTGATTAACAAATTTGTTAATGATCAAAAGAGATGCAGCATATCCCTTGATTCCTTCGTACACGTATGTCAACATGGCTGCCATTCTGTGATCATCCCTGAAGTCACCAATTGCTAGAATCTTACCACTTCAAATTTCACAATTTGTTCCTTTGTTTCACATTTGCATGTGTGTGCATGTGTGTGTTTTGTTTAGTCTTAAATATTCAGACATTTTATGCTGTTCATGAAAAACAGCAGGCCTCCATGATTTTCACTACTAGAGACCCCAGCATCCAGCTCAGACTCCAGCTACAACGGTCGACTTATGAATCTGACAATCTGGAAGAAAGAGAGAATGGGATGGCATAAATGAAAAGGCATGCAGCACAGGTGAACAGGCACAAATGCAAGGTGATAAATGACACAAATGCAAGGGGGCACTTGTTGTCAAAGTTCTGCCGAAAGCTATGATAATGTGGAGTTCGGCAAACTTCAGCAAGGCTCAGCAACCCTCAAGCTACATGCACTTCTGAGAGATTGCATATAGTACCAGGCCTAATCTACTGCTACAGCACACTTTAAAACAAAATGCCTCAGGCATACACTGCTACTATAAACATGCATCACAAACGATGTGAATGACAGATAGGAGGTTATAAATGTAAAATCTGAGATTCAGTGCAAAAGTCATATGAGGGTCATCACTTAAAACATCCCTTAAAACCAAGGTAGCTTCATTTTAACTTAACACCTAACAAGGAATGTTCCTATTGGGAGTCCTTGTTTGACTGGAGGTTACAGAACAAAAATGTGAATGTCATATACAAATGTGACAGTCATATACAAATGTGACTGAACATTTCTACCTTTTAGAGAAATGGAGCCTAAATGGGAAGTTGCCTTGGATTTTGACCATTGACTGAATCAACAGAAGTAGGCCACAGCCATAACCTTCTAGCAGACAAAGATACAAGTATGAAAGAACAGAGTGGCGGCTGGAGACACTGAGGGAGCATTTAAACTTACCTGCTCGCTTTGAAACCTTTCAGCTTCTGTACAAAAAAACCTTCGAGGACTTCAGCACACTGAAAGAAGGGCGAGTCGTTGGGGTTGTAATAGCGGCAGTTGTCGAAGATTTTGGTCACGTCTGCCACAAACTCTGTAAGCTTGTGATAATGGCGCTTTTGCAATCGACCATCCATTGTGGAAAAGTCTACAAGGGACATGAGGTTGAAATATTAGTGATCTTTCTAAAAATCCTCATATGTCCTAAGTGCGACTAAGACCAATTAATCAAGCAATGTGTTTTTTTTTAAATAATCAAAGCTATGACATTTTTCAGACACTTTGATACATTCAAGTGATAACTTACACAGTAAAATCCTCAGCGTTAATTTATCCCTTTGTAACTCTGAGAGTGAACACATTGAGGATTTGACTGCATATAGATGGACTCTTACCCATCGGTTCCTTGATCACGCGATAATAATCAGGTGCATCATTGGGATCCACGGGCTCAAGGAAAGGCCAAGCCATTTTGTGAGTCTACCAAAAATCACAAATCAGAGATTGTTAGCCAGAAGAAGAATTCAGAGAATGGACACCACCTGACAGGGAGTGCAAATTGACCTATGGTGCCAATGTGAGCATTGATACAACAGATACACAATAGCAGGGCAGATGCCCATAATAGCTGTACCTGTAATGAGCGCAGTATTCTTTTCAAGCCTTCGTAGTCTTTGTCAGTGAGTGGCGTGAGGACCGTCATGGCATCCTCAGTGGACTGACACTGTGGACACACATACAGGTCTATGTGGTTGGCTTCGCTCTGCAGGATGCCCACACAGCGCCCGTGGTACCAATTCTGACAGCGATCACAGCCAATATAGAACCTGGGGGGAAAGGTGAAGGGCAAAGCTTGCATAAACATAAGAAATGCATTATATTGGCAAAAGAAACTAAAGATATTTACAATTTGTGTGTTTAACGCAGCAGGGGTATACATTTGGATACATCCAATACGTTAAATGTGAAGGGGAAAACATTTGATAAAAATCCCTGGCATTTGCTGCTTGAATGACACTTACATTTTTTACTGGGGGGGGAATTCTACACAGCACTAGAATATCTGATTTGGAGATAATCGTAAACATTTCCCTTAGCCTAAAATGTCCATTTTCATAATAAACATAGTTGTACTTCGATGTACCGCCAATAATATGACAAACCCATGTGTAATCTATTCTTTGTACAAAACTGTAACAGCACCACGGCACAAACCAGAACCACAAGCTTTTTCCTACTTCATTTTAATGTCACAAAATATATATTTTTCTGTCACAGATTATACAGTGCGATTAGCCGTACTGGGATTCGTCGTATGGCGTCCGGCAGATGCAATACAGCTCCTCGTTGCTCGTTCCCTCCTGGCCACGTTTGCAGTCGCTGCACACAAAATCCTCCAACTTCTTTGCCTCCTTCTCAGTGATGCCAACACATGCCCCATGGAACCAGTTGGAACACAAGTCGCAACCAATGTAGAACCTGAGAGAGAGAAAATAACCGGTTTACAAAAAAAAACATTTTTTTTTGTTCTTTTGTTTTTTTGAAAAACGTTCAGAACCCAAGATATCGTGATCCGAAGATTTGCTGCTCCATTCACTTCTTGGTTAACTTATTACTTAAAAAGGCTGTGTCTCGGCTCCTGTGTACTTTCTTTTTTAGTATGTATTTTTGGCCGAGACATGCTATTTTCAAAGGCGTATAAAATTGAACGGGGAGGTCGCGATGACATTTTTTTGTTTGTTGCAGAAGCACAGTGAAACCCGCTGTGATTAGCAACCATCAGGGGATCGATCATACTGGAGATAAATATTCTGTGACTACTTGAAAAAGGTAAGAAAATCGAAAAATCACTGGCAGTGGGCAAACGCAGACAGAAATAAGTCTGGCAGTGAGAGAGTTAAAGGTCTTCACAGGTCCACCTGAACCGAAAACCTGAGATAATAGCAGAGATCCATACGGGTTCAGATCCATGATTTATCTTCTAATGGGTTTCGGTCGGGTCCCGGGCCACCCGGCTGGTCTCGTTATCATCATTATGTGTAATACCAGAGAGGATCCGTAAAGACCGCATGAATTGCTGAGTGAGTTGTATCAGAATGGAGGAAAGGTGCACAGTAAAGATGGACCTAACTGTTATATGTACATTTGTTTTGAAAAGGAATGGGTCATTTTAAAAACAAATGCCAATTCAATCAGTGACAAAAGGTTTCATTTGTAAATTCATTTACATTTCATTTGCAGAGCCATATGCAATAGTCTATTGATCACCACAAGCAAGCAAAACTGATTAATATACACAATGTAGGCTACAGCAAATATTGTTTTAATGATTCATTTAACATACAGTTTAAATGTCATTGTCACTTGTTTTATAGGAGAGGATCACTTATTGTAGGCTGCATGTAGCGGTTAGATTCCATGGAGTAGTCCATCACTGTCATCTACTAGTAGATAGGAATGTTTTAACACTGTTTATTATGATTGGGTTTGTGAGGTCCATATAATATCCGACCTGTCTCAGATCCTGGGTCTCTCTGATCTCTCTCCTCTCAGATATGCACCATGCTGGTTCTGTAATATCTTAACTAATTACTAACTAATCAGATCCCTGAATTAATTTCACGGGTCCATTAGGGTTCGGGTCCGTCATTTAAAAGAAATCTCAGAACCAATCGGATGTCGGAACAAGTCTTCCGGGGCGGGGCCATTAGGGTTTTTGAACCTGTGAAGACCTCGAACCTGCATCTGGAGCGTTGTGGGTGACGCAACACCCAATACGCTGCTGACATCATTTCACCTTTTGTGTTTAACAAAAACAATGTTTAACCCATCTTTAGATTTCTTTGGCTATTTTTTGAAAAATCTTGAAAATTTGCAAATCTTTGAATATATACATTTTTTTAAAGGGATTTTTTTACTCATATCTTTGCTTCTGTGGGGGTCCCTGGAACAACATATTTTGAGATGGGGGTTTGCGGCCTAATACATAATAATTTTGGGGGTCCTTGACATGAAAAAAGTGTGTTAAAAAAGCCAAGATATTATAGCAACATGAATCTTTTCAAAAAACTGTTAGGATTTAGAATACATTTGTAGAATCCCCCAGAAGCAAAGATTAAAAAAAAAATTAAAATGTAAAAAAAATATATATATATATATATTCAAAGATTTCACAAAGTGCTATTTTCCAAAAAATATCAGATCTACAAGCTCATAGCGCGGCACTCGGTGCCACGTTATGAGCTTGTATATCAGCTATTTTTGAATAGCCAAAATAAAAATGACAGATGCGTTCCCGGTCTTAATGGTTTAACAATGTGTAGGGAATAGGGATGTGGTCGAGTGTAATGTGATGGCTTGGTCTTACTTTGACTCATCGTACGCCGTCTTGCAGATGCAGTACAGCTTGGTGTCCTTCTTGTGATCCTTTGAGGTAGTGGACATCGCCATCTTCTTCTTCTTGGGTTTGGAAGGGGAGGAATCCTCATCCTTTTCTCGGGTCTTATCTCTGTCCCTGTCTTTGTCTTTGTCTTTGTCCTTGTCCTTGTCCTCTCTGTGTCTGTCTCGTTCCCTGTGTCTTTCTTTCTCTCGGTCCCGATCTCTGTCCCTGTCTCTGTGTTTGTCCCTGTCCCGGTCCTTGTCCCGATCGCGGTCCCGCTTCTTGTCCTTGTCCCGATGCTTATCACGGTGTCTTTCTTTGTCCGCTCGCTCTTCATCCCTCTTTCGCTTGTGGGAGGAGGAGGAAGATGAGGGGGAAGTGGGCGAGGTCACCGTGTGGGTGGAGTGAGAGGAATGGGTGGAGTGAGAGGAATGGGTAGAGTGGGAGGGGTGAGATGCCACCTTGGCGGCGGAGGCCGTGGCAGCAGATGCTTGGGCGATAGCTGCCCGGGCCTTTTCCTTTTCCTTCTGCAGTCTGGCGATGTCCCTCCTCAGCTCCTCCTGAGACGCAAAGTGTCAGGTGAAAGAACACTTTTAATAAAGATGGAAAATAGACTAGGGCTTTATTTATGATTGGTTTGGGAATCAGACATGATGGATTAAAGGAGTAGTTCACCCAAAAAAATGACTATCTATCAATTACACACCCCATGAAGCCTTGAATTCATGGAGATTCTTTTGTTTTGTCGCATTCCTAAGCCAATAATTTGATGACCGGCGGAGTCGACTCAATTGGGTCTCCTACTGACCGATGACCCGGTCATCAAATTATTGCCATAGGAATGTGACAAAAACTAAAAAAAATCACCACGAATTCAAGGCTCTTTTGAGGTAGTGGACATCACTGTCTTCTTCTTCTTGTGTTTGGAAGAGGAGGAATCCCCATCCTTTTCTTGTGTATTTGTCCTCTCTGTGTCTTTCTTTCACTCTGTCCCAATCTCTGTGTCTGTCTATTGGCTTAGGAATGCGAATTACACATTGGGTGTGTAATTGATAGGAAATAAGTAATTTTTGGGTGAACTACTCCTTTAATTTAACCATGCTGTTTTTGTTTTTGGCATTGTAACATCCAGCACACTGGTAAACCATATTCTTCACTGACCTGCACTTGTAGCTGCAGCTCCTTGTCCAGTAGCGCTCTCTTCTTCAGAATCTCTGCCTTGAGCTGTTCCTTGTGCTTGTAGAGCAGTGCCGTCAGCTTGGTGGCATTCTGCTTGGAGCGCTTCTGCTCCACCACCTCCTCCTTCTTCCGCTTCTTGGCTGCCTGCTTCTCCGCCTGCTTCTCGTCCTTCTCCATTTTGTCTAGGATGAACTTCAACACCTGGTTGCACACGATGATCCTGGTTTCAGAGAAGACAGGACAGGGATCAGGAAATGGCATAGAATTAGTGCTTTGTTTTACCCGTGAAGTTAAAATATACTAACTAAGATATAACTTGCAGGAGTGTCAGACCTCTGGTTCTCCTCTCGCTCCGCTGCAGCCTGACTCTTTCTCTGTTTCGTCTGTTCTGATGTGGTGTTCTGCCTCCCTGACACCTGATAACAAAATAAATAAATAGGCTTTTAGTTTATGTAAAAGGGCTTTCATTGCTGTTCCACGACACAGGTAAGGATCATATTACTGATGCATTTCAAGCCCCACCTGTTTTTGGATGCCGTCACCAGGACTGACGCTATGCTCTTTCTGCTCCCTCTTAAATTCCTGTTTCCTCTTCTTCTGTGGCTGGTGCATTTGTTGTTGCTGTTGCTGCTGTTGTTGCTGCTGCTGCTGTTGTTGCTGCTGTTGCTGTTGCTGCTGTTGCTGTTGTTGCTGCTGCTGCTGCTGCTGCTGCTGCTGCTGCTGTTGTTGTTGTTGTTGTTGTTGTTGTTGCTGCTGCTGCATCCTCTGTAGCTGCTCCTGGACACTGGCTGGTGCCTGGATCGTCACCATGTTCTGGATTTGATGCGTCTGCACCTGCCCACCTGGCTGCTGGATCTGAATCGGCAACTGCAGCCTTATCTGCTGGGGAACAGCACCACCCTGCTGCTGTGCCTGGGCCTGGATCTGAGCTTGAATTTGGGCCGCAACGTGCGGTGGGAGGGCCGAGAGGAACTGAACAGGCTGCTGGAGACCCGGAACCGTGATCAGCTGATGCCTGATCGGGGACTGGACCTGAAGCTGAGGCTGGGCTTGAAGCGGCGCCTGGACCTGAAGCTGGGGCTGAGCCTGGAGTTGGGTTTTTGTCTGGAGTTGGGGCTGTGCCTGGAGCTGGGTTTGGTTAGGTGGCTGGAACTGGACTTGAAGTTTGGCTTGTAACTGGGGTTGGGCTTGGACCTGAATCTGCTGATGTTGACCCATCTGAGGACGGACCTGGGCCTGCTGTTGGAAGTGAACTTGAACCTGGGTCGGCGTTTGGAGCTGAGTTTGAACCTGGGGCTGTTGCTGTGGTTGAATTTGGGACTGTTGCTGAAACTGACCTTGCACCTGGGGATGGAGCTGGGCTTGGACCTGTGACTGGGGTTGGAGCTGAGTTTGGGCCTGAGACTGAACCTGAGGCTGTGCTTGAACCTGGGCTGGTGATTGGACCTGGGCCTGCTGTTGAGCCTGAGTTTGGATTTGAGACTGTGGCTGAAACTGGACTTGCACATGGGGATGGTACTGAGGCTGAACTCTGGACTGGAGTTGGGCCTGGACCTGGGGCACGGTTTGAGTTTGGGACTGAAACTGAGCCTGAGTTTGAAGTTGAGCCAGGCCCTGAGCTTGGACTTGGGTAGTTTGCTGAGCCTGAATTTGTGCCCGTGGTTGAAATTGCACTCTAACTTGGGGGTGACCTTGGGCTTGCACTTGGGCCTGGATATGGGCTTGGGGCTGGACATGTGACAATTGCTGGGCCTGTATATGGGTCTGGACCTGAATCGGTGCCCGGATATGGGCTTGAGGCAGGGGTTGAAGTTGAGTCTGAGCCTGATACTGGGCGTGGAGCTGAGGCTGGGTGGGTCTCACTGCAGTTTGAGTAACAACAGAAGAAACAGGTAGAGCCTTCATATGAACCTGCATGGGTGAGGCTGACATTTGGGATACCTGCGGCAAGGATACGCTTGCAGAGTGCTGGGTAAGTGCCTGGGAGAGAAGTGGTGCTTGCGTTGTTGGAACAAGCGGTGTGGAAACTGGTGTGGAGGCAAAGGCGGGGGCAAGAGCAGATACAGGGGTGAGAGCAGAGGTAGCAGAGGATGCAGGGGCAGGGATATACAGCGGGGCCAGGGCAGGTGGTTGGAAGGGAGCTGCAGCCTGTTGAGCTAGCTGGACTGGAGCCTGGGACTGAGATGACGCAGGAGTCCAAACCTGAGGCTCAGCTGCTCTCCGCTCCATCAGAGCTACAGGAAGACAGAAAAGGAAGAACAAATGAAGCTCTAATACAGTGAAATGCATGGTCCTAAAAAGTTACAGGAAAACAAATGGATCAAATCTGTGTATAGATTCATAAAATAACGTTGTCCACTGGTTCAGTAATATCAAATCTTTATATTGCTGCTTGATGTGTTTCATCTCTTACCTGGTACTGAAGGTGTTGTGGAAGTGGCTGTTACCGCTGTAACAGAAGCAGTGGCCATTGTTGTTGCATGGACAGCGAAGGGAGGTGCAGGGGGTATTTGGGTTCGGGCTTTGATTGGAGATGGGACAGCGATTTGGGTTGGGGACATGGTGACAGCAGGCGCAGTGATTGGAGAGTGCACTGGGGAGGGGAGTGGGGCCAGGACAGGTACAGTGACAGGGACAGACATTTGGATGGAGGGTGTAGCAGCTAATGTGGAAACAACTTGGGAAGGTACTACGACTGCTGCTGGAGATGAAACGGATGCAGAAGTTTGAACTTGCATTTGTGCAGGGGCTGAGGCCAGGGCACGAGCAGGCGCAAAGACATGCATTTGGGCCAGGGCTGGGGCATGCACCGATGCCACAGTTTGGGTTTGTGCAGGGGCTGAAGCTGGGGTTTGGGCAGAGATTGGTGTTGGGGTAACAAAGGGAGAAACAACTTGGTTTTGTACAGGGGCTGAAGGTAAAGTTTGGGCAGAGATTTGTGTTGGGGCCATAAACGGAGCAACAACTTGGTTTCTTGCAGGAGCTGAAGCCAGGGGTTGGGCAGACATTTGTGCCATAGCTGGAGACACAACTTGGTTGTGTGCAGGGGCTGATGCTGAGATTTGGGCAGACATTTGCGGTGGGGCCATAGCTGGAGAAAAAACGTGGTTGTGTGCAGGGGCTGATGCTGAGATTTGGGCAGACATTTGCGGTGGGGCCATAGCTGGAGAAAAAACGTGGTTGTGTGCAGGGACTGAAGCTGTGGTTTGGGCAGAAAAGTGTGTTGGGACCATAGCTGGAGAAATAACTTGGTTGTGTGCAAGAGCAGAAGTTGGGGTTTGGGCAGAAATTTGTGTTGGGGCCATAAATGGAGCAACAACTTGGTGTTGTGGCCCGGCTGCGGCTGGGGCAAACACTTGCGTTTGGGGCATTTGTACTGGAGAGGGCACAGGGGCTGCAATTTGAGGTTGTGAAGGTGCTATGGCTGGGATAGGGGAAGACAATTGCATTTGGGTGGGCTGCCTGGCTGCAACTTGGGTCTGGGCCAGGGATGGGGATGTTGTTGAGACTTGGCCAGATGCAGCTGATGTAGGTATTGCAGTGGTAGTGGTGGATGCTGCCAATGAGGCTGTGGAGGTAGGGGGCATGGCGGTGAAGAGGAAACGCTGGACCAGGCCATTGGGCATGGCTGCCTGCATCAGTTGCTGACCAGGGCCAGGGATGACCGTTACCCCCTGGGGGAGAAGCTGCAGCTGGCCCTGGGTCTGGCCCTGACCCTGGATTACCACTGTCAGACCTGGATTCCCCTGGAAGAATAGAGACCAAAGGTTTTACAGGGAAAATAGACATGTACGCATAGAGACAATAGGGCGGACTGCGTAAGGACTTTCTTCTTTCATAGTCAAGCATACTCAAGTAAGTAGTCTTTAGCGTGTAAACAGACCAACGTGTTCAAGAGGCATAGCACTGAAATGTTCATCTGTTTGTATATGCAACATTGCTGCGGGTTAGGCCTATATGTGGAGTTACCCAGAGACTCTGATCTTACCGGACTTCTTAAGTATACCAACCCCATTTTACATTTTGCATAGGTGCTCGATGAAAAAAAAAAGTCTGCTCCACAGACGTTTGCTTAGGGTCGGCCAGCTATATGTCCATGCAGACCCGGCAGACATCTATCAGAGTAACATTTTTCGTGACAATGAATTGGGCGGTCATTACTAAAGGACTGAAGTCACCCTACTCTCATCTCTCCTTTGCACAAGCAATTGGGTTCAAAACACATGTCTTAGTTAAATAAACCCTATGGTTTCACCTATCATAACCACTGGCGGACAGCTGCGATAGAATGATCTGGATATATAAATGACTACCCACCCCCTACAACCATGTGCATATGAAATAGAGAATAAAAGATGAATTTGAACAAAAGGCATGCAGTCCACACCTGTGCCCCCTGTGTTAGCTGAGTGAGCTGGGCCAAGGTGAGCTTGACCTGACCCTGCTGTGGCCGATTAGCCTGGGACGTTGGGGGAGGGACGGTGGGAGACTGCCCAGGTGCTGGTGTGGCAGCGGGAGTCTGCCCAGGTGCTGGCGTGGTGGCGGGGGACTGCCCAGGTGCCGGTGTGGCAGCACGCAGGGAGGCTGCAGCACCGACTACTCTCTGACCTAGAGTAGTCTGAGCAGGACTAGAGCCAGACACGGGCTGGCCACGGCCCATTTGAGTCACAGCCTGCTGAGGCTGGCCTGAAGGCAGACAAACAACATTGAGACAATGAGACATGAAGAACTTAATAAACAAATGCAGGCAGAATACTCCTATCCAAATGTAATCTGGTGTGTTTGCACCGGATGTGAAATACGAATTGCAGGCAACGTGAACAAGGCTGTGCTAAGATTAACTACCACGAGAGGGTGGCGGTAATGCACCTAAAATCTGTTTGCCAAACACCATTAAATAAGCCCGCAAGGACTTTTTTGGCCGGACCTTTTAGACAAAAGCATTATAAATGTAACTGTGTTGTTTTACATTCTTTTGCCTAATAAAAATTTCAATCAATCAATCAATAAGAAATTATATCTGTGCCAGCAAAGTGTTTTCCACAAGAAAACTTATAGTAAACATATGTTATGGAAGAGATGATTTATCACCACATGCATTCACATTCACTACTTCAAACGATCATTAACATAACCAGAAATTACAATTTGTGCCAAGGAAGTATCTGAAATAGTTTAGGTGTGGGGGGATGAAAAATTGCCAACTTTCCACAATATGTTCATACACAGCAACAGAAATAACACTGCAGTGACTAGAACGTTATCTATTGGTAGACACAATACCTTGTTGAGCCAACACTTGACCTCTGACCAAAGTTGTGCCCATTGTGGCACCCTGGGTAGGTGAGCGGATCGTAGTCATGCCCGGCCGCACCTGGACTCCTGTTGTGATAGCCTGAGCCAAAGAATTACAATAGGATAATGCAGAGGTTCTCAAAATGTTCAGATCAGAAGACCCCATAATCTCAACATCCCCATTTCGATTGTGGCTGGAGAATTCTGTTGAATGCCCCATCCCACCCTGTGCTCTCAGAACGCACCATCCTGTCAGCTACCAGCATGTTCCACTGGGAAATAATGTATAGTTGTATTTGTACCTGTTGCTGGGTGATGGAGGATGCGGTTGTAGCTCGGAGGTTGATGTTGCCAGTTGTGGGGTGTAACGTGCTGTAGGTGCGAAGGTTAGCTGGGGGGCCGGAGGGGAAAATTCCCAAGACTTTCTGCTGAACGCCTATGGAGGAGAGCGAGGGAATGTTGATGATGGCTACAAGCAGTTAGATTTGGAGTACATTCAGTGCTAGAGGAATATATACCATAGCAGTAAGGCATTACTACTCATTCACTCATATTGTCTTGCAGATTTGAATTAGGCATTGAATACAAATGAGTAGCTTTCTTTTTCCTTTCTTTTTTATACCTACACTCATCATTTTTTCACTCAGTGTCCATGGTAACATTATTTAAAATAAACCGTAGAATCATAAGGTTAAAATAACTATGATCCAATTTGTGGTCATAATAGTGTTCTTTCAACTAATCTTTCACAAAGTGGAAAAAATGAAGTGGCAAATGAAGTGACCATCACCCATCAGCAACGCGCATTATATCAACTAATCACATCACGTAATAGATCAAATCAGGGGTTTGTATCCCGCATGTCCTCCCTGTCCTGTCCTTCAAGACTACCGGGCAAGCCTCATGAGCAAAACAATTATCTACGGCAGCGGTCTGCGACACTCTTAGACTCCCTACCTCCTTGCGTGGTGGGCATGTTGAGAGTGACTATCTTGCTGTTAACTGGCAGTGGTAACTTGGCGGTGATGACCTGCCCAGCCACTGTCACCGGGCCGCTGGCCATCTGGAAGGTTTGCCCTGACGTGGCGGTGACGCCGCTAGCCACGGTGGCCACCGGGCCAGTGGATGCTGCAAGACACACCATGCCACCCGCGGTCACGCAATAAGACCCAAAGGGGGCCACTACAAAAGTCTGTGCACTACAGCCGTGGTGTCCACTGATTGGTTCGAAAGTAATTTGGGAGTGGTAATTTTAGCCTGAATATATACAAGCTCCTGTATGCTCTTATTCTAGCAATAGAGGAATCTAAAAAAATACCTGGAATTTTACAGGCAAGCCAGTGGACACCACAGACTACAAAAGCACTTTGTTAATCTGGTGAATACAGACAAAAAAACTAAAAATTAAAAGTGAAACGATACGACAGAAGTCATGAACTCATGATGGTGATGGACCTTTTAAATTCAAACAGTGTCTTAGGGGAAACATTTAAAATAAAAAGTAATATTTCAGAACGCAACAATTAAAAAAGAACGCATGTGTCTGCCAACATAAGTCCTTAGCCATCGAGCATAAAGGATGAGACAGAGAGGCATATGACTCTGAAGTAAGAGCACACCATGCATGATCTCCATATGAACTTTAAACCCCCTCCTCGTTCTCATTGGCATACCTGAGTCATTGCTGGTCTGACCCTGCTTGTTGACCCAGGAGGCAAAAGACTGCTGGAAGTTCTTGTCCTGCTGGAAGGACACTGGCGAAGCCAGTTTGGAGCCCAGGACCATCTTGGTTCCAGGGGCAACCTGGCCCATCTTCTGGCCTGTGGAGGCTGACTTGGTGGGGGTGCTGGTAGGAGTGGTGGTGGGGGTAGTTGTGGTTGAGGAGACGGCAGTGGTGGTAACACCCGTCTTCTGCTGCTCAAGGCGTTTCTTGAAAGCAAAAAAATATATTTTAAAACGTGCATATCAATTGGCGAAATTAAAGGACCATACAGTGGTCTGGCATATTTAGCCCATTGACTATGACTCATGGTATACTTGACCTTACTACTGCAAACCATTTTCTAAAGCATACCATAGATGTTTCATTTTCAGAGGAAGCCAAATTCAGTTCATTATAGGACACTCAGGACAGTACAGTATGCAAATAAACTTACAGAGACTTGAAACTTGCTTGGGATAGGTACTAAATATAACTGCACTGTTATATTTTGTGAAAGCTATATTATTGTTGTGTTAATGCCTTTTAAAATGTGATTTGAAAAATAATGGTTTGAATAACAAGCAAAGAAAAAATAACAAAATATTTACAAATAATGTGAAAGTGGTATACAGTATATTTACGGTTCTAAAAATGTATAAAGAAAAATATTTTATTTTATTTTATCCATGGCCTTTACCGTAGTGTAGTTTCATGTCCAGAAAATTCACATCCAACAGTCATAACTGTTTACGATTAACTTCTCTGTGCATTCCTGCCAATTTAGCCAAGGAATAGCATAATTCCAAAACTCCTACGAATTAATTTGCTCAGGGTTTCCTCCAGAACTCGGTCCTATGCCCACATTTAACATGCGGTTGCCTAACCCTGACTCTCCTCTCTCTCGATACTCACTACTCTCACAACTAAATGTTGGTGTCTCCATTCATAAAAGTAGGTGACGGAAAGGGATTGCGTTATGTGGGGCAGAGGAGGTGTGTCTGTGACTTGGTGTGTGTGTGTGTGTGAGAGAGAGAGAGAGAGAGAGAGAGAGAGGGGGAAAGGGAGAGATGGAGAGAGAGAGACAGAGAGAGATGAGAGCAAGGGTGAAAGACCCTGAATTAATCAGGCCACGGCGGGACACAATACACAAATCAATCACCCTGTTGCTTATTGCGCTTATAAAGTTTCTTGTGCGCGAGGGACTCCAGATCAGTGCAAAATAGTGCAGTTGCACAGCTTAGAGGGAACATTGCTTGAAACAAAAAAATCACACCCAGTGTGAAGTGGGCGGTGTGGTCACAGTGGTCATCACAGTGATGGAAGTGATTGACTTAAAAAAAACACTTGTCCATACTGCTATTCATAGGGCTGCACATGTGTCATGTGTTTCGCTAGCCAATCACAGTCCTGAATTTGCAAAGTCAGCCAATCACATTACAGCTAGTGGTGATGACACTAGCTGTAATGTGATTGGCTGACTTTGCAAAAGTATAGATTTGCATTGACTGTGGAAGGGTTAGGGTTGTAGACTGCGTTGTAGACTATTGGCCAATCACGGTGCAGGATTGGTCAGTGTCCAAACCTCACTTATAGGGGGCGGTTACACCGCCCCAAAAATAACTACATTGTATCCATTGGATCATAGGTTCTTTTTTCAAGTTCCACCTACCTGCTGGGCAGCCAGCCTGGCCTGTTTCAGCTGAGACTCAAGGTGGGCCTTCACCTCTTCCGTTGTCTTCAGACTGCTACCAATCTTAGATGAGTCTCCACCCTGCGACTTGTCCTTCTCCACCCTGCACCACAGAGGGAAAAGGCATTAAAGGAGAAGATTCACCACTTTTCTGTGGATGCGCTATTAATGATAGTCAATTAAAGTAGTAAGTAGTCAAATTAAAGCAATAGAATCCTCACTGTGTAGTGAGTTCTCCTGCACACAAACCCTTACTGGTGGTGCACAGTACCAGTACCAGCCTTGTGCATAAGGTTCTTAAGGGCGGAGGTGTATATTTACAGTCAAAGATATCGCTGCAGACTGCAGAATGGATGTGAACATCCAGATAGTTTGTAAATTGGACAGGTTACTTCCTTAATGTTCGCTCTGCAGTCATATAATGTTGAAACTCTGCCTTTAGTTCTCAGTGATGTCAGAATACACCACTAGGTGGTGCTGTTACAACAGAGAAAACTAATGGTTGCTTATAGGAATTTGTAGTATTCCATCTTTCTCAAACTTTTGCCAAAGTCTTTCTCACCTCTCTGCGAAGCCTCTGATCTCCCACAGTTCCAGCTCCTCCTCAGCAACCCATGACTCCATGACGATGGGTCCAGTCTGCTTGGCTGGCTCAGGCTTCTTGGGCCTCAGGGCGCTGGAGCGCAGGCCTTTCCTCTGGGGAGTAGGGGTCTCGGCTGAATGAGAGAGATGATGAGAGGTAGTAACAGAGGAACAAAGCATTGATTGTTACAGCAAAACACAGCCACAATTCTTCAAACTGGATCAACAATGGCGTTTTTTTTTTACTAAACTTGGACCCGTGTTGCAAAAAATGTAATGTGCCTCTGGACCTAACACGTATCCCTAGTTGGCCTACAGTGGGATCCTGCAAGAGATTTCTTCATGTGCCTCCCATCCACCATGTCTCTCACAATGTAATTAACAGTCTAAAAAGAAGTGGGAGAGGATAGCCCAGTCCTGGGTTTCCATTAGCCGATTAAAATCTTAATTGACCGTTAGGGTTAAAATATTGCTGGCCACATTGGCCGGCCACCCTGTGAAATAAAAACAGATATTTATATATATTTTTTTTATTATTCATTATTATTCAGCGGGACGGTGGAACTGAGATGAGAAACATATTCACAAAATCTTTAAAATATTTGGCAAATATTCAGTAATCGACTTCCTTGGCCTACTGAGTGCACTAGAACTTCTGTGCTGATTGGTGTTGTGCAGTTGTTTGCAAGATTAGCTATGGATGGACACAAGAATGTGGGGCACATACGTACATATGGACGAAAACTGTTCAAGATGACTTTCCCCTTTAAGCGACATGCAGTAAAAACAAAAACTACCTTTAGGAGGAGTTTCTCTGTTGTGGAGGGGACAGATGATCTTCCTGATGCAGTATTCTGAACGGATGCCATAAGGCCCCACGTCTCGCCGTTTGATGATCTCCGTAGTGATGATGTCCGTGTCTGTGGTTTCTGTGGGGATATTCACGTGGGAGATTAGCTTGGTAGAACATCTTACAATGATCAACAGCTCACAGATGAAGAGACCTTATGTTCCTGTGTACTGCGACACAACACAAGCATATTGGATCACTCCGAACATGGCAAACATTTGTGTCATGTAATATTCCTGTGAGTTGGCAATATGTCATCAGTGTCACCAAATAAAAAAAACTAGAGTATGGCACTTCTCTAAACCAATTTACAGTGGAAAATTCATTGCTCACCCCTTTAAGGCCTGCTACACCCCAAAGCCCACTGAGTTTAACTATTGATTTCACTACAAACAAACATATGTATGTACAGTAGTATAGCCTAATGAGACCTTTAACATACCACTAACACACAAGTGCACACATGTTTATAAAAACAAGATTCCATTTTTGGCTTTAGAGTCATTGTATGCCAATCACATCTCCGTATGAGGACTGGATCACAGTGTATGGGTCCTGATTGCAAATAGCTGATCAAGACTTATCTTTTAATTGCAACTGGTTTCATCTGTGTACTTTGCCCAGACTATGTTACTATGCAGCAGTGGAGCCTCTGTAATATACAAGGAAAGCCAAGGAAAGGAAAGGACGAGGACTCGGTAGATTCTGGGGTTGTCTGACCTTTACGTGAGGTCCCTACGGCAGCAGAGGGCTTCACGGCCATGTCATCCCATCTCAGGCAGGCCCACAGCAGCCTGAGCATGAGGCTAACTCCTGCGAGGGATCTCATCGTCTGAAGACGGTACCTGGATGAGAGACGGCGTCCATTTAGTATCACTTAGGTTGTATTGTGACAACAGCACATTTAATGATCCTGAATTACAGTGGATGTTTTGACATGTATATGAATGCTAATTGCCAGTCTTTCAATGTGGGTGAAGTAAGAATTTCAAGGTCACTTTATCATGTGTATTAATTTAAAATGTTTAGACCGAGAATGGATTCAGACTGTTGCCCACAGTTCAAGTGAGAATGCCAGGGACTATTAGACTTAAAAAATAGATTAAAAAAGATCAATTAGGGATTCATTTATTAAACATTTTATCACACATTTTTCACCTAGATCCCATTGTCTTGATGTGAGATATTATAGGGTGGGGAAAAATACCCCGTCTTCTGTGTACATTCGTGACATCATCGGGCAGATCGTTTTGTGTCATCAACAACACAAAAAAGGGCATTATTTCCCACACTATATACGTACTATACAATCTTCTCACACAAGATGGAATTTAGGTTCAAATTGGGTGAAGTTTCCCTTAAGTATACATTTTGTTGGCAATGAATGTGTTGTCTAATGTATACCATATATTGTAAGTTATTGTAAATCAGGCACAGTGATGACAACCATATCACAAGAATAAGTATTAATAATAATATGAAAGTGATTCTGAATGCATTCAATGATATTCAAAAGACCAGGGTTTTGCTGTGGCTTATTTTACTGCATTAAGGTAAACAGGCTTATAAGGAATCAATTCATTACACTAATGCAAACAGGTTTATGAGGAATCAATTCATTAATGAAAACAAGCCTATGCCTAACCAATATGTAACCAACCTCCATGTGATGCTATAAGTGGGCCTGGGGGAGGGGTAGGGCCAAATGTCCAGTGATGGCTTGGCGTTGTAGCTGAAGATGGGCACCTCTCTGATGCCTGCCCTCCTTGCCAGCCTCTTGAGGTCGTCGTTGGGCAAGATAAAGATGCTCTTCTTGCTGCTCTTGGTTACAAACTTGCGGTAGGAGGGCAGGGCTGTGCCCGAGCGCGACTTCTTGGACTTGGAGAACCTGAGGAGGGTGACGCGGTCGCTGGTGGAGTACTCCTTACTGACCGTCATGGAGGTGGCCACCGACGAGCCTGAGGGGCCCATCTTGGTGTCGGTGACTGTTGCAGTGATGACAGTTTTGGTCTCCTGGGAGACGGTTTCCCGGGGGGGCAGAGAGCTGCCCTGGCTTGTGGTAGTGGTGGTGGTCTTGGAGGTGGTGAGGGTGGCGATGGTACTGCCCCCTGCTGTGGATACCACAGAGGGTTTATTACTGCTACTGGACATCTCGCCAATCTGTGCGGTGCGAGTCTCTGTTGCCACTGTGGTGGTGGTGGTAGTAGTGGTAGTCACTTGGGTGACGGTCTGTACTCCTTCACCACTGCTACTAGTACTGCAGTTCTCTGTGCCGTTATTGCTAAGGCCAGAGGATGTTGATGTTGGAAGCTTACTAGACACCATCCCTCCGGTTTCCGTGGGCATTTCCCGGGTTCCTGTGGAGTTACCCATCTCTGCTACGTGGTTCTCCAGCCTGGGGATCTTGTTGGGTGGCTCGTGGTCAGAGTCTGAAACGGTATCTTGCGACAGGCTCCCGTTCATTAGAGATTTGAGAAGTTCTTTCTGAGGTTTGATCTCACATTGGACCTGGCTGGCCAGGCCAGGATTGACCTCGGGGTGAGCAGGAGCATCTTCCGCAGTTCTCCCATTCACCTGCAGAGGGCTGGCTTTGCTTCGGTCCACCTCCATGATCTCAGTTGGCCTCTGTCCACTGCCTTCCTCAGTGTCCTTGTACCCACGCTTCTTAGGGTTCTCTTCTGCCTGATTCACCTCCGCTTTGGGGGGCTTGTCTGCACTTCCTACCGCTTCTGACATTGACTCTCTTTTACCGTTGAGATCATCGTTTGGCTGGGAATTCCCGTTCACCTCTTTATGGGCTAAGGCCACACCACCTTTAACCTGAACGGCGCCGTGCTTGGACCCTGCAGACTCTGTGGAACCTAACCTGATATCCAGGTTGTCAGTCTTTGTCTCAGTGTGCTCCTGGTCAAAGTCCAGCTTCTTAACCACACTGTCCTTCACCTGCAGACCCACAGCCTGCCTGTCCTCCACTTTGAGAAGTGGTGCCGTCACCACCGGCGCAGGCTTGGCAACCGCAGAACTTTCGACTTTGACCCCGGTAGCGGAGGCCTTGGAAGCGGCAATTTTGGCCTGCAGGGTGGCCAGTCTGAGACGCTCCAGACGCAGCTTCTCCTCCAGGGTGAACTGTTTGACACGGCGCTGCAGCAGGCCATCCAACTTAGACGGCTTCACTTTCTTCTTGTATGCGGTCCGCAGCTGGAAGCCCTCGCTGACGTTCACCACGTCATAGTTGAAGGGCTTTGTCGCTGCACTGTCCATTTGCTCTTCCTTCACGGGCTGACCAGCAGGTGGTGAAGGACCACTCTTCTCAACATTGTCATCTGAGACAGACAGACAAAGAGACAGACAGACAGACAGACAGACAGACAGAGAGAGAGAGAGAGAGAGAGAGAGAGAGAAAAGGAGGGAGGGAGAGGAGTCAGTAGAGAATCTGGGCAACATCAATTGGAAGTCACAAAGCGCAGGTTACAAAAACTGAATTCTGACTGAAAAAGAATGTTGCTTTAAGAGTGACGAGCCACAGAATGACATGGTCTAACGAGATACTTAATTGATTCCCGTAATCTACCTTTCTCTTCCGTCGAAAAACACAAGGAAGAAGCTGCTGTGCTTGGATTAGTCTCCATCTTTTCTACCGTCTTGTCTTCCATAGCTTTTTTCTCGTCTTTCTCCACAATGTTTTCCTCCTCTTCTTTCGCCTTTACAGCCGGTCCCACCCCCGATGAAATGCTCTGTGAAGACGATTCCTGTTCTTTATCTGTGGTGCTCTGAGTAGACGGCGCCTCCACCTTTATCGACTCCTCATTCTGGCTTGTGCTCTGGGCGGAGCTCTCCTTGGCCGCTTTGGCTGCTATGGAAGCACATCAGTAAGTCAACTAGGTCTGCAGCTAATAACATTTTTAACAACATAAATGAAAAGAAAGAAAGAGAAAATGGATATAAGAAGGAAATACACTGTGTTTAAACCAATCCTAGGATGTTCTGTTGGTTGTACATGATGTTTTAGTGGTGTATGCAGTCACTGTAGTTTTAATTGTACATTTCATTTAATTGTTTGTTCATTGTTTCTACCAAGACCATTATATAATCATCATTTATCATTTATATTATATGTTCATGTCTCTCATGAGTGCTACTGTATTTCCCCATTGTGGTGTTTTTCCTAAGTTTTGATTGATTTTTTTTATTGACACAGTTTACTCTAAGACTTCATGTGACATTAATACATAAGTTCCTGTTCATGATTAAATAAAGCCTGAACTTAAACAGTTATTTTGTTCATTGTGTTTCTAAGAGTACAGACATTATAAGAGCACATAGCACATATTAGAAATATTTATATGATACTGTAATATAATGTATGTGACTCTGTGCCCAGAGTCACATATTTTTCTATGTATTTTTGTTTTCTTATTTTCTATTAATGTACTGATTTATTTTCTATAAGAAGCCATGTGTGTTATTTCATGTTCATGTTATGGCTGGGGTGCATAGTATTGCTGTGAGTTGGGCAGTGATTGGGAAACCTCAAGACTCACCTATCACTCTAGACTGATTGAATGTTTGTGGCACCTGGGGAGTGTGAACAGACAGAGACTACTGTAGAAGCAAGAGGATTCTTTCCCAAGTCTTGCTAGTTGGATCTTTTGGATTTCCATTGTGGATTATTTTCTGGGTTAAGGATTTCTATTGAGGACGGACTGTGCAGAAGAGTTTGAAGGGTGGTAAGAGAAGACTGTCTTGCCGTAACTGCATAGACTGGGTTTGAGTTTGTTTTCTTTTAGACATTGGACTTGAATAATTTGGGGTTTGTTTGGACAGTGACGACACTTAAAGATATGCTGAATATTTAATTTAGTGTAACCTTTTGGGAAATGTTTTGTTTTGTTTAAAAAAAACATTGTGTGATTTGAAGCATTACCGATCATTAAATTCAGCTTAAGTTATTTGGTCATTCTTTTATTGATTATGCTGAACTGACCCTCCGGCCTCCCTCATATTGCTATAATTGGTGCTACAATTAATAGCGTTGCAACCGTTATAATACATCAATAAACCGTAATCATCCAATTAGTCAAATCAAATTCTGATAATATTCTGACCATCGATTAATTTATTATTCTATTATCGTTTCACCCTTGTCAACAAAGGTGTGCATTGAACCAAACACGGTCAGCTAAGAAAGATCAAAATGAGTATTAGTGGAGAGAAAAAATATAAAAAGAGGGGGGGGGGGGGGGGGGAACCCCGATTCCAGCTCAGCTCTTACCCTCCAGTGCTTTACGGTAGTTGACGTTGGTGTTCCCAGGGAGCCGGGGGACAAAGCGTGGCACGTGGGTCTTACTGACCCAGCTCCACCCTCCATAACCAGTCACTCTGTACTCCTCGCCCTTCTGCTTCCATACCTAAACACAAACACACAAAGAACAATGAGGAAGGTGACAACAATGACCCTTAAAATTCAATTTGGTCCCATTTGTGCACTCTCAGAGTTAGGTTGGCACTCAATTCAGTCAGTCCAATAGTATTTTACACCCGGTGCAAGATGGCGTATTGCTTCTGCCCATCCAGTCTCAATTTTGATCTTTGAACATTTCAACCCAAAAGTTAACCATCTCTTCAGGTCATGGAAATACAGCAATCCTTTCATAAGTTATTTTGGTAACAGTCAAATATAAATATATTGGGCGATGCCAAAAAAGAGCAAGCATACTCAGCATACCTTCCATGGGTAAATAAATATAAATACACCTTGATATAAATAAAATAATACAGTCCCTACTCCCCACACTGGTAATATTCTCCCACTTGTTTATTGTGGATTAAATGTTTTGAATTCTTCAGGAATCTCCTTTGTCAAGAGTCTGACCTTGACCGAGACATTGAACTTTTTCAGCCAAATGCGAATCCTGTCTTCAGAGCAGCCTACTAATCATTTGTGCCAATCATTATGGAAATCTGCCTATCCGTTCTCAAGTTACCATGCAAAAAACAAACACATAATTGTAAGCTGTGGCTGGTAGATCTAAGGCAATGCAGGCTCACCTGGTGTTTGATGGGGATGGTGTACTTCACCCAGGTAGCCTGCAGCATTGTCTCTTCATCCTCCAGCTTCTTCTCTCGCTTCTTCACCTTTTCCTTATCATCCCGCTCCATGGAGGTCATGCGATGTAGCCTAAGACAAAAACAAACACGCAAAACCCGAACAAAGTAGATGTTGAGATTGAATCAGCAAAGTAGCTATGACTGCGGTTTGGCTCTTCAGCAACAATCCTCTACACAATGAGACCTTTTCACTCTCCTGGGAGCAGAGTCCTTTTCACTCTGCAGGGAGCTAGAGTCCTTCCCGGTAGCAATGTGAGCTACTATTATGTGCATTGCTGCACACAGCAACAAATTCTTCCACATTAATTATAAAAGATGGAAGTGACCAAGAAACCCAAGTTATCACTAGAGCGGTGACTCCAGCCTCCAAGCAAAACAATTTAGACAGTTATTTGGAGCACAAGTGATCTTTTAATGTACCAGTTCTACATGCCACGTTAATATCAAATAACTGGATAGCTAAATCAATTTTCATGTGACACATTCAAAATTGTTTGCTTACCTTGTGTGTCCGAGAGAATCCTTCCACACTGGCAACATGACCACTGGTTTGATGGCACACTCCAGTATGGCCAGGGCCAACGCAAACTCCCTGGCCTTACTGCACATCTGGACTGCTTTGTTCCAGTTGGATCTGGAGAAATATACAAAGAAATATGAGTCAATAACAGAGTTGCAGACTTTCTTCCACTGTGTACTGCCACATCAGAAAATGTGACATACTGTAAGTTCTATTTTTCAAAGAGAGATAGGCCGTTCTGCAAGAGAGCTGATATTTTGCATCAAGTACTGTATGAAAAGTAATCTACAAAATGAATGTATTTGTGCCTGTGAATGGTGGTGGGGATTACAAGTAGCCTCACGTGGCCAGACTATATCACTGCATGGATATGAGTCTGGTGCTTCTATGAGGACGTTTTTTCCCCAAGGGGTGGGATCAAAATAATGGCTCTGGACGCAATTGGTTAGACCTACAACTACCAATTACAGTCTCCCATATTTGAATACTGGGCCCTGATTGGTCACCCCAGACTTCGGGAGCAGGAAATGGATTCACAATGGAGTGCGGCCAGACCCAAATCGCAGAGGGCAATTTTATTTTTTTCACTGGCAGATTTGTCTGGTCCCAAGCTAGATTACAAGCTTAGCTCAAAAACCACACTTGGAAAACCACATAATTTCAACCCGCCCAGTTCAATACAGACAACAGACATTGTAGGCAAAGCCTTCCCTCTCTCTGCCTTCAGTTTCCTGTCTCTCTACTATCCTAAATCTAAATAAAGCAAAAAAAACATACTAAACCTCTTAACTCATCCACTGCCAGACTTATTGCTGGCCGCGTTTGCCCACTGCCAGAGATTGTTCATTGAAAAAAAAAAAGTACTCAGGAGCTGAGATACAGAATTTTTAAGCTTTAAGTTAACAAGGAAGTGGATGGGAGTCTTTTCCTTCGAAAAATCATATCTCCTTGGTCTTTGGGTCAAAAAAAAAAAAACAATAAAAAAAAAAATAATAATAATAATTACGTTTTTTACGTCTGTGGCAGGGTTGGTAAACGGGAATAATTACGTTTATTACGTCAGTGGCAGTGGATGAGTTAAGCCCTATACTTCGGCTATTCTAATACCCAATCTACAAGCTCACAAGGCAATGAAGGCATCATATTGTGATGTGTTGTATATCTATTTTCAAACAATAGTGAAAATGACACATTTCCGCAGCCTATAATGACATGCCCAAAGTAGGGACACCAGGGTTGAAATGTTCAAAATAAAGATGGCTTGGGAATGTTTGTGTAACACTGTTTTGCTCTCACCTTTCCTCCCCAGTTATCTCAAAGAAAAAACACAGAAGGACATTAAAAACCCACTGTCTTAACCACGTTGTCCTTTTATTTCCTTAAATAATTTTTATGAATTTCTTATTTTTTCTGTGAAGTGCAATGGGTTGCACCTACTGTAAGAAAAGTGCTATATGAATCAAGTTTCATAGATTGATTGATTAACCCTGGCATCTTTAGTTTTTTTTGTTTTACGTTCTTTAAATACATATATAAAATACATATATATTTTTTAAGTATCTACAAGCTCACAATGTGTCACTTCGTGATGCTGCTATTTTATAGCCTGGGATCCAGCCTGCTTCGCTACGTTCGGCGGACTTTTATTTCTCTCTTCGCTACTCAGTCTGGAATGCACCCCATTGACTCGTTTTGCAGAACTACACTGGAACTACATATGTTACGTTAGGCAACGTCGTTGCTGATTGGATGTTGTTCAAACGAATGACGAATCACAACGATCACACTGTTTTTTTTGTCCCGCCCTGCACCACAGACCAATCAGAAGCCACGGCACGATTCGAAACGTTTGGCATGTCCCACCTCCCTTGGAGATAGGAGGCATTCCAGACTGAGTAGCGAAGAGAGAAATAAAAGTCCGCCGAACGTAGCGAAGCAGGCTGGATCCCAGGCTAGCTATTTTAGCTATTTCTCACAAAACAAAGCATATAGGGCTTAAGTGGTATAAAAAAACAACAACAAGATACCCCACCTGTGTGATGCCCAGTTGGGGTGCATGAAGGGCCCGGGGACATTGCTCTCCAGCTGGATGATGGTGAGGCGCAGGGTGGAGATCGTCAGTGCCCTGGAGCCGTGGATGGAGCCGTTCCACTTAAACTCAGCGGCCGTGGTCAGGCTGAACTTGTGAGACAGGTGGCGCCTCTTGTCGTGGTCCTCGCGGTGCTGGTGCTTGTTGAGGGCCAGGACATTGGTGCTGTACTGGTTATGGTACACTCTGTACTTACCCTCCTGGCCCAGCTTGAACAAGTTGTTCATGCTTGCCTTGGTCGCCAGGTCTCTTTTGATAGAACCAGTGCGGGAGGCATCGCCATCGGCGCGTGTGGGAGAGGACTGGAGGAAAACAGAGAGACAGGATTACACTGAACTGTCTGTGAAGAGCATCGTCAATATTTGTTAAAAGGGGATTCTCTGTCTAAAATAGTATTTCTATTTATTTTATAATCGACATGAATCCTTTGCAGAAAAGCCACCAATAGTGTGATACAAACAAACAAACATGTACACACACGCAGGTGCACATACACGCCTCACCTCTTTGCTGCCTCTGGGCGTATCATTATTTGACTCTGGTCCAGTTGACGTTTTCTCGCTCTTAACCTTCTCATGTTGCTCTGCTGGTCACAGAACACATATGATTGATTCATACACTGGGACAATCGGGCCCATTTCATACAACATGGACCCCTGTGATTTTTTAAAACAGAGGTCGGTCTTTCTTCAGGTTTACCTGCGCTATCCTGGCTGGTGGTGGAACAGGACGATCTGTCGGCCAGGTCCGGCTGGTCTGGTCTCTTGAGGGCCACAGTCCCAGGCTCCCCGCTGCCACCACTGTTCTCTTCTGCCGGGCTCTGCTGCTTGCTCTGGGCAGGGGGCTTCCCCTCACTGCAAGCCTCTGCTTCCACATCTTTATCTACAGAGGAGAAGATGGGAACACCTGAAAACATCGGTTGGAAAAAGGAAAAAAAATATATATCAAGCCTCAGGGGGCTGGGATAGGAAAATGAAAGCATGCGCCATTATCACTGTCAGCAGGCTCTGTGTAAAAACTCCAGCTGTGTGAACCACAAAGGGCAGGAGATGTGCCCACGACAGGGAGGCTAGGATATGAGGGCTGACCTAACCGGATTCAAAGCACCACACCTCTGAAAATGTGTGGAAAAATAAGTCTGTGAGCAGATGCCTCACCTGCTCCTTGATGATAATGCACAATTAGCATAGTTCACCAACAAACTGCTTCATCAGTAAATATGTTTAACCCATTCAATCCGGGAACGCATCTGTGTCATTTTAGATTTGAGTTATAACCATTATTTTATACTTAGATAGCAGTAGATCTACAAGCTCATGCTACAAGCTTGTAAATAATTTTGGGTGGTCCTTGACAATAAAATGTTTGAGCACCACTGATATAGCAACAATAGTTTTTTAAGAAAAATGAAGACATTTGTTGAGACATTTGACAGTTACAAATGTTCGCTTTGAAAGATATATATTCAAAGATTTGCACAAATCTTCACGATTCTTCAAAAATAGCAGATCTACAAGCTTGTTTGTAGCTCGCTTGTATATCTGCTATTTTTGAATAGCCAAAGAAATCTAAAATGACAGATGCGTTTCCGGATTGAATGGGTTAACGGACAAATAAGCGCTTTGGTGGCCCAGGAGGCCAGATAATACTTAAACTCCTCTAGCAAGCGTAACCTATACAATCTAAGCACAAGCTGTGCCCTTTTTGTGATGCAATATTAAGACAGCAGCTCTGCCCCTATTAGCTATTAAAACAGAGAATCTTGCACATTGTGTACAATATATACAAGACTTTGTAGTGGAGGTAGCAAGCACAGCATCTGGCCATGGAGCCTTTTATTCTGGCAATAAACCAGTCTATTTCCCCACAAATTTGTAATGAGAAGAAGCGGCTGGTTGTGAGTGACCGAGTTAGTGTGGTAGACCCTGCCAGGGACGCTAACCACCACTCTGCCAAAAGCTGCCTTTTCAAAGAATCTGAGCACAAGAGGCAGGGTGAATTATGTGGAGGATGAAACCAAACAAGAGATGAATGCAGCTAGAGAATGAATAGAGCATGTAGGTGGTAAAATGGCTGCTCAGCATAACAGCTGTGGCTCTGTGCTTACAGTAGGTCAAAACACATCTAATGAAACAGAAAATAGATAGCAGCAGCTCAAGGTCATGGTGGAACAACTAAAGGGGAGGAGAAAAGGTCCTGCTTATCCAATTAGATGTCTAATCAAGATGATAACAGATGCACTGAAAAGGGAAGGGGGGGGGGGATCTAGAAAACAGGCTAATAATGAGCATTGTAGTGTTTTTGTAGAGCTAAGCAACAGTAAAACAAGATGGGAGAACAGCTATATATCAAACTAAGCAGTAATCAAAGTTACAAACAAACCCAAATACAACTGGAGAACAACAACAGCCAGGGCAAGAATGCGACAATATGCATGAAATGCTAAAAGACATCACATGGTAATGTACTGTGCAACACACGTTTGCATTATATGTGTGTTAGAATCCTGGTTACTCAATACTTTTGGCAATGTGGTCTTTTAAGAAACGCCATGGAAAGGGACTGAAAAGTAATCAGGGTAAGACGGCAAGATTTCTGCTGGAGAAACCAGGATACTTGGCTATGTATAGGGTACCCTTATCCTGGCTTCTTAAAAAAGGTTTTTAGTACCTTATCCCAGACCCAGACTGTTCACTGTGCTTCCGTGAAAAGAAAAATGTCATTGCGACCTCCTGTTCGCTTGTTATACCCTGTTGAAAATAGCATGTTTCGCCAAAAATACATAGAAAAACACAGGAGCCGAGATACAGAATATTTTCCAAATACTTTAACCAGGAAGTGAATGGAGCAGTAAATCTTATCTCCTGGTTCTGTGTGAAAAAAAATGAAAAAAAACCTGGACTTTAATTTTAAAGTTCTAAATCCTGACCTACGTTTTCTGAAGAACTTCTAAACATCAAACATTACAAATTTCTTTGCTATATACTGTACATAGCAACAACAACAACAACCCCAAAAGGGGTTACCGGATTGAAAGGTATAGTTAGGTATAGTTAGCTATAGTTACATATAGCGGTTTCCAGTCTAAATGGGTTAAGACAAAATTAAGGTCCAGTAGGTTCAAAGCCTCTGGCCCCTCCTCTTACTACTATACTACTACAGTTTGAAGTAATTCATTACTTACATAAAAACTGTATTACTGAGAAACATCTCTTTTTGCAGAGAAATGGCTTACTCAACGTATTGGTCTCAAACTCTATAGCTATCGACAACAATCAAGTTATTGTGTGCATGGGGAGGGGGCGGGGGTCTGATTACTGACCAAAGCACATACAGTAAACTGGTGTTTGAGTAACCAGAGAAACACAAAGCATGTAAAGACCATTGACAATTTCCTGCCTTGAGCATAGTACTCGCAGTATACCGGTTTCTTGTGAGCAAAAAATGTAGCTGAGTGCAAGCAGGCAGATGAGGACAGACGACGCACACATGCAGGCCAACAGGAAGATGTGACATGGAGATTGGGGTGAACTAGTGAATAATCGACTAATCAATCGACTGAAAATGTAGCAAATAAAGTTTTAATGACCCTGTATCCTTCAAAAAAATCTATTATGTGCCATTTATAACTTCAACAAAATGTGAATGTTTCTCTTTTTCCATTTTATAATATGAAATATATTTTTGTCCACAGTATGAAGATATTAAGCAATTTCAGGATGTCTGTTTGGGCTTTCAGATAACTTAATAATAATATGTTCTTTATTACCATCATTGCATGGTCTAAATGTATCAGATTAATCAAATAATCAAGAAAATGAATGACACATTCATCGATTATGATCATTAGTTGCATGATGAGCAGAATGAGCACAGATGCATAATGGGATGGCTGGACAGGGGGTTGGGGCTGGACAGGGTTTGGGGATTTATTTGTACATTTCCCAGGTACCTGTCCTGTCCTGCTTGGGGCCAACAGAGGACACCCCACTCTCCTGGCTCCCAGTGGGGGTGGGCTGGGTCCCCTCAGCGGATTCAGGGGCCTGGTCTTTAGAGACGGCTGAGTCCTGGGAGGCCGAGCCAGGCTTAGGATCAGAGGTATCGGCCTCTTCTCCGCGAGGGGGGAGTTTGACTGCTGTGGTACAAGCAAGTCACACTCAGCACCAGAGTCACCTCAAGAGTACCATTATACAAGTTCTGTGCCTTTGTGGTGCTAAACAAACTTCATACACCCCTGACACAGTCCGACAACAAGGACTGCCAGATTGCACCGGGCATGTAAGAAAAGACAAATCTCAAAAGTCGTTCAGTGTACAGTGGACTTGCTTAACCCATTTACACCGGGAAAGTATCAGTGTCATTTTAGATTTCTTTGGCTATTCAAAAATCGTGAAAATGCATGAAGATCTTTGAATATATATCTTCTAAAGCGAACATTTGTAAAATATTTAGTTCCAGGGACCTCCAGAAGCAAAGATTTGAGTTGAAAATGATCAAAAAATATATGTATTCAAATATTTGCACAAATGTTCAAGATTTTTCAAAAAATAGATAATCTACAAGCTTGTAGCTCGGCACTCGGTGCCACGCTATGAGCTTGTATATATCTGCTATTTTTGAATAGCCCAAAGTATAAAATAATGGTTAAGGCTAAAAATCTAAAATGACACAGATGCGCTCCCTTAATGGCTTAAAGACAGACAGACAACACATCATCCAGCATCATCCAGCTCCTACCTTGTGAGACAGTATCTTCCGTGGAGCCCGGCTCTTTGTGTATTCCACTGTCTGACTGTGAGGCCGACTCAGAGGGCATCTCTTCTGTCTTGGCAGGCACTGCTGCTGCTTGCTGTGCCTCTTGTTTGACTTTCAAACTAGCCATGATCTCTTCTACAAGTAAAAGAGGGAAAGAAAATGTTAACTTGATCTACACAGAGAAGCTGGAACTAGGCATTTATCACATTTGTTTAATTTAACATTTACTTAAATGTTCTTAGATTGGGGTGCACTAGCTGGGATTTGGGGGGGATGGGAATGTTCTCTGAAAAAAACATCTACTCAAAACAAGTTGAAGTAGGCGTCTCAGGGACGAGGAAACAAACAACCAGGCTTAGCAGTTGCCTTTCCAAATTGTTGGACAATTTTAATGACAATGGCAACATCACAACAGCTTTGAACTTTTCTGAGGATACAAAAATGGCCAAGAAACAACATCACAAAGAATGGAAAAGATTATTTTTAAGCTGTTCATCGTATTGTTTTGTGATTATTTACACATAGCATAGTAGAGAGACAGGAAGCCAAGATACAACACATCTCTGTCCATAATCCAACCAGGGACGTTGCAGCTATGTGGTCAACACACAATGCATATTTAGTCAGATAATGTAATAATGGTACACCCCAAGAATGGTATTTTTGACTAGTGACAAGTCAACGGCAAAACTTGCTGTAACAGAGTTACCCTTGCAACATTAAAGATGTCAAACGCACATTTAATATCTCAAACACCTCATAAATATATCCGTTATGAAAATGACTCTCTTTCCCGCCACACAACATCTGACAGAGGAATCCAAAACAAGGAACTGGAGCGGAACACAGGCCTGCATCTGATAACATGCTGCCAAGAACATTGTGGCTCATGGTTAACCCCTGAATGCCAAATCTGTCCAATAGAAATAGTTACAAAAATCTATGAAATATATAATGATAGGCAGGTGTACCGCATTTAATCTACAGTGTGGAAACATGACCAACCATTACAATAAATCTTGAAATGGCCTGAAAAAAAGAGGTGTTTGGCTCTAAAAGCTAACCAATGTGCTGTCTTCTAACCAGTGTTAGAGGTTCTTTTTTTATGTTCTGAAGAAAGATTCAGGGCAGCATCTGACATTTCTGTGTCAACTGTCAAAGTAGCAGCACACTACCTGAGGGGAAAGGTAGCCCTGCTATATGGAGCTTTTATAGAAGCCAGTACAACATGTGTATACATGCTCAGTCATATATACCCTGGTCTAATGTTACAGTCATATCAGAGACCTATCGTCTTGTAGAATATAAACTACATTTATAAGCATTGTTGCACAACAAAATACAGGGCGACTTGATTAATGATAGACAATGATTAAATAAATGAAATGGAATAGTAATACCTTCTTCCACAGATAATACTAAACCCTCATAAGGACATGAAAAGAACACAAGCCTATAGTGATATACTAATAGATTGTGGCTGGTGAGTTTTTCAAACTCAAGGGGCATTTCACCACCCGTCATCCTCTTGAGGTCCATTTGTGCCTTAATTGGAATTCACCAAGAACTGTCTATTTCTGGCTTTATTTAGATGAGACAGAAGAGAGACAGGAAATTGAGGGAAGTTACGTGTTGCATTTCCGTTGTCTATGACATATCTATGACTCCAAATTTGGGCAATAAAAAAAAATCCTTACATCATTCCCACCTTGCTCTCAATAACAAAAATAAAATTATAAATATGCCTGTACCGTTGATGGCGTTGAGGTAAGCCTTGTTGTTTCCGCGGGCCTTGTTGGTGAGGTCCTCTGTGATGTCCATGTGTTTGTGCACCTCGTCCTTCATCTCTTCCAGCGTGGCGCACAGGTCCGCCTCCCAGTAGGTCTTGTCCATGCCGTCCAGCAGCTCGCCCAGCTGAGCCTTGGTGCTGTAGTACCAGATCTTCTTCCTCTCCTGTTCCCCCTCCTCCTCGCTGGGAAAAGAGTGAAGGATATATAGTGTGATGAATACAAAAGAAATCTCCTCTGCCTCACAAATCAAACACATATATCAAAGTCAATAAAAGTAAAAAAATAATCAAATGGGGTCTATCATGCTCATTTCAAGCAATTTTATTCCTTCTTCTGAGACTCCACTAGAGTAGCTTTGCATGATTCACAGTTCACATAAATGCAACATTATGGAAATAAGGAAAAGCATATTGTCATTGTATTCAGCGAAGGAAGTATTTGGTCCTGGTATTTTTAAAGAATGATTAAGATGAGAGTGATTGCAGTACTCGCACTATGAACTCATAAATAAAACACAGCTTTACACAAAGTCCCAATTCTCCAAACACCAATCGTTTTGGTTTGTACTGCAGTCAAAACAAGATTATTTTTTGCTTTGGAAAAAAAGAAAAAAAAGCTGCTTCGGAGATGTGATAAAGGAACAAGGTGTCTCTCAAGAGGCAACCCTAATTCCCTGAGGGGAGTGAGGTACCATCTTGGCACAGGCAGTAAGCAGCAAAGTGTATGAACCTCACTTAGAAAGTTTTTCTGCTTGCATCATAAATAGCCTCCTTAGGGAGCATAGACTCTCGTGAAATGCTTATAGTGTAACATGGTGGTAGGGGGATAAGCTTTGCAAAGACAAAGTTGCCGTAAAACTAAATTATCTTTTGCATATGGTATAGTATAAATCTGAATCTATATCCTACAAATGAAATTACCCTCTTGTCTGTAGGACATCCTCACTCTCAGCATTAGGTGATATTCAGAATTGAATGAAATATGGTACATTTACCATAGGCTAAGACGGATACAGAGATACGGTTGTCCAGTGCCAGAGATCCGACCACTATGCCCAAATATGGTCATGTGCATATATGGGACCGATTGACTTCAAACCCGGCGCACGCAGCTGCAAGGACTCGAGTGAAGTAGTTCGGATATCCATCCAGTTGTCCAGAACCGCCGATCCAACCAATGTGCCCATATATGGGCATTCCAATATATGGGCATATACTGATGACATCAGGGATCTCCATAAAATGGACAAGGAGTGACAGATACAGATATCTCTATATATGGGCATAAAAGGGACACAGGTAGACAGACAGCTCATTATGTAAAAAAAGAGAAACTCCACCATCAGGTAGTTTCCCTTTGCAAAGATGTACTATAATAGTGAGTGGCGTTTTGAGCAGATAGATCAGCCAGATTCTGCACTGGTTTAGTCACCAGGTGACATTAGAGAGGAACTACCATTTAAAGGACAACTTTGTTTTTTTACAACCAAGGTTTATGTTTTAGATTGTAATTAAAGTAAATAAAAGATGAGTGTTAAAAAAATATATTTTACTGACTTTTATAGTTTTAGCAATTTTCGCAATCTTTTTTACAGTGGGTGGGGGCATTCTGTCCGGTGGCTAAATATGTATTTTTTTACACAATAACCCGGCGTTTTCTTTATTATTATTTACAGTAGCTATTCTAGCCCCCAATAACTCACATCTGACCATCAGAGACCACAGGACCTTTTTTTGTGTGTAAAAAAGGCATATTTAGCCACCAGACAGAATGCCCCCGCCCACTGTAAAAAATATCGCGAAAAATGCTAAAACTATAGAAAGCAGTAAATGAAAAAAAATTACACTCATCTTTTATTTACTTTAATTACAAGCTAAAATATAAACCTTGGTTGTAAAAAAACAAAGTTGTCCTTTAAGCTTGAACAAGCCTCCTTCACATGTTAAAAAAATGTATTTGAGGTGAAGTCAAGGACTTCTCCCACAGAGTCTCCCATTCACACCGGGTGCACTTGTTTAAGGATGCCCCCAGTACCCAGTCACATGATAGGCGGAAAAAAGGTAAGGCGGAGTATGTTGCAATAATCAAGTGTATAAGCGTAAAAAAAATGCACAGCGTTAAAAACAAATGAACATCTGTTTATCCGTTTGATTCATCCTCCGCCATGTGGCCTTTTGTTATGACTGAGAAGGTTGCGACAGTCAGGTAAAGTCAGGTCTCTGCTGCTGGATGGGACCATTTTAAATCAAGTACGAACTCTATCCAGCTGCTACGTCAATGCCCACCCAGGAGCCCTTAAACGAGTGCACCCAATGACAGCCAAGACGGTATGACGATATACTCAAGAGGTGTATCATAACAACGTCCAGAGGCGTATATCGGCAGAACAACATCACAGAAGTTTACATTTTTTTTAAGGCAGAGCTGGGCTACTGTGATTTGCGACGGAAATAGGCCTTAGAGCAATGCACACTTACAGACTGGGACTAGAAACAATTGCTATCTTACAAAATGGTCCTGACCTGTACTAGGTCAGGACCTAGTCAGGAAGGGTCTTCACTTACACAATGATCCTTCTGTTGAGGAACCAGTACTGCCTCTGGTGGCGGTCATACCCAATGGGCTCCTGGCGGATGTAGGGCTTGTTTTTCTGCATCTCTGTTACACAGTCTGTGACGCCAGGCACCTTGTGCGCCACGCAGATCTCACACCGCCACTCGTCCTCCGGGACCTCCTGCAGAGGTGGTTTCACGCACTCCAGGTGGTAGACGGCTGAGCAGGTCTCGCAGCACAGCAGATCGCCCAGGCGGTGGCAGACGCGGCAGTGGTCATCGTACAGCACCACCCCTTCAGACATCAGCTCATCGCGGGCGATGTTGGTGGTGAGGAACTGGTCGACCAGGAACTGCAGCACTTTGATCTTGCTTTTCAGTGGACCGTAGGGGTATTCGTCCACCTCCTGGTAGGGTAGGACGTGGTGATACTCACGGTCACTCTCACAGTACGCACGCACCACCTCGGGCCACGTCATGCCGTCGATGAAGTACAGCGTGGAATTAACACTGTCCTTGAGGTCAGCGGGCCCAAAGGTGGTGTTGGAGGTGTCTTCCTCACGCAGGATGACCTTCAGCAGGGCGATATGGGTTTCTGCTATCAACGTGCACTGCTCCTGACCCATCAATGCCGCACAGAAGTCCTCAAAGCGGAACGGGGAGAGACGCAGCACTGTGCCGAAGTTGCGCAGCACCTCATAGATGGAGGAGACATTGAGGAGCTCCTCGCTAGGCACCAGGAGATCCTCGGAGCACTCCGGAAGCTCAAGAGGCGGAATCTCCTTCTCCTCCAGGATGGGAGTGCGAGGTCGCGGAGCCTGTGACTTCCTCCTCCCTGTCAGATAAGGAGAGAGATCAGCAAACCATGATTGAAAGACTAATATCCATACGACATAATTGAATTTAAGTACAACTGACATTGTGTTTACAAGCTACAAGTAATCCATATTGTGTGACGTAACTGTGTGACGTTCCATAAGATTCAATCACTGTAATTTACAGGTTGATATAGAACACATGGCCAGTGTGTGGTCAGGTAAATGTGACTCCATCCTCCATGTATAGTCAGCAAAAAGTATCAGCTATTACTAGCTAATAAGCAAGATTAAGAATGCATTATATTATTATAACACAGCTCTCGCTTTCTAAGTATTGCAGGTGACACAAAACAATCCAAAGGCTGTCGGCGAATTAATGCGTTGGACTGTTCCAACTTTAACTTCTGGCCAACTGCTGCAAATGATGCACATGCTAAGCTATCGAGTTAGCTTCGGTGCTGTCATCATTTCACGGAAGTTCATTTTGCGCCATTATTAATAGTTCAATTGTGGTCATGGTTAACAACTACAATGTGTTATGTGTGGGTGGCTGGCAATATATCGTGCGCTCCGCATATACATCTATAACGTTACGCTGTTACCTAACGTGTTCCTATTGCCGTCTGCAGGATGCAAGCAGACAGCATGAGCTCACATTAGCAGGCTAGCAGTTAGCCGTTAGCTCTGAATGATAATTACCCAGATTGGACAGTGCATGTGCTATAGTAATGATGCAGGTACAATAACACATCATTTGGACAGAGGTTCGTGCCAACAAGACAGCGCTTGCACACTTTAACATTATAATTCCACCTTGCAACATTCTGGAGTCGAGACTGAGGCCTGTGTTTGTGTAATTCTCCATTTTGAACAATACAGTTCCCTGCATTGTCAAAAAAACAAAAACAATATGTAACAGCTATTAAGCACACTGGGCAACGTTTTGGAGGTCCACCTCATTGTGATCAGGGGGTGGATCATCATCATCATGTGTATTTACCCGGAGTGCCCTGGCTCTTAAAGCTGCTCTCTGTGCAGCAGCTAGCAGCATCCCCATCCTCCTCCTCCTCCAGTAGAGGATCATCCAGGCAGTCAGAGTCTTCCTCCTTGAGGGCCTCGTCCTCCTCTTCCGATACGGGCTCTTCCACAAACTCTTCCTCCTCCTCGGATCTCAGGCTGACGGCATCGTCGTCCTCCTCGCTCTCGTGGTCATCGTAGACCACCGCTTTGGAGGCAACCCTCCTCCGCCTTCCTCCTCCACCACCACCACCACCAACGCCAACTCCACCGCGACCTCCTCCTCCTCCTCTGCCACCTCCTCTGCCTCCTCTCTTTCCCCTGCTGCCCCGAGTGGACGAGCCCGGTCCCCCTCCTCTCCTCTTGCCGCGTTTAGGCTTGGAGCTTTCCCTCTTGGGACTGGTGTCGACGTCCTCGTCGCCGCTGTCCCCCCTGGGCCTGGCCTTCAGGGTGTTCCTGGGTCGAAGACCTCGCACAGGTGGAGGTGGCTCTTCCTCCGATGATAGCGGTTTGGGCGGCCTGCCCCGTCTCCCTCTCATGATAGGCGAAATCTAGTATTTCCTATCTCAATGTCGAGCCGATCCGCGGATACGAGCGAAAGTACGATCCCCCGAAAGGTTGGAGAGCAGGATGGTCAGAACATGCGGTCCCCGCAGCAGAGCCCCGGTGTTGTTTTGGGTGAGAAAGCTCAAAACGATCGCCCGGCGTCCCGTCTCGGTTCGCACGGAGCCGCCATTTTTCTTTCTCCTCTCTCTCTCTCCGATGCATGAAAAGCAGAGTTGCCAGGTTTTGCGAGAGAAATAAACAACCGGGTCTACGAAAACAAGCCCAAAAGAAGCCACAAAAGATCTTGAGGGGGAAAAGTGCAAAATGTGGAATATTTTTGAAACATTTTAACAACTCAAATCTGGTACGGGGCTCCCTGGAACAGAATATATTTTCCGTGGACAAATACCTATTAATTTGGCCCAAATTATTTGGGGGTCGCAACTACCAATATTTAAAAGCTACTTAACCCAAAGTCGCTTATAATAAGCGGACATGGCAACACTGATGAAAAAACAAAAGGCCTACAGTGGTCACGTGATCACTGTTCTTTCAGTTGACCGAAATGTAACAAAATTACATTTGTGATAACACATTGGTGTTAATTGTGCAACTATTCACAAGTCACATTGTATCAATGTTTATTCATTTTATTTTATCACTATTTAAATATTTATAATATTCTTTTTATCGGCGTGGCACGATTACACAGTGAGATCATCGGTGTTAACTGTTCATTTATACATTAAAACTTTGAAATAGCCGCAAGCAACTCTTAGATCCTATTTTTGGAATCTAGAGTTGCAATACCAACCCTTGACAGCCCATACATCCAAACAGAAAAGTCCTATCAGATTGTATTAAACTATGTTAAACTCACTCAAAGATTATAGCTGTACAGAAAGCTTGAATTATCCTCTTTGTATCTGCCAAGTTTTTGTTTCATAAAAAGCTACCATAATATTATGAGCTACTTTCTGTCAATAAATTCCGTCCGGGTGATTATTTTAGTGTTGGAGTCCGGAAGCGCTCGTTGGAAATCACTCAATGGTCCTTCGTACCACCTGTTTCGAAATTGCACATAATTTATGCAGGAGGCACGTTGCAAAAACGAGCGCTTCCAAACTCCAACACAAAAAAAAAGAATCACCTGTACGGAATTTCTTGACAGAAAGTAGCTCATCATAACATGTCTATAGTGGATTTTTGACCGCGTGTGTATACACACGCAGTCCTAAAGACAGCCCTCGTAAAAGGATTGTGCACTTCTGTTTATACTTATACCCACCCAGGAAAGGGGGCGTGGCTGTGGTGTGGGTACACACGCAGTCCTATAGACAGCCCTCGAGTCGTAAAGGGGGCGTGCACTTCCGTTTATATGTGTACCCTACCCAGGAAAGGGGGCGTGGCTGTGGTGTGTGTACACATGCAGTCCTATAGACAGCCCTCGAGTCGTAAAGGGGGCGTGCACTTCCGTTTATATTTATACCCTACCCAGGAAAGGGGGCGTGGCTGTGGTGTGTGTACACACGCAGTCCTATAGACAGCCCTCGAGTCGTAAAGGGGGCGTGCACTTCCGTTTATATCTATACCCTACCCAGGAAAGGGGGCGTGGCTGTGGTGTGTGTACACACGCAGTCCTATAGACAGCCCTCGAGTCGTAAAGGGGGCGTGCACTTCCGTTTATATTTATACCCTACCCAGGAAAGGGGGCGTGGGTGTGGTGTGTGTACACACGCAGTCCTATAGACAGCCCTTGAGTCGTAAAGGGGGCGTGCACTTCCGTTTATATTTATACCCTAACCAGGAAAGGGGCGGGGCTGTGGAAAGGGGGCGTGCCTGTAAAAAAAAGTCTGGTGGTGCTATATTTCTGTAACGCCACTAGATAGAGGCAGTACAAAATGTAATCTGTGTCATGCACAACACATACACAGTCAAATTGGATATGTTTATATCCAATTAATTCTTGTTATGAAACAAAAACTTGGCAGACACAAAGCTTTCCGTACAGCTGCAATGTTGGTGATTACTTTGACAAACCACATTGTATCCACTTTTTACTACATTTACTTATCGAATCACATTTAAATGTAATTGTTGATGTGATTCACTAAAGCTGCAATCCGAAACTTTTATGTCCCACCCTACCGAGATTCGAATCTGTGTCTCTAGGTCTACGAGGGAAATGTCTGAAGTTCTGTACTGAATACGTCCTTGGACTTTGGCGCTTATGAACTTCAGGCAGTAGTACATACCAACCAACCAACCAACCAACCAACCAACTAACCAACCACGGTGGTTGAACCAACAACCATTAGGCCTAGGTGTAGCCAGGCAGGTAGCCTACAACAGGTTCTATTCTACATAGAAGAAACCACTACAGTTGTAAATAACGTGTAACCAGGATTTTTGTTTGTTATTTTTCTCTTAGTTTCCTGTAAGATTTACAATTTGAGTTGTAGGCTACCTTTGAATTTTTAATTGACTTAATAATCTCTGTTGTTTGTTTGATTCATTTTCTGGACAAGAAGTCTAGATTGAGTTTAGTCTAGAATAGGCGTTCTTTCATCTTCTTGTCTGTCCAATCAGAGAGGAGTCTCCTAATAACTATTACTATTTTTCATTTTTTTAAAAAGGGTTTTGGCATCTATTGTTAATTATATCTCAATTATGACCACGGATGCTCTAAAGTGAAAAACATTTCTCTCCCCATTTCATATCATCTACTTCAGATTCAGAAGGAGACAAGTCCTTGCCATGTCTGTAGCTGGTCACATGTGTTTGCGGATACAAAGCGCTTTATTAATTAAAGTAGTAGCTTTAAAATCCTGTGTGATCATAGAATTACACTAGACTAGAAGACTGACTGACAGAGATATTCATTCATTCAGTCATTCAGTCATTCAGTCAATCAATCAATCAATCAATCAATCAATCAATTCTGACATTTGCTCTGTCAGTCTTGGTCGATCCCCCCAAATATCTAGGCTGACAGAGATTATATAAAAGTGTCAGACTCAGAATTGATCATGAAAATCTCAGTCCGTCTTCCAAGACTCCCATTAGACATGTAAAGTAATTACATATGACTTTTTCTCAGTATATACAAATTTGATATCACGTGACTGATTGATTGATTGATGTATTTTATTTAGTAAGACATGAGAACAGTACATGACAGTACATAACAGTACATGGAAGTACAAATTTGCAATACAAGGTCTACTAAACTGGATAGCTCAGTTAAGCACGTAGCTTGTTTAAGATGAGATCCCCATTTACACAAATCATGTTGACATATAAGAGACAGACAGATATACACACTACTATACAGAATGTCATACAATACGTTTACAGGTTACTGCTATGAAGAGTGAAAAATATGTACAAAAGAAGAAAGAGAGAGGGGGACAAGGGAGACACGGGGTAGGTTAGGACTTGGACAGGGGCCATTTTGAATTGCAGCCTCCTGAAGGTGTATCTTTAGGGCATTTTTGAAATTGAGTAGGGTTTTACACTCCTTTACTCCTTTTGGTAGGGCATTCCACATTTTTGATGAATAGCATGAGAACGAGTTCATTCCCTTTGTTGTGCCAAATCTGGGTTGAACATGGTTTGTGGAGCTGCCTCTGGTGTTATGATCATGGACTTGATTAACATTTTGGAAGTATTTTGACAAATACAGGGGGATCCCAATGTTGTGGTGTATCTTGAAGACCAGGCCCATAGCAAGTTGCTGTACTCTGTCCTCAACCCTAAGCCATCCAATCGTAGCAAAATGGGCATGGGTTAGATAGGTTTTGTAATTGAGGCCAAGAAGTAGCCTTACAAGTTTGTTTTGGGATGTTTGGAGCCTTGTTTTTAAGGCCTTGGAGGTGTTGTGATACCATGAAGTGCATGCATAATCATAATGACCTTGTATGAGGGCCCTTACAAGATAGACACAGATAGAATCATTGTCGTGGCCGTTACCTGCAGGCGATTGGACTGTAAACAGAGTCCTAACAATTCCTAACAACATCCTAACAGGTCCTAACGCAGGTCCTAACACTTGCTACTATCAGTTGTTACCTGCAGGCGATTGGACTGTAAACAGAGTCCTAACAATTCCTAACAACATCCTAACAGGTCCTAACGCAGGTCCTAACACTTGCTACAGTTCCTAACAGTTCCTAACACCTCCTAACGGCCAATGCTAACAGGTCCTAACGACGAAATATCTAGGCTACTTACGTTGACGTTCTGCATAGTAGTGTATATTTGTCTGTTTTCTTAATGTCATCATGATTTGAGTGCGTGGGGATCTCATTTTAAATAAGCCATTGATTGTGCTTTTATGAGCAACCCAGTTTAGAAGACCTTGTATTGTCAATTGTACTTCCATGTACTGTTTCCATGTCTTTTCTAAAATAAAGTATTCATTCAATCAATCAATCAATCAAACTGGTCACTCTGTGTTTAATGACCGTGCTACTCCATATACATGTACACATTCTAAATATAAAGTGCTTACGCTCAAGCCACTGATGATACCCGTCGAGACGGGGCCGTCGTATTCCGTAATATTCTGTATTGTTCAATAAAGAGGTGTTTTAATCCCGTCTGTGCCAGAATTTCCCTGTATTTCTCAGTGAGTATAGTGGCGCTGTTGCAGCAGGTGAAAGCCAGTATTACACTCAATGGAAACGAGGAAATACGGTGACATTCAGGCACAGACGGGAATAAAACACCTCTTAATTTAACATTATGGAATATTTCAGAACAGAAGTGGCCCGAATCGACGGGTAGTATACGTGGCTTGTGGGTAAGCACTTTATATTTTGAATTTGTACTTGTAGGGAGTAGTACAGCCATTACACACGGAGCATCCAGTGGATTTGGGGCGGGGGGGAGGGGGGGGGGGGGGGCGACCAAGACTGACAGAGATATAAAAGTGTCAGAATTGATCATAAGTCCGTTTTCCAAGACTACCAGTAGATTATGTAATTATATAAAATAATTACATATGACTTTTTTCTCAGAATTAAATATTGACATCACGTGACATAGGTAGAAACGGTTGTCGTGGCCGAGTGGTTAAGGCGATGGACTAGAAATCCATTGGGATCTTCCCGCGCAGGTTCGAATCCTGCCGACAACGTGTACTATTTTCGCGTTTACGTATTTTTTGGGGTTTTGACGTAGATTATTACATTAAGCTTACATTAAAGAAGACCAGTTCCGTGCGTAACGCACGTCAACCGTCGACGACATTGCCTGTATAGCCTGGCTATTTCCCAATATCTATTTTGCCTAAGTAGCCTACACAACGCGTCCCTCTTTTTGCTCGTACAGTTTTCCGTTCTCTAATGTCAATGTTGCACCGATTGAGTTGCACCTCGTTTCTATTTATGTTAATATCACTGATCCAAAACATTGTTACAAAGTGCTTCAAAAAAATAAATAAATCAGCGAAAAGTAATACAGGGACATGTAGCTCAATAGGGCATATATTTCCTGACACTAGGTGGCGGTAACACGCCATGTAGCGGCTGGCTGCCGTAAGACATAACTCTGCATACGGCAGGACCTGTAGTTTGTTCCAGTTTTGCCAGGTTTTGAGAGAGAAACAAGTAACCCGGTCTAGGAAAACAAGCCCAAAAGAAGCAACTTAGGCCAGTGGCTCTCAAAGTGGGGTCCGGCCAGGGACCCCAGGGGTCCTTGTGGGGGTTCCAGAGGGTCCCCAGCAAAAATAGTTAATATAGCGTCAAAATAATTTTAACTACATTATCCATTTACACGTTGGCTATTCAAAAATAGCAGATATACAAGCTCACAGCGCACTTCGTGCCGTGGTGCAAGCTTGTACATCTGCTATTTTTGCTATATATATATATCATATATTTTTTTACATGGGCCTAAATCTTCTCTTCTGGGAGTCCCTGGCACAACATAAATTCAGATGGGGGTCCACGGCCAAATATATATAAATTTGGGGGTCCTTATTGGCACGAAAACGTTTGAGAACCACTGACTTAGGCCACATGAGCTTGAGCTAGAACTTTTAAACCATCAGCTTGAAAATAGCTTGTAGATCTGCTATGTTCAAAAACTCTTCAATAAAATGTGGAATATTGGAATATCTTTGAAACATTCAAACACACAAATGCTCCCTGGCACAAAACAGCATCCCCAAATAAGCAACTACACTTTAGAAACAATCCCAAAAAAACGCAACCACCAATTTTTACAAGCAACTTTACAGAAAAAGAAGGCCAAAGTCGCTTATAATAAGCCGACATGGCAACACTGGTTTGATCTCACCAAGCTCAAGCGGGCCGAGTGGTCAGCTTTGCTGGGGGCGAACGTTCCGCGCCAGGTGCCCACGACACGCCCACAAATAGGGACGCCAGGGTTAATAATGTGGCTAAAAGACAGGCAGTCTTCAGTGCTGTGTTGCCAGAACAGTGGTTGTTTTGTCAATGCAATCTGCCAGTGTAGATTCTAGTGAGACATTTGGCACTGGCAGTGCCCGATGGCGGCACCATAAAAGAACACCATTCAGAGATCTATGAGCCCGATAATTAACAGGATAGATGTACAAAGAAGCCAATGTTTGCATTTCACAGTCTATTTGCATAAAGTGCAGTTTAACAAGTTCAGTGGTGTGTGACTGGTGTCTCCATACCTATTTGAATATGATGCCAGCAGGGTAGGCGTGATAGAATTCCAGTGGGAAGCTCTGGTAAGCCTCATATTGGCGGCTTCCAGTATAACATTTGAATAGTTGATGCCAACCGCCTGTGACCCTGTGAGTCACTTCAAGTGTAAGCCACACAGCTAAACCTTGATCATGAGGAAACCAATCAAAGGGTAGGCTACAGGGTGCAGAGGATAAACAAGATTGTGTGAGAATGGTTTTATGGCTGAAATATCCTGGTTCATGTGATAACCCCCTACACCCATATCATTTTCATGATCACATGGTGTGGGGCACAATATAGAAGCAGGGATCAAATTAAGTAAGTCATTCACAATGCCCCCGGGTGAACTACGTGCCCACGTCATGTCGTGACCTTTTTGTCAGAAATGGATTCGGGAGGGTTCACTTTAAGGGTAGCAGATAATGCCATTAATGATTCCAGCCCTTGCAGCAAGAGTGAGAGGAAGCTGCTGTGACCTATAATAGGCCTACAGCATAGAGGCCATGGACCTCAGTTTTCATTTTAATCTCTACTTGTTTCTCAGACTTGTGCAGCACTCAATAAAAATCACAGCACAATGAATCTCTGATCTGTGCTTCACAAATCTCATGTTGTTCCACCACAAGTTGTTTTTTGTGTTGCATGTGCAACTCTTTAAGATTTGCATGTCAAAAGCCTCCACTTGCGTAGGCCTACATGAACAAGCACACAACAATGACTAATGGTGGTGATACATACTGAAGGACATGCACTAAAGGGTCACTCATTCTGATGCCGGTAGCCCAATAATCCCATGAAATCTGCATGCTCTGGATTCACCTAAAGTTCCTCAAAATATCAGAATGGCATAGGGCACTGGGTTTTATGATACTTATAGCACTTGTATGGCAAAATGACCCTGTGAGACAATAAAGGGCAAACCCTGTGACATTAGGTACAGTATATGAATCTATATGGAAAAATGACCGTGTGAGACAAAAGGGCAAACCCTGTGACATTGGGTACGAATCTATTTAACATGTTCAAACCTTTTCCTTTTTCTTTACAACTGGTTACCAGAGGCCATGGCCATACGTCTCATTGTGTTACATTGCTGGTAGGTGTCAAGAAAGATGACAGGAGGCATCAGTCAAGGCTGATTCCAGGCAAGACCAGGAACAAGACAGAGAGGGAGCACTGGCTTAACTCCATGTCCTGAAGGTAGCCTGTGACAAAAACACAGGCAGAAAAGAGCCAGATTGGATGGACGTGCATATTAAGTGCTACATAGAGGGACAGAACTGGAGCAGACAGTGTACTAGACCGTGGGTAATGCAATCTTTTAACTCTCACTGGGCAGCAGTGGCAGCAGACTGCATGTGCAGAGAATCCAGGGGTTTGCTTAAAGACCTAAAGCCATCAGCTTCCTCTTCATCACTCCTTTAGATCAAATGAAGCTTGGTCACTGACAGCACCTTGGGCGACTGTATGCGTTTCATTCTAATGAGTCCTGACAAGCTGAATTGGTGTTTATGTGAAACCCATGTCTGACTCATCAACATATTTACTACCCCAGTCCTGACAAATTACAGTCTCAGTGAGGAAGGCCTGTGGACTGTACATTTAACGTCTGGTCTTCAGCGCCCAAATGACTCAGCACCGTCCCATCACCGTACCATCCAGTTCCCATCTCGTCGAGGTGACGTAGCGACATGCAGCAACTCTCATGGCTAGGGTGAACATAAGTTGGCATGAGACTGCAATGTTTAAGCAGCAGTTATAATCAAATGTTTTAAAAACACATTGCAATTAAATGTTTAAATTCATTGGGCATCAGTTTACCAAACGCTACTTGTTTGGTTGCAATAAAAGAGTATACTTACACAGGACTTGAACTGGCTTGAACTGATTAGTGGTGAACCTGAGAACTGTACAGACAAATAAACCACACAGAATGATTTTATCATTTTTTAATAATTGCATTTAATTAATTGAAAACAAAAAACAAAAACAGAAAAAAACAAATGCAAATTATAAAAAAAGAGCAAAAACAAAGAATCATTAGGTAAAGAGAAAGGCGAGAGACACTTAAATAAGAGTTCCATGTTGGTAAGGGCAAAGGCGAACAAAGGTTGATGTGGTGGCAGGGGGAGGCGGAGGGTTTGATGGGTCAGGTTGGATTATGTACACGGTTTCTCACTGCAGGACTGACGGCCCCCCCACGAAGGAGGGCTGGGGGAGTGGTGCGGGGCTCAAAGCAGCAGGTCGGAGACACTGAAACATCAGAGAGAAAGGCACTATCCAGAGAACAAGAAGAAAACAAAAAACAGAAAACACGGTAAACAAAGACACACCGGACCAGAAAAAGAAAAATACAACAAAAAAACAAATCTGAACATAAAAAGTGCTTGACCACACGCCACATTGGACAAAAAAACTAAACAAACGTTTACATTGTTTTAAGCTGATCTCTCAACGTTTAGCATAAAAGACAATCTCTCAAAGAAAAATGTAACTGTTAAATCTGAGACAGTCACAGAACTGCACTGGCAATTACATAATGTGATTATCCAAACTCAGCCTCTTGCTATGTGCAGGTATAACAAGGGGGGAAGAGTGTTTTTATGTATGCGTGCATGTAGTACTGTAGGCTTGGCAGATGCATGTTAATAACCTTGCATTAAGTCTCATATGTATCTCTCATTTCATGAATGAATATTGACACCATTTACTGATTCAGCATGTGTTGGTGTAATGCCTGATTTATACTCGTTTGCGCGTAGGTGTCACACCCAAAATAGCAGATCTACACGCTTACAACATATCTCATGCAAGGCGCAGTGAGCTTGTAGATCTGTTATTTATCTGCCAAGTATAACTCTGGCTTAAATCCCTTGCGCTTGTGCCGTTCAGTTCTCCGACCTTGCTTCCCTCATGTCACGACAGTCTATGTGGACTCAGTCAGCTACATTCACTGCCCAAGAGTAAAATGGCTGTAATAAATACATTGGCTTGAACCAAAGAAAGAAAAGAAAAGAAAGAAAAACAGGGTTTGACAGGTTATTCGTCATATCACAGCTCTTGCAGCATACATGGCTTTCCTTGCCGGTCAACGTTAGCTTCCTGACAAGATTGTTGTTTTGTTTTTTTGGAGAATGAACTTGAATCTCCTCGCATTGCAGATGAGAAATATATAAAAAACGAAGCAAAAAAAAAATAAGGATAAAGAATGGAATTCATGATGCCTTAAATATCATGCTGTATTATCTGAGGGCACTCAGATAAATCCAGAGGAAAAACAAAAAAGAACAAAACCAAACTGACAATTCAGCACATTCTAGAGCTACTAGCAAAAAAAAAAAAGTAAAGTCAACATAATTTACAAATGAAAAAAAAAAAATACAATTTGTGATGAGAGCTAAAACAGACAAACACATACAAATATATAATATATATTCTTAAAAAATGGATTCTCTCTATAGATGAATTATTTATACAGCCCCAGGGGCTGATGTACAATGCTCACGTGCCAACGATCTTGGACATGGAAACTTGTCTGTAAGATGGCATCTTTTTTTTTTCCCAAAGATTTTCTTTTTTCTTAAGATTCATTCATCTTTTCATATATATATTTTTTCCTTCTTTTTTTCTTTTCTTTTTTAAAACAGAGTTTAGGAGTTTATCGGTATGCATTTCATTTAACGGTGATTAAAAACATGCGTCAGGAAAAAAAAAATGAAAACAAGAGAAAAAAGGTAGAATGTTAAGAAGTTAAAGGAGGAGGAAAAGAAGCAGCTGTGGGGGGTACGGGGGGTCATCTTCACGGATCGATGTGCTAGGTTTTTAACCACTTTAACCCTGGCGTCCCTATTTTGGTCACGTCATTGTAGATGAAATTTTCCCAAAACTTTCATATTCTTAAAAAAAATTGCAGATCTTCAAGCTCACAACGTGTCATGTTGTGAGCTTGTAGATCAGCTATTTACGAAATTTGTTCGAAAGTTTTTAAAAAAGAAAAAAAAGAAAAAAGGGCTTAAGTGGTTAAGTTTCACTGTTATATGTCTTGTTTTTCAGTTTGCTCCTAACCGGTGGAGGCATTCACACTGCGGAGGTGAACGTTGTCGGTACGTGGAGAAGAAAAACACAATGACATCTCCGATAACACTACTCCTCTTTTTTCTCCTCTCTTTTTGTGTGTCTTCTTCCTGTCTGCTCCTATTATCTCCGGGTGGCAAATGGGAGGCTGAGGGTTGGTTGGATGGTGGCGGTGGTTCGCCCAGTGAGGGGTTGGCTTGCGTGGGGGTAGATAGCGGTCAGGGTACGAGGAGGATGATGATGATGATGATGGGGGTGATGGCGGCGGTGATGGTTGCTGTATGCTGCCATTTAACAAGGTCAAGACTGTTTTTTTTGTTTTGTTTTGTTTTACATGTTCCGGTTGACAGGTGTGACGTAGTTGCGGGGGAACATGCCCGTCTGGCCGTGGCACCCTCCTTTCCACCAGTTGGGGTCGGAGTTGTCAAGCACCTGGATGAGGTCTCCGCGCCGGAAGCCCAGTTCTCCGTCTTCCTGGGGGTCAAAGTCGAAGAGCGCCTGCACATATTTGGGATGCTGCAAGGAAAGGTGAGAGAGAGAGGGAGAGAGAAATGATTTATTACTGAGGTGGTAAAATCTCCACATAAGGCCTGTATATATGTTAGATAGCCAATCTACAAGCTCTTTGACTACTGCAACCATCCAGGAGGTTAAGACACTCACACACTTGAACCATTAAAACAAATGTCAACAGACTCTCTAATTATCATCCACCACAGGGATTAATTATCCAGGTCAGAAGTTTAACTATCAAACAAAGAAAAAAAAGACCCCATATGCACCATGCATTAAAATACAATCATGTGAATAAGGAAATAAATCCAAACATGCGGATCTCGGGATCTACATGGTAACAACGTGGCTCAAGAGTAAAATTCGGTAGTCCGCGGCCCTTGGGGCCCCCGCCAGATGCGCATATATGGAGTCAAATGCACATATATGGAGATCAACATGCACTGATGTCAGACACAGCATAAAACGCTGTGGATAGAATGCAGCCATGAAGGCTGCTGAGAAAAGGCAAGACCAGGCAAGTGACACAGAGGAAATAACCAAGCAGCGATGTGCCCAAAGCTGTCAGATCAAAATGCACCGATGTCAGACACAACATCAAAACCCCCGAAGGTAGAAGGATTGGCTGTGCAACATAGGACCTGCGGGTGGTGTGCATGTGCACATATTATGTGCATTGACACCATAACTCTAGATGTGAGGCCCGAACCTCCAGTAAGTCCAAACTTGGGCAAGGTTTCAGTCCGATCCAAGCCGCATTGACATTATAAAATTAAAGTTAGTTATCTAAAAAAGTTAGTTAATGGAGGTAGTACTAAGTTAGCCTACTGTCAGTGTGCACAAGAAATTTAGCGCTGATTGGCCTAGCGGCCACACCTAAAGCACGAGAATGCAATGTGTAATCGCACGCATGCAATGTGTAATCGCATGTAAAGGCACTCAGAATGTGAACGTATCTACTAATCCTCATCTGGAAGTGTTCTTCCTCGCAATGTGTCTGGATTCGAATAGTCAGCAGAGACCACCTCAGTTGACGCAAATGATTTGATTCGAGCATTAAATGTTTTTTGTTTTGTTTTCCTTTATAGCGTCAGTTACTAGCCCTGGTGTCATGTATTTCTAATTTAGTCTATCTACTTCCTGTAAGTAGACTTAAAAATAAAACCAGTGTAGACTAATCATATTAAGAGACCGCTTTTAGAGGAAATACGATTTCTGTTGATGCCAAGCCATCATGACGGGATGCAAACAAGAACGCGTGTGGATTATACCCAAGAATTTGGATATGAAAACCATGCTCCATTGACTTAAACAATGTATTCACGTTGGAAGTGTTCTTTTTGAACCTCCGAATCATTAGGTGAGTGGTTAACTATCTCATGCTGGCTAAAGAAACGCTGCAGTAAAGACTTCCGCACAGCTGTAGCTTTGATTTTAAAAAGTTTACTGCGCAATAATCCGGTACACAACGTTGCGTTGTGTCATTTCTCTTGTCTTGCACCAGCGACTACTTGATGTGCACAGCATAGCTCAGAACTGTAGTCCTACAGACTGAAGGATTGTCATCAATTAAAATAAGCAGCCTGCCGACATATGTTGTTCTCTTAACGGATTCATTGCTTTTAAATGCTCAAAAATATTAACATGGCTCTGTTGCACTTAAGTAGGCCTATGTAATGTGCCCTCCTATTTGTTCATGAAGACCTTTTTTTAAATATAAAAACAAATCGTCGAATAAATCACATTCAAATCCTGAATCTATGACGAGATAAATCCTGAGTCGGGTACAGCCCTAATTTCAGGCAGAGCCAGTCATGTGTAAACGTTATCAGTACAGTATGTCTACATTTGCGAGATTACATTTTTCACCTTTATGCACATCTTGCATATGCCCACTGTGTGTCCTGTGTTTGGATAATGAAAAAAAAAAGGTAGACGCCAGGTCTTTGTATTTGTCATAGTTTAGCCAAAGAGAACCACTGATGTATATATGTACATTGTACAATGTTTATAATATACATATGTACATTGTTGAAGTCATGATAATAATGTAGGTTTGTGTATGTTTGTTTGCTCTATCTCAGCGTGCTGTGAAGGAGAGAGAGGGAGAGAGCTGAGCATTGTATTGTCATTAAAGATCAACGTTTACTTATGCACATTATATTCTGACAATGTTCTGGACAGCATAGGATGGCTATTGACAATGCATGTAAAAGACATAGGTCTATCCTTTTAACAGCTGTGATATTAAATGGGATCCAATGTGAATAAGTGGTCGGTAATGCCAATGTAATTCGGTTGATACCCAAGTACAGAGTGTGGTACCTAAGCTAGCCATCATCCCTCTTACTTGCATGCATCACAAATTTGTGGTGGGAATCTGATCATAATGCGGCCAGAGCGCAGACAACAATAATTTGTATAAATACTTGCATTTGTATAAAATCGATCATACAGATCGTATTTTAATGCACAGTGAAAATGTGTGATATTTATGGTTTACGATGGAAATATGATTATGGTATTGGGGTGTGTCTGTATAGAGTTCTCAATTTCTGCCTGAGCCTGACTCGGCCCGATCGAAAATGTATACCAATTGCTGTTGTTTTTTATTAATAATAATAATTCTGTTTCGTCTTATTAATTATGAACAGCAGCGCTGTCAGTGTGGTGTGAAGCTGCGCTGACAGTGACTGCCGATTACATTACTTAAGGTTTTACAGCGGCGGCGCCTGGCACAGAAGCCTGAGTTATACTTTGTCGCATGGTGGTGTCTGTCGCGCACCGAACATAACAGATCTGCAAGCCCAGAATAGGAGGCAGATGAACACGTTTGTATATCTGCTGCTGTTTTCGGCACGCCACCATTGAAGGACGAAATAGAAATTACAGTTAGCATCTGCGGCGAGCAAGACCGTCAGGGAGAGAGAGAGAATGAGAGATGCGTGACAAACAACAGGGATTTAACAGTCTACTTTAGCCTATTTTGTGTGCAACTTGGCATGTTTTATGAACAACTTAACATGTGAAGTTGTTGCCCTTTCGCCAACTAATATATGTCCGTTCTCTCACTCTCCTATAATTTAAGCCACTGGCTCACCACGGTATAAGCAACACAACGACTAAGACTGGCAATCTTTTTTTTCTTTTTTGGGGGGGGCTTTCGGTAATCTTTCGGGCCAGGCCTTAATTTTCAGGCCTGTTGAGAACTCTAGTTTGTATGTGTGTGTCTCGTGCCATTCCTTACCTCGGTGACCTGCTCTATGTCGCGCAGGAAGATCTGCTGGTTGCGCGACACAGAGGTGGAGCGGTGGTAGTCCACCAGCTCGTTGAGCGAGTTGAACTTTACCACCCACAGGAAGTACTTCCCAGCACCGTCACGCAAAACCTTGAAATGCTGCACATCGTTGCCAAACCTGACGAAGACAAAGAGAGAGAAGGACGTGAGGGGTTCAACCAACAAAAGACAGATGGAGAGAAAGATACCTCTATACCATCACGGTATAGAGGAGTTAACCTGGAATTACCAACCCAGGTCAAAGGTTTATATCAATGTAGTGGGAAAGCTGGGACGGTATCCAATGCATACTTATCAAACAAATTATTTGTGTGTGTCAGACTGCAAAGACGTTTAATCAAATGAATGAGTCATGCTTGCTGTGACAGACGCACATGTTTATTACTAAGTGGAGCCTATCGGAACAAGAACAGTTCAGACGACTATTATGATCTCTTATCTGGCCACCGACTTTACATATAGACTACGGTGGCCCGACGTGCCGGGTCTTTATGGGGACGGCAGACAGATGCAGATAAGACTAAATGAGCTTTGTATGCGTCAACTAGGTGTTGAATAAGAGGGAAGCGCTTTAGAAAGATGGGAATTGGACAGCAGAACTGCCTGGAGTATCAGTGGCAGGTGATGATGAAACTCAGTCACCAGAGGGCAGCACTGGAAATTCAACAGAATAATGAAGTCCTAGTAGTAGGATTGAACCACAATGGATTTGCAACATATCCATGTTGGTTAAAGGTTATATAATGCTTTTGAATGGTTGTAAATTAAGTATTTTAACTATCTATCTATCTATGACAGTGGTTCTCAACCTGTGGGTCGGGACCTCCAGTGGGGTCCCCACAGGACTTTGGAAAATATCTTATGCCAGGGACCCCCGTAAGAGAAGTTTTGTGGTGTTGAATTTTTTTAGAAAAATGTATCCAAATCTTTCAAGATTCTTCTAAATGTTTTGAAGTTTCAAATAGAGTTATAGGTGTCAAACTTTCTCATTTTGCTGGGGACCCTTGGCACCCCAATAACGACATCTGGGGGTCCCTGGAGAACCACTGATGTATACATATGTACATTGTTGAAGTAATGATAATAATGTAAGTAAGCACATTGTTGAGGTAATTATGTACATACTGTATGTAAATTGAGGTAATCATAATGTAAGTGCCGTATTCACATTTGTTGAGGTAATGATGTATACTGTACGTATGCATATTTTGTAATGATGTGCACAGTCTATATGCACATTGTTGAGGTAATGATGATTCCGATTTTATTTCCAAAGAGAAGTGGTACGTAACACATGACACTGCGTCATGTATATAAGCAGCTGCGACTTACTTAACAGAAAGGGAGAAGTCCCCCGGCGCGCTCTCGCTCTCACGGATGAGGAAGGCTCCGTCGTGCCTCTGTTTGTTCAGCATCTCCTCTGCCTTGGCCCGGGGAATCTTCCCGAGGAACCACCTGGTATAGAAGGTAAAACACACACTTCAGCTTTAACACGTTGAGGTGAATCATGTCACTGGCAATATAATATAGATAAGGACCCCCTCGAAAACTAGAGGATACATCTCAAAGGGTTTATCCTTTCAATAAAAGGTATATATTTCACCTGACAGCAATGACATTTGGAGGGAGGGGACAAGGAGGAGAGAAAACAATGACAAGATTCTGTCCCTTAAATCCTCAAATCAAGGTTCAAAGGGATGACTTCACACATCCTTTTTTACTTGAATTCTATCATTCTATTGTGAGAGCAACGTTCAAATATGACACAATACTTTATACGTTCTGATTATTGAGTTTCTCCCTCTAAAAAGGTGATGGAAAAACTAAGCCAGCCTACATACGCTGGCTTAGTTTTTCAGGTTAAAAATGGCCAACAGTGATTTTAAGTCTTTGGGCACATGCGTACAGTTGATACAGAGTGTGAAACCATTAGTATGATGTAAAGTGTCCAACCTTCACTCAAGGACAAGCCTGGGCATGGAGGATATAGCTGATAGTCTGATTTAGAAATATAAGGGGCAGAGAAGCAAAGGCTTCTCATTCTTTGTCTCCTTGAATATCATCAGCTTGGCTTGTTTACATAGCTCTGAGATTACATTTCAGATTAAACGTTCTGTGCCTGTCAAAATAATAATACCAAAGGAGAAACAACAAATCCTGGAATAGCGTGTACCTTTACTTGACTTATTCATTTTTACAGTGACAGTGCACATTAATCAACAGTAATCACTGTATGTGCCAGAGTTAGCCAAGTGGCAAAATTTTAACCATAGTCCCTAGATGCACATGTTTGGTGTGTGAGAAAACCGCAGCACCTGCAGGAACCTGTGGAGAACAGGCAATCTCCACACAGCCGGGATTCAAATTCATTTAGCCGGGATTTGAAATTAACTGGGATATTTCATCACTTTTCCAGTGTAGTCAAAATATATATTTTTTAAACTGAAAGAAGCATTCAAATGAGGGTCAGGTAATGACCAACGTGTCTGGGTAAAATAACATAAAAGGTTTATCACTATTTGGTCTATGACTATTTGGCTGGTACACTTCTTCTTCTGATGTGACTGCCTGTGGCGAGTTCTTCTGAGACATCGGCTCTAACAGTGACGTTTATTTCCAACCAAGAAGCATATTCACTTCCCCAAAAATTAGCAACACTGGACTGATAAAAGTTAAGTGTTCAGGGGGAAAACTGTAAGCCTGTTCCCTACCTGGAGTCCCTAGTTGATACATGTGCTACTTTTTAGTAGCAGACATTTATTTTTAGGCACAAATAGTGCTCAGGGCTTAAGTGGTCACACTGTAGAACCCTGACAAGAGGGAAATGAACAGAGTTGATAAGATGTGGAGAGAAGGGAGGCAAATGGGCTGGTGAGAGACAGAGTGAAAGCTCTTCAGCTCCTGTTAATAATTTAAAAGTTCAGTCGGCCCCAAAAACGACACGTGGATGCTTTTTGTGCGAAAGTGAAAATAATCTATAACACAACCTGAATGGTAATGCTTTGCTTCTATTGCATTTGTGCTCAGCGGATACAGCTCCCCGTTTGATATAAAGTGATGGCGGGGCAATTAATGGGAGCCATGGCAACAGGCCCACGTGGAGACTGGAGACACATTGGCGCTATACTCAGTCGCATGCAAAACAATAAACAGTCTAACAGTTGCACATAAATGCATAGCATAGCATCATGCTCTGCCTTCTGCTTTTGATAGCTGTCATACTACTACCACTGCATTAAGAGGCTTTGCAATAGCCATAAAAACAAACAGGTTATCCAGGCCATATGCATTTAGTGGGAAAAGATCTTTTATGAACAAGAAGTTGAGCTCAGCTGATCCATGCTGTGCTGGATCACAACACACTAAAATACTCTTCATTTAACTTTAAAAGTTACCATAATTTTCCACATAAAATGTAGGTCTGTGTATTTATGCGTTGCTTGTCGTGTGTGTGTGTGTGTGTGTGTGTGTGTGTGTGTGTGTGTGTGTGTGTGTGTGTGTGTGTGTGTGTGTGTGTGTGTGTGTGTGTGTGTGTGTGTGTGTGTGTGTGTGTGTGTGTGTGTGTGTGTGTGTGTGTGTGCACACTGCATGTGGGGGGCTTTGCAGCCCAACAGCTGATGCGTAATATGAAGGAATACAGGCACTACTGATTAGATGTAGGCTAAAGGAGGTACCAAAGCAGGCTATCAAACCTTTCACACACTACAGTATCTGCACCATCCAAGCGCTCCCGTCTAATGGCAGAATACAATGAGCAACTATTCTTTAACTTGTTTGGGAAAGTGAAACCATTTTCCAGCCCACTTTGATCTGGTTGGAATGAATGACAGGTAGGAAAATTAATACTAATCCCTAAACGAGGAAGCCATAATGGAGATAAAGAGTTAAACACACCTCAAGTAACAAGTAAGACAGACTGACAGACAGAGGCCACTCCGTTCAGATCACCATCGTCTTCACATTTAGGCAACAGATTTGTCAATACAGTCAACTCACTGTAATTTTTGGACCAACCAATAATCCACAGATGAGATTCAAGTCAATTATGGACAAAAAGGCAATAATGGACAAAAAGACAGAAAAACCTATAGTTAATTTTTTTTTTGTCAAAAGCAAATTCTCAAGTGAGAATGTCTTGTACCATCCAGTCATGTTTTATTGTTTATAATCCACTGAAACGATCAATAAATAATAATAATAATAATTATAGTGTGAGTTTTGTTCATCTTGGCTTCTCAACCTGCCTTGTGATATATATCGATATAATAATCGATATATGTCCTTCCACTCCACATTTCTATTTCTTAGCTGTAAAAGATGGGACATGTTTGAAATAGTTCTCTGGCTACATCAAGGTAAAAGTCCAAGCTACAGTACTTGTGTAATCCCGGCATTCTCCATACACTTCACAGTATAGGGGTGTACTATGTCACAGAATAGGCCCTAAGACAAGCAGTTGCGGACCCCCTACATCTCCCAAATAACATGTGATAGAACCCCGACCATGACATAATGGGATCAATAGTCAATCAAGCCTAAAAGCCCCAAGAACATTAATTTAGAAGAGGGCTAAACTGGCACAGAGCATCACTCCGGAGGTAATGTCCTCCAGACTTTCTCTAGGGCACTTTGCACACAGTATAGTTGTGGGATGATTGGCCAAAGCAACACTTAAAAACTACGGTCCCTCTAGTTTGGAAGGTCTTTTTCGAGCCTATTGAACCAAGTCACTTAGGATTTTGATAATCGGACAATAACAATTTACCAAGCCTCTCAGCTATTGATGCATCCTCTCTTCAAATGAATTGCTTGTACCTTACACAAACAGCGCAATTTATCACCACCACCACCCAGAGTAGTCGTGCTGGTCAAGTCTTAAGTCTCAGTTACTTGTGTCAGGTGTCATGCACTGGAAATAGTTGATCCATAAGCTCAAAACGAGTCGCAGCTCAGCACACTGAGCTTGTAGATCTGCTATTTTCAGTGTGTGACATCGGAGCGTGACCAAATATAAATCTGGCATCCGTTCAGTGTTACTATAAAATCTCATCTAGTCAAATTACATCTAGTACTGTACTTTGCCATTGGCTACGCGTCCAACCCCCTTCATACAGCCCTCCTCCTGTAAGCTTTCCCCTCTTAGAACTAACATACATATACATATATATATAGCCCTTGATAAAATTGCTCAAATTTTCTCAAAATGCCAATGTCAATGTCAGTAAGGGATCAGCTGCGTTGGCTGGGAAAATGTTTGAAAAGTTCAGATGCACCAACAGTATAGTCTCAGATATGTATGTAAAGGTATGAAAATTCACAGTACAATACGGCATCGACCAAAATACTGCGGCATATGGTATTTCACGGTATAATTGTTCTCCACCTTTTGATTAAATGTACTATGGGGCCATAGAAAAAAACGAACCATTTTGCTTTGAAGAAAAACATTGCTTTATTGAACTGAAACGTGTGTACATGCCTGTGCACGTGTTAGTCAGGTTCACTAAATGGCCACCATAAAATATATAATTTGTGATATTTTGGCTTCTAAACAACATAGAAAGTTAATTAAATATGCTAATGCCATGTTTTCTGGGTCAAGGAATCCAATAGAGACCTAAAGGATTGTGCACAGGGACTTGCAGTAGCGCCACCTAGGGGATGGCGAGGGAAATTCAGGAATCTTCAGAGCATGAGGAACCCAAAAATCATTGTTTGTATTTGCACAGATACCTGCATGGCCGCCATATTGTTCAATATGGACAACATAAAACATATAGCCTAATTTGTGCTATCTTGGATTCTAGACAACCAACCTTAGTTAATGTTTCCAGGTCAAGGAGTCCAATACAGACCTCAATTTATTTATTATATAAAAGCAAGAAAACAAATGGAAATGGAACATATGGTCTTTATATTTGTGTAGTATCAACACATCATTGACTTTATTACACCACAGGTTTACAGGTGTAAAGAAATGGGTGAAAAACTCCATTGTTTCTGTTGTTTTCAAAGAGAAGAAAAGAAAAGATGAGGGAGGGGGTCAGGGAGAGCAAGGAGAACAATCTAACAGTAATAGAAAACATGTCAAGGATATACAAATGGCATAAACCAACATATACAGTATGTACATGAGGTTAGACATAAGGTGCAAGGTGGTGACACTTTGGTAAGTCTACATTAGCAGCAGGTATGTACATGAGATTACACATTAAGGTGCAAAAATAGTATCAACGATTGAACTATATACAATATATACTAGATCTATCATTCAGGAATACTGTACAGCATTACAGACAGTCTGTGTCGTTTTCGCAATCACTTCCACACAAACAAAGTTCTGTGGAAGCCAAGTTGTGTCTCCTGCATGAACTTCTCTAGGTTGTGCAATGGGTTTTGCACTGACATCTGACCACTAACAGAAACTAACAGAGGAAGGCAACCTAAAACAGGAGGTGAATGATGATCCAACTTTGTATGATGTACTGCCCAAAGGGCATCCATATAACAAGCATTCCTGACCTAATGTGGCATCTGTTTTGCAAACATCTGGCAGAAAGCAGCAAGTTGCCTCCTACAGTTGGTGCCCTTGAGGAGCACATTGAACGTGTGCGTGTTTAAAGTAGGGTGTGGTGCCAAGCCATTGTGATGTGGCAGAGTCTTTTTGACCCACTCAAACATGGAGGCATGGTGAGACACTACCTACCACCACAAAGGTTCCTCCTGCACCACAGGCCATTGTAGAGTTGGTCAGATGTCAGTGCAAAACCCATTGTACAACCCAGAGATGTTCATGCAGGGGACACAACTTGGTTTGCACAGAACTTTGTGTGGAAGTGACTGCGAAAACAATGCAGACTGTAATGCTGAAAATGACACTCCGGAAAGTGATGAAGAGCTGTAAGAGAATATTACTGAATGATAGATCTAGCAGATATTGTATAAAGTTCAATCTTATAACTCGTCGATACCTGTAAACCTGTAAAGTCAATGATGTGTTGATACCACACAACTATAAAGTTTTACATTTACATTTGCTTTCTTGCTTTTCTATAATCCTGAGAACTAAATTGAGGTCTGTATTGGACTCCTTGACCTGGAAAACATATTTAATTAAGGTTGGTTGTCTAGAATCCAAGATAGCACAAATTAGGCTATATCTTTTATGTCGTCCATATTGAACATACAATATGGCGGCCATGCAGGTATCTATGCAAATGCAAACAAGGATTTTTGGATTCCCCATGCTCTGAAGATTCCAAAAGTGTATAGTTTTGCTAATCTAAAATTTGTAACAAAAGTATATTTTTTAACATAGTAAACCTGCATTTCCATGGCCATTTATGGCGGACATTTTGAATGTCCAATATGGCAGACATGCAGGTGTCTGTGCAAATGCAAACATAGATTTTTGGATTCCCCATGTTCTGAAGATTATTTATTTTTTTATAGTTTTGCTAATCTCCACACATTTTGAATGAAAGTATATTTTTTGACATAGTGAACCTGACTGTGTGTCTGTATGTCTGTGCACAAGACAGATTGTGTTTTTATACTTACGGATGAGCCTTCATCTCTATGTAGTTCTTGGGGATGAAGCCATCTTTACCATTTAGCTCTGCCTTGTACCAGTTCTGATCACACTCTTCATTTAATACCTGGCAAAGGCAAGAAAAGGTCACAAATGAGTCACTGTTGTAGAAAAAAGGTCGCAGTGTGTGACGAACCCAATCCATCAGGTCAACAGATAACATGCAGTTGGCAGCATATTGAGAATCATACACAGCGTTGTAAAGGGATAATGATACATTACATATCAAACAACCAGTCTGGTTTTGGTTAGTGAGTTGAAGGAGAGTAATTACACACACATCATGTAGGTGTAAGGCTCTACACCCGCACACTTGCTCCATGCCACAAAACGTTTAATAATGTAATGATGTTTTTATGATCTTTGTCAGGTAATATTTGAAAGATGGAATGGAAATCTACATCACGTACACCAAGAGGCTGACAAGCACTACGATGGCAAGTGTGGTTAACCATCGAAACCAACCAGAGTAATAAACATCAATTAAATTCACTACACAGAATAACAGTAATAATACGGAGACATTGTTTCTAATTATTAACAATGATTAGAAACAATATATCAAATATATCAAAAAAGCGACATTGACTATAGTTGTAAAATTCGAAAGACACCTGTTGTTTACACAAATAAATTACATTTTACAGATATGGAGAGTCATCATGATAGTAACGCCATTCTTATTTTTATTTTGTCACATGCTCTTGATTCAGACCTGTAGGCGTGAGAGTCCAGAGGGTGAAAATATAATAAAATTATCTTTGGAGTAAGAGGGCATTTCAATCGCCTCCTATGCAATGTTATTATGTGTCAATGTGACATTCACCCATCAACCATAGAGGGGCCATGTTCTTGGCAGTGTTAAGTTCACTCATTTACCACCAGTATGAACATTGGTGATATAGCCAGGAGTTGAGGGCAGTAGTGTGTGACAAGGCAATCATGCTCTGCAGCTGTGTGTGTGTGTGTGTGTGTGTGTGTGTGTGTGTGTGTGTGTGTGTGTGTGTGTGTGTGTGTGTGTGTGTGTGTGTGTGTGTGTGTGTGTGTGTGTGTGTGTGTGTGTGTGTGTGTGTGTGTGTCTCTCCATCACATGTCTGCAATCTGCATGTGTCAAGACATACTGCCTGAATTTATCCTCTGTTTACAAGAACGCAAACAGACGCTTAAAGCTACGCAAGATCAATTTCACGCATCGTTGCATTCTGGAATGTGGCACCTGAAAAATCAAATAAAAGAATGAAGAGGTCTTGTGGTTTCTTATGCTCTATCTTTCACGATGTAGTATAGCAGGCTGTGGTTTCAAATGTAACTCCACCAGTGCATCAGAACGCAGCATTGAGTATGTTTACCAGGGAGGCACATTTCTGACAGCTGGGCCAGGCGTTGTAATTTGAGTTTGCGTACTTGTGTGTGTCTTTCGGCATGTCGCAATCAACCTGTTAATATTGTAGTAGTTACAATTCAGGCATTTAGCAGACGCAAAAGGTGCACCTGTGTATTCCCCAGACATGTAGAAAGTACAACATGAACATAACCATTGTGATTGTTTAAATCCCCTCCCCAACTGTTTAGATGGCACCAGTGGTTTTACGGCTCAGGTGTTGCCTGCTTTTATCACTTTGATGAAGGAGAGTTGAGGATTTTCTCAATAGAAAATTGTCACTGACACAGACTGTTCTCACATCTGCCTATTGGTTAGTTCCTTCCTACGTATTTCACTGGTATTGCTGAAGTGGTATTGTGACGCAGCTGTGTGACTACAGATTAACCATTGGTCATAAAGGCCAAACCGCAACCAATGCAGCTAGTCGCAACTCCTTGCAACAAAACAGGAGTTTTGAGGTCAACCGCACCAATGCAACTCCTTGCAACTGCCATTGGGGATAATGGTTGCAAGTAGTTGCATGCTGCAAGGAGTTGCATGGCGAATCATTGGTGTCGAGTGTCCTTAAGATGCCACACTGGCTGCAAAATCAACTTCTCCACACACAAAAAAGAAAAACCAAAAGGCCAAACCCACTTTTTTCTCTTCTTCTAAAAAAAAGGGACATAAAGTGTTATGGAGGAAATGGTGTGTGTGACATCCTTCCTCCAGAGTACAGCTTGTTGTGAGGTGGACAGGGAGAGGGGGGGGGGGGGGGGGGTGGAGGAGAGAAACGAAGTGGGTGTGTGCCCATTATCTGTAAAAGACGCTCACTGACCGAAGGGTTCTGAGGTCTAAACTCGCACACACCCAACCCTCGGGTGAGAGAGGCCACAGACAGGCGCCAAAGAACTTACTGAAGAATAGGCCTAGGTTATATACTGTTAATTCAACTTTTTCCCATTTCATGATATAGAACGAAAGTTATTCTGAGTGGGCGATGCGTGTCACTTCCCCATGTGCAATGACAAAAAAGTGATCCGAATCAGCCTGTGAGATCCATTGGACACATGAACCCTAGCGGACAGATTCTGGGAACTTTTGGCAATAATAGGCTAACACTTGGTGAAAATAGGCAAACATTTAACAGAAATAGCAGACCTACAAGCTCACAACATATTGTGTTGTGTATAGGGTATATAGGTACTTGACAAACTGGTTCTCAGAGGTAAGACAGACTGTGTGTGTGCACACATGTACGTGCGACCACATCTGTAGGTCTACACGACCATGGGAAGCTGAGCTCAGTGACAACCGCCAACGACCCCTCACACATGATCACACTACATGACAACCACAAGGTCTTGAATTAACTTGTTTTATTGAACCAAAAACATTAGCTTGCTTGTCCAAAATAAAATAGATACAAATAATTTGAACCCGGCAATTTAACCAGACAAATACAATGACAAAAATATTCAAAATAATATTTATGTGCCAAGGCATCAACAGTCCGAATAGTTCCAGTACAATAACTATCTATCTATCTATAACTAACTATTCTATTTCAACAACAAAAGCTATGGGGACAGGGAGTCTAGGCAGAATATGAAATATTAAGCTACCTCACTGCAATGTTCAATGCATTTTCCTGTGCCATGTATAACTGACCCTACCTTTCAGAATAGCAGCATGTAGGTGAAAAACGTGGCATGTCACAGCCGGTAGTTTATATCAGTAACCATACATTTCGATTCTGTATGTTAAATCGACTAAATCAATTTAATAGTACATTTTATGTTGAACAATCAAAATTGAAGTGCGTTAAAAAGGTAAAATTCAGTAACTCTAGTCTACTATAAAAAGCTACAGCTACCCTGGACAGGATATGTTGGTTAAGTGTTGCAAAACTAACTTGGTGGTATTTGTTTTAATGCTCGAGCCAAGCTCTTTTATTTTATTTCCACCGCAAAACAACCAGGGACTGTAGGTAAATCTGTAAGACAAGGTGCCAACAAATACTGCATATACATTGAATTTATAGATGTGCTAGGTCATATCTGGCCAAACGTGTGTTCTGTACATCGCAGAATCCGGACCTGGATTATAAGCACCACAGAACAGCCTGCGAGAAAATGTCAAGCTGCTATAAGATAGATGGACCTAATCCGTGACTCATAAGACTTAACTGTTGTCTCGTTGAATTTTTAAACAGCTTCAGCTGAAGCCAGGGCTGGTCGTAAATCTCATCCTTCCCAACACAATACTGTAGAAGATGGTGAGTCAATGTTATTCCGAGGAGCTAAGTGAGTAGAGCTCATCGGAATTGGGGGGGGGGGGGGTTGTGTATTTGATCGGCTCCTCATCTGAAAAAAAGCGCAAGAAATCATACTGGTGGATGAGTCCTTCCCCTGAGGTGCAACAACACTGGGTCTCTTCCAAAAGAAGAGAAAATACACAGACAGCAAGCCTGCTGACTATGTGCCGATTGTTTTCCTCCCTTCCACTGAATCCCTGAACACTTACACCAACCTTCTCTTTTCCCCCCAATCCATTGCCCCCCAAAATGTAGCCAGTAGGAGGATCCAGCATCCCCCTACTACTATCTTTTTAGGTCAAATCTAATTCAGTGCACATGGAACGTATCCGCCTTTCAATATGCACCCATAAAATCAATGAGTGTATGCACACAACAGGCTGGTGGCTTTTCCCCCCTACATTTTTCCATGACCCACTCATGTTTTTCACAGAACTGCGCAGTACAAATACACTGTAGAATCTACATTGTACCAAAAATATGCCTATTATACGATCTACAGTGTATAGATACACTGTGTCATAGATTACACATGGTGTTGCATACAAACATTGAGGTTAAGGCTCTGTAAATGCGTTTTACCGAAAATAAGACATTAAATGACTAAATGATAGGGAAAGCAGATTTTCTTATTTATAATAGTAATTTATACCGGTGTATATTTGTGTGAATTTGTAAATCCCTTCTGTCAATCAGAATTTGTAATTTACAAATGACAACTGGTTTGCTAGAGTCAGTAGGTGTGTGTGTGTGTGTGTGTGTGTGTGTGTGCAGTCTATCACTTCTCCTCACTTCAGCTCAACCCAACCCAGAGACTGTGCGAGCAGCCCATGTGCTCCAGTGAGCTTGCAGCGTGGCAGCTGTCAGAGGACTACCACAGCCTGTGGAGGAGGAGGGGAGGGGGTAGGAGGGAGGGCCCTGTTGCTGTGTGTGTCTCAAAGAGAGGCTTTTGTCTGGAGGAGTGCATCTACAAAGTTGGAGAAAAATATAGGTAGGAAGATCACAATCACAGAGATAGAAACATGCGTGATGGTATGTGTGTAGGTACCGTAAACTGTCATCAAGAGAGATGGGGGAGGCAAGAGATCTGCGTTTGTGTGTGAGTGTGAGTGTGAGTGTGAGAGTGAGTGTGAGTGTGAGTGTGAGTGTGAGTGTGTGCGTGTGCGTGTGCGCGCGCGCGAAGCCCGATGCATGACACAAAACAAAAGGCAACAGGCAGCCTCTGCCTCTGGGCTGTGTGCCTAATACTGTGAGCTCTAAATGACCTCTCTTTGCACCAACATCATGAGCGCACACACCTGCTCACCCCCTCTCCACGAGCGCACACACCTGCTCACCCCCTCTCCACAGGCTGAGCTCAGAAGCCAGCCACTAAAGAAGAGCTCCATTATCAAGCTCAAAGGTTTTCTGTATTTTTGTGTGTGCAGTTCTTAACGTCAGCTGGACGGACTATTCATCTTTTTTTTTTTTCAATAATTCGAAATATGTCTAAACTCTGATTATCAACTCTGAGCGGCTACATTGGCAATGTACGACAATTATGGCCAACTTGTGCAGCCGAGTGTTCGCCTGTGCTCTTTTAATAATGTGTCTAGTCAAGCCACTCAGCGCTGACTCACACGAAGCTCTCATATTGCGATGCCCTGGGCCTGCAGACACGAGCAGCCTGTGTTGCTGTGACTGTCACAGGCGACATCCAAGGCCCAGCGCTTGAAGCAGAGGGGGAGGTGTTGTGTGAAGTCACTAGAGGCAAAAGGCGCACTCACTCACCACAACATAACGAATATAAAACCCACCACCACCACCCTGACCAAGCACAATGCTAACAGAGTCAGTACAACACCTCCCCAAAACAAGATGGCATTGTACACTGTACATAAGTCATGCAACCTTCCAACAAAACAGCAATGTTAATTTACATCTTAAGTGTACAATTGTAGCCAACTGGACCCATCTGGTAAGGTTACAAATGTACAATATCAGGGTTAAATTAGCACTAAGGGTTTTACAGTGAATGTCCCTGAGGGAAGCCCCCCAACAGTATGCCTGCCAGTCAAAAAAGCCAACAATCCCGCAGGCCAGGTGTTTCTATCTAAAACATTACACGGTCTTATTAACCACTTTCAACCTGGCATCACTATTTTGGACACGTCAATATAGGTGAAAATATTGAACCTTTTTCCTTTCGAAAATAGCATATCTACAAGGTCAGACGTTGCATTGTGAGCTTGAAAACTCGTCAAACTAAGTTCTGAAACCGTTTTGTTTTGTAACTAAGTTACTCTTCAAATAGGGTACGCATAATAACCCCCGGCTTCACCTCTGTATTTGTAAACCAAAATCTAGTATCTATTCATGTTGTGGTAAAGCACCAAATGTGCAACACTGAAGACACATTTCACAGCAGGCTTGATACAAGTTTCTCATGCATCTTTTTTACAATTTTCTTTTTAATGAATGAGTACAAGGTACAACATCCTTCTTGACAATTCAAAACCATAAAAATGTACTTATTCAGATAAGTCAGTGTGGAAAAAACACTCAGAGAGGTAGGTTGCTGCAAAGGGTAACATGCACTTCATTGCTTTTGCTGCAAGCTCTGGGAATTCTGCCTTACAACTCATCCAGAACTTTGCAAGGGGCCATGTTTCATACGTGTGCCTCTTGACAGAGTCTGTGGACATGTCAATGAGCAAATCCTCTTCTGTGGGAGTTAAGTTTGACCCCTATGCTGCTGCATCACTGAATGGGAAACTAATTCTGTGCGCATTAGCAGCGACAGGACTGGATGTCTACATCGTAAGAGGTCACTTGACTTTTTTAAATGTTAGATTCTTAAGTTAATTATTCACAAACATGAAACAAGAGTAGCAAATAAAGTTAAAAAAAACAAAACAAAACAAAAACAAAACCACCTGCAATACCTCCGCGGGAACCCCTGACGTATACGACAAAGTATAAAACAGGGTGTGAAAGGAGAAGACCACTCATTTTCAACATTGAACCATGTCATAATATACCTTAACAGCTCTAAGGTATAAGTATAAGCCCTCCCTTCTATGTTGCCTAGAACTGGAGAACTGATTGTTGGGGTCATGTGATCAGTGACATACAGACTGAGGGTGTACTCTTTGGCCCGCCCTCTAGGCTGCCTCATTCACTAGAATGGGGAATTTCACTTCCAGCTGAAACAGTGCGACTTGAATATAAAGTTAAGACTTATCAAAGCATGTTCAGCCAATTGATTCTATTATCTACAAGTACAATGTCTTGTGAAATGGGATGTATAACCATTATATATGCCATTATATATGCCATTATATGCCATTATAAACTACTACAAGTCGCACTGTTTCAGCTGGAAGTGAGATTTCTCATTCTAGTGAATGAGGCAGCCTAGAGGGCGGGTCACAGCGTACAACTTCTGTGTGTCACTGATCACATGACGCAAACAATCGATTCTCCAGTTCTAGGTGACATAGAAGGGGGGGGGGACTTTCTTCCAATTTCCACACAACAGCTTTAAGGTATATTACGACATGGTTCAATGTTGAAAATTAGTGGTATTTCCCTTTAAGTGGTTAGTTTTACAACGCAAAGATCCAAAAACAACATGATGTGTCCTTTGATCCGATCTTTGATATGAGCTGAAATAATTTATTATGGCGATCATGGAATTTCATTTTGTCAACGTGGTTTTCAGATGATGTAGCGAACACTGATAGGCCAACCAGATGTATTTCATAAGCGCCTCAGACGGTCATGAACCTCATGGTCAATCCCTAGTCCTCTGATGAAAGACCAGCGATGTCCGTTTACTGATGACACACCTAACTGCCCCAAGAGGTCGAACGGGCCATAGTGAGGAGAGAAGAGAGGCCGTCTTTGTTGTTGTGGCAACCGATTTGTCAAGTATCACTTTATCACATTATGTTGTTAGTGACCGGTGCAGACGTTTGCTAGGGCTGCGTAAAGAGATTACATTTCTAGCCTGGAGCTGGAGATGACGGCAGTTTACTCAGATTAGGAGCAAAGAGAAAGTCGCTTTGCAGACAAGGTCGTAAATCTTTACACAAGTGGCTTCGTGATAACATGGAACCACGTGGGAGTTCCTTTGAATGAGTATGGCCAAAGAAACTCGCCTTGCCTACAGATTGTGTTAACCTTGCAGGGCAATGTCTATGTAACCAGTTTATATAGGACATATAGTAGTACTTAGTGGAAATGGCTGGCTAAGACGGTCCTATTGGCAGAAATGCTCTTTCAACTTCATTGCTTAGGGGTCAATCTGGTGGCATTAAAGTGCAACTGAAAGAAAGAGCTGTGGCTCGTGTAAGAAAGAGAAATACAACATTTGCTTTGTTGTCAGTGTCCTCCTTTCCATACAGGGAGTACACAGCCGCAACATTGTGACCATGAGTTAGCTGCCTCTCTGGACTCCAAGCCAACCCTGCATTGTGCTAATGCACTCCTGTGGATGAGCTGCATTACACCCGCCTCTCTGAAGAGGTTGTTGTTGTTTTTTGTCTTTTTAATCTGGCCAAGGCAAAACAGTTGCAAGAGTTTCTATTAGGGAACCCAAGGCTCAATCCAGAGATAATCTCCAGCACAGCTGGCACAGGCCCACTAGGTCCCACATGCACACAGTCTCATACAAATACTTACACACACAATCAAAACTCTTGATGTCATTACCATGCAGAGATAAGTAAACTTGTACCTAGATTATAGAAATTAACAGTAACAACATGAGACGGGGATGAGTCCACGAGTACACAGGGATTGATTACCAAGGGAAAACAGTAAATAGGGAGGAACACGTGCCAACACTGCAAGCACGATCCAGAAGATTGCCATGAATCAGAAGCATGGATTATGCTGGAGTGTGAATTAATCTGAGCAGGTCAGCCATATAACAGACGGGTGAACCTAAAGCTTCCTCAGAAGAACCTCATCGGCTGCAAAGTCTGTTGTCTCCAAACATAAATAATGAATAAATAAAAAAATGAAACATTCCTATTCCTCGGATTAACTCCACCACAGAACACTGATGAAATTTCTGTGTAACTGAATGTATGCATGTTTCTTACCAACAGCTTAATTAAAATATGTATTCCATGATAGGGAAAGGGGAGAGTCCATGCAGTACTGACATACAATTCAAATAAAAGGCGACAGGCCTGTGACAAGGTAAATCACAAAATGAACTTTTTTTTCACGGTGCAAATACACAGTGCAAGGAAAACTCAGTCCTACCGTTCCTCATAATACAGAACAGGCTGTGATGAAGTGAGAAAGATGGGAGGCTACACAAGCCATCTCCAGTACTGCAAATCAACTGGGTCATGACTGTACCAAAACAATTTATGGTTATAGCCTAGGAATTGAATTATGTGATCCTCAGATCTCAAGAGTTGTCAAAAACACATCCTTACGACAACGCTTGAAAGTTTTAAACGACCAGTCTGGGATCACACATTCCATCCTACCAGCTTCTCGAGTGAAAATGTTCCGAAGATGGGCCTGGTTCACGCCACAAAAGGATAACGGACACAGAGAGTGATCATGCACACTTCTGAGTGTAGCCTGTGCATGTGCTCCAGCGTGTATGGGATAGGAGATAGATGTGAGTAATGTGACAGTGCAAATAGTTAAGTTGAACTATGTGGAACGTCCCTGTTGGAATGGAATGTCAGGCCTGGTATGTTGACGCGTTGGCGGCTGCGGTGACCCCTGCAGCGCCACCGGATCACACTGTGCATGAGCTTGTGCATGTCAGTGATGAGAAGCTGTGCAAAAACTCCAGAGTCCCATTCTCATGCACAGTAACACATCAACGTCAAACTGGGGATATGGTGCTGTAACATTTGAATTTGGAAGCATGTCTACTGACTTATTTCAATCAACATTGAGTGTCCAGTATGCGCTCTTGTAAGGCCAAATGCTAAGGTCTTCGCTGCAAACTCACATCATGTTATGCACTTGTTGGTAAAGCAAAAATAAATTAACTAGGCTGACAGGGACAGATAAACACTTATCTACTTATTTCACGGCAGGGATGGGTACACTTTCTTATTCCTTTTTTTCCCCATGACAGAATGTCAAAAATCCATAAAGTGACCTCCTTTGCTCCCAGCAGGGAAGCAGGAGGCTCGCAGCAGGACAGAACAGAGCCAGGCTGTGAGGATAAGTGGCGCCATGACTCCGAGAGACACACAGATTACGCTAGCTACCACTAATGACGGCTTGTGGTGCTACTGTAATTAACACAATGCTCTGGGCCATCACCACATGGGGAGGCTCCATGACACCCTACAGCTGAGTGTAACACACAACACAACTCCATCAAATGCTGTTCCCCTAACAAGTCATATCACATTGCATATATAGACTGGAGAAGGATTTCACCTTACTTGCAACAATGTGGCTAACACAAATAAGTATTACAATAATTAGCTAATAATACTAGACTCTTACATGTAATGAAACAACGATTACTAATATACATAAGGTTGAATGTAGTTGGAAGTGACATGCAATTTCAACGTATTCATTCCTCGTAGCGATGTGTAAAACTACACGTAAACACTGTATTGTTCATACAAACAATGGCATTTTAGATTCACTAGTCTGTGGGGCAAAGTTTCTGATCTGACTGTGTAAAGAATATGATACGAGGAGAGGGAGAAAACAATTCTTTGAGACTATGCCTTATGTATACATGCATTTAAAGTCCCGTCCTGGAACAGCATTGCAGTATGAAGTAAAGTTCTCTGATGGCAGAGACAGATAACGAGCAACAGGTAGTCTGTTATTTTGAAGGCCTTAATTACAGAAAGGCCATTCTCAACAAAGACGGAAGAACATATGTGTCAACCCTCCATAGTAAAAATAGACAGGTGGTAAATTCTAATTAACACAGCAACTGTAATAAGTGATGTATTTTTGGCTGCTATCTTGGTTCCTCTCTCTACTGCTTTCATTGTGATGTTACCTGGCACAACTGGAACAACTTGCACTGGTTCTCGTGTTGCTTCAATTTACAGGCAGAATTGTCCCCCAATGACCTGACATCTAATTTGAGAGTCAGAGAGACTTAACAGACAGTCAGAGAGAGAGAGAGTGAGAGAGTCAGAGAGGAAAAAGCGATAAAAGTCTGGCCAGTGATAAAAGATATGAGCTAAAGATGCATGTGTGAGTTCGGGGGGAGAGCCGTTATGGTTTTATTTCTGTGACATGAAGTGGGGTTGAAGATGGTGTGGTGGTGGATCAGGGCTGTGGGGAGGAAGCATTCACCTCAAGACTCTCAGCGCGATAGCATGACTATTCACAGTGACGAACACGTAAGAACGTCTCACAATATCGATATTGCTGCATTTGATCAACACTTCCTCTTATTTTACAATTCAATATATACACACACCTCTGTTTTATGTCTTTATTTACCAATTAAAAACTTTTGGGGGGCTTTTTACCCCTTTTTCTCCACACTTTTTAGTCACTATGCCAATTGATTCCTCCCTACAGACTGTAGTGTGTCGTCACTGCTGTTGTCCTACCGCCTCAACACTCCCTGCTGACAGGTGTCGCCCAGCACGCAGGAATATGTGCAATGACAATTATCACCCTCCCGCCCGGCTTCCCTCCACCGAACACGGGCCAATAGTGTTCGTATACCCGAGCGCCTTTGTTTACCAAAACTGATATGATAAGGATTGACTTTCTCTTGCACTGTTTAAGAATAAAATGAAAATAAGAATATTGTCAATATCATGGTATTAGCCTGTTCATATGATTGACTAATACCGGAGAATTGATTTGATACAGGCCTGCATGCACATTACCTCCAAGCTAGTCTGGGAGGCATTGCCTCGGAGTTTGGACGGCGGGGGCGCGGCCACTGCGTTGTGATTCAAATCAACAGCCAATGAAGAAAAGGGGGCGGGATCCACATGCAGTGGGTGTTGCATCTAAATAGGATCGACGGGAAGCAATTTCCCCTTGAGAAATTTCGGCCGCCATTGTTGTGTACTGCTGTTTGCCTCTCGTCGGACTTTTTAGACGAGTTGCACAGCTCTCAGACCGGTAAGAGGCGTGTCCGCTCAGATTCAGAGCGTAAATAACATCCCGCCCACAAATCCCAGGGCTCTGGCCCAGAAGTTCCTCGCCGAGCCGGCGAAAACTTCTGGGAACTCAGATTACCTCCAAGCATAACCAAAGCCGGACCAAAGCCGGACTTTCTGAGGCAAAGGATGATGATACCTACCGGTTAAAACAGGTTATGAAAGTTTAATCACATCGGTCCTATGTAGATACAGTATGGATATTCAATGACACCAACCCTCGGTAAACAGTAGCAGGAGTTGGCGAGAGTCTCAGTCAAACTAAGAATTGCAACTAAGGCTGAGTGAAGTAGTAGAGGAATTTAAAAAAAAACTACAAGAATGAGACAAACCTGTGGTTTAAACAGAGCTGCCAGTCTCTCTCTATACATCATGGTACATCTGGAGGTCTACAATGTGCACATGAAAGAGAGGGAGTCCTCCTAATGGTACACAGACTCATTTTGGAGTGAGAGAGAAAGAGCAACCAGTTCTGAGAGGAATCACACTCCTTGTGATGTGCGTATGAAGACTCCTCAGGGATAGATAACTTATAACTATCCAAAAAAGAATTCTGAGGACATTTTAATTTCATGCCATCCAATCTGACACAGCTCCACCATGTTGGAATTACATCTCTTCTGTTAACAGTAGCTAGCAGGCAATAAACCTTCCTTCTAATCAGGGTAGAACAGAGGAAGACTACTACTGACTTCAATTGAAAAAACTTTAGCAAAGTCAGCAATTTTCCTAAAGGAATTGCAGGTGTAATGAATTGAGAAAAATGGATTAGCAAGTAAAACAAGTTAGAGACAATACTTTGTCTATGCATGTCTAGAAATAATAAGTAGAGTGATGGATGCAACAGGCCAGAGTAGAGCAGAAGTCATCTAGTGGGAAGGGGTGATGTGTGTAGTCTGTCTGTGATCAAAGAAGCTTGGGCCGTCCTAATCCCTGCTTTAGTGGGTTGATTTAATGAGCCGCAGATCCGACCAATGTCGGATTAACGAATTAAGAGTGCATGTATGTGCAGTAGCCTCTCTCCTTGCTCTCGCTCACTCTCGTTAGTAGTCTCCTATCTTTTTGCAAGAATATGAGTGTGTGTGAGTATGTCAATTTGACAGGGCTTTCCTGCACACAGGCAGGCTGTGTGTAATAGAGCTCATGATGGTGGCGGTGGTGATAAGGCTGAGAGGCCTCCAGCGAACCGATGCACTCATCAGCTCAATGAAGATGAGAGAGAGACAACGTGAGAGTGAAAGTGAGGGAAAGGAAGAAACTGCCACTAGCTGGTTAAGCTTAACATATAAACCAGTCTGTCAGAGACGAGGAAACCCCAAGGCTGTGCCTGTGTGTCAGCTACATGTTGCTCTCTTAGGTGGTTTTTGGTTTTAGTTTAGATTTTCAAAACCCTATTATGATTGACTTATACTGCCTGGAGTTCACATAAGGCATGCTGAGTGAGACAGACCTGCGAACTGCTACTGAGGGGCCCCTACACACTAAACTTTGTTGTCCAGACTATAGACCGTAAGTTGAATGAAGTCACGAGATCAGTCGGTTGAAAAAGGTGTGAAAATGTTGCTTCTGCAACTCTCGCACCAACAGTTGGCTACTACTAGGATGATGTTAAAAAATATGGCTTGACGTTCACTTTTCAACAACAAAAACATGAACATGCCATGCAATGCGCGCATGTTTAAATTATTAGAGAAATCTGCAGGGGACTTACACTAATAGGGACTAATAGGCACATGGTTATACTTGAACTAAACTCTATTTAGACTATTTTGGTTCATCAGATCGTTCTTTCATTTAATAATGTAATGTTAAGACAATAAACAGGTGTGCCTGCAGCCAGCGCGATTCCGCACACAGACATCATGCCATTTTGTTTCAGCTGATTATCAATATATTATCAATAGTTAGAATGAACAAGGAGAAAAAGAGGGAGAATGACAGAGAGACTAAGGGATAAGCATTGTGTCTGTCTGTCTGTCTGTGAGGCGAACGGCCTTATTCCATGCAGTTGAAGCACAAGGGGGCGGGGCTGACGGGCTATGTTAGTGCAGTGAGTGGCAGTTGGGGCAAACGCAGTCTCCACAACATCATTTACGATTCTGTGCCTATCGGTACATAACTCGGACGGCGCTAAGTCAACTAGCAGACCATCGAGTGCAGATTGGGTGCCCCTGATCAGCACCAGTTCACCGGGGGACACTTGGCTGCCCGCTGACAAGCTGACTGGCAGCAGATGCCACACAGAAAGAAGCACAAACAGGAAGAAGAGGGGAAGAGACACCCAAGCCACATGCATGCAAACATGTACTTTCCTCCATTATCGGAGGCTAGGCCAATATTTGATGTCCTTCCATTGTGGGTAATCCTAACCGTGATGCTGCTCTCTTGCACCTCTCAAGTTGTGGCTTAGTGCTTATCGTTTAGACTGTGTGAGAGCCACTTAACTGAAGACTCTCTACAAATACACCACCAGCCCTCACACACACACAGAGTGGGGTTCTTGTTACTTAACAGGGTCACACTGGTATTCATCAGAGAAAGAAAAGGAGAAATACTTTGTCAGAGAAACTGTCTTATCTGAGCTTCCTCAATGGAGTCAGCATTAAATTATAAAATAGAATACAAGTCATCTGCTGCTGTGTGAACGTCAACCAAACACTTCCGTATATGCACACACACACACCTTTACATTGCTGTTTTACGCAGACAGCTCAGGGCTCAACAGAAAATTGCTGCAGATTTCAATGCAAAATAGGTTCTGAGGAAGAGGAAAACTTGTTTGTAGTTAGGTATTTATTAGTACACAGCATGGCCAGATTCCTGGAGAATGACATGCAACAAGGACTAAGAGAGTGGCTTTGTCCTCTGTGGTAAATCAGACAGTCGGTACGATCGATACCAGTATGAGATTGAGAAGGATGAATTCTAATGGGTGATGAGGGGGCAGTTAATCATAGGATGGAAAGGGGGGGGGGGTAATTGCCCAGAAGCTTCAAGTGTAACTGAAAAGGCAGAGTCACTCACTATAGGGAGGAAAGTCACAATTGAAATAAACAATGCAACAGAAGAGAACCTTAAGATAGACAGCATTACAGTGAGATATGACTGCATGACATTCTGCTGCAATTAGCAAGGATCGTTATATACCAACAAACGTATATACATCAGCCAAGTGTGTGTGAGGGGAAGGGTGTGTTAAATGGGAGATATTCCCTCTGTGAAGTCAGCACAGCGCTGTGCGGGTGCAGAGTCAAGAGTGGCGGGACGGATATACGTGTATGTAACATAAAAACTGTAAAATAAAGTTGTAAAAAAAAAAAAAAAAGAGTGGCGGGACGGTGCTGTGGAGAGACAGGAAGCTGTTGGGGGTGGAACTTCTACCGTGGAAGACACACCAAACAGGAAGTGAAAGCAGCAAAGCTGTGGCATGTGCTCAAGCACGCGCTCACATACACACACATACAATCGTAGGTACAAACACACAATGACTTGCCTGTTTGCACATTTAGTTGTCTTCAACAGACTTAATGCTACGGTTTGACAAAGGTTTTATGTGATGGGAGGTAACACTATTACAACACGGATAAGCCTACAAATTCAGCAGTGACAAAGTAAACAGGTCTAATTTATTGTGAACCACTCTATCCCCTTGATTTCTACTAATATTGATTCTGCCCCATACAGTTTCAAATAACCGGAAGGGCAGTTTGTGCAACAGATGCTTTGATTTCAGAGCATTTGGAGAAGGAGCAAGGTGGGGAAAGATGCCTCTTGGTTCATGCCGGATGTGCAGGGTTCAAAGATCTGTTGTGTTGACGGGAGCTACATTTGACAGTCAGGCGGGCTGTTAATCTTTATTTATTTAAGGAGGAAATTAGATTGTGTATATTAGTCCTCAGGGCAATGGCCAGGCACAGATAACCTGTGATAGGATACAAGAACATTAAAAAAAACACACACATATGGGAGCCACATTTCATTTCAATAAAGCAACGGTCCAAGGAAAGTAGGGTTCAACAACAACAACAACTTCTCTGTGCCTTCAGTGGGCAGTGTTTTAGTTTCTCGTCTGCAACATTCAGAGTCAGAGTCATTGAAATGGCGTTAAACATTATGTTTGGGCAATTGCGAAAATATATGTTTGGCCCAGACCGCTGGCCTAGCAGTCCGGGCACTTAGGCTCTAATGTAAGCCCGACAGCGGGTCGCGGGTTCGAGTCCCGATCCCGACGGGCTTTTCTGAATGTCACTCCCCATATCTCTCTCCCTGTCTCACACACACACACACACACACACACACACACACACACACACACACTCCTCTACCCCCCGTCCCCTCTGTCCCATCAACACGCTCCACCGCCGTTTCAACATATGAATCGGGTGACCGACCCACACAGACGCCTCATTACCACCACACATGGGATTGTTCCGATTTGGTGACTGTATTAATATATCACAGACTTAAGGGAAAATCACCTCTTTCTTTTCCCCGTGCCGATATTATATCTAACTAACTAACTGTAATACAAAAGCTCTAGAATACGCACCCTACTGTAGATGTTTCTTGTGAAGCAGCATGTCTGCCCAACAAAGCCCAATTAATAAGCAGAGTAGTGAGTGTTAATAAGCAGAGTAGTGAGTGAGAATAAAAAATCTCTGCATGCCTGGTGGAGACAAACTACAAGCCTTGCCATGTCCTCTCCTTCCATGGCTCGTAGATCCAGCATATCAGATTTCAATATGCCTTCACGAATAGTTGCTCTGCACTCCATAGGTTGTGATTAGTTAACGTTAATGTAATAGCAATGATCGCCCAAGCCTACCACACAGTTTACAACTGATTTTCAGCCACAGGTGCGAATCGACAGCCCAACATTGGCAGTGCGTCGGGTTTTATGTTGCCAACTCCAAAGAGTGTACAAATGGAGCAAAATGTAAGCCCAATGTTAACATATGACACGACATGACACAAGAACAAAAGGCAGGCGCATACACACACACACACACACACACACACACACACACACACACACACACACACGCTGAGTCTCTAAACAGGCCTACCTGTAACTGCAGACACTAGACAGTTCAGCTGCTGGATAAGTGAAGGTATTAGGACCACAAACACATCATTATACGACTAAAATGAATGGGAATCACCAACAGTTTGATTTAATGTGTGTGCCCATATAATGTTCATATGAAATCGTCTGGCTTTGTATACCTTAAAGCCTGGCCTTGCATTTGCGCTTGGAAGGGCGCAGCCATGATGAATCAACAGCTTGGCCATATGGCCTGACCCTTTGACACCGAGCGCCTACCGTGAAATAATCTAGGGCAAATAAAAAGGAGATTTGCCGCTCAATGAGTTTACAGTATTGCTTGCTCTGTCTATATACAGTGACAACAGTCCATGACAACAGGGCCTTCAAATTAATTTGAGATGCATTAGAATGTCTTTTTCAGTGTATTAGTCAGTGTATAAGTAAAGACATAGCTGCATTGGTGCTCCTCGGAACAAACCAATGTTAGGGATTAGTGCTGTTATCACACACACAAAACAAAGCACTTTCTTTGTTCTTGTACATGCACTGTAGTATTGACAAGGACCCATTTCATGCTACACACAATATTGAACACCTAATCCATGTCATCTTAAAACAGCGGGCACTACATGACAAATAATGTCCAGATTAACACTGAATGAGTCCGTTTTTAGAAAAAGCCCATGTAAGTTAACCAACTAGCTCCTTCCCTTTTTTCCCCAATGGATGGGAGATCACTTGACACATTGGGAAACTTGACAAGTATGCCTTATTCACTCAAAACTGAATGTAGTGTATGCCAAATACGCTTCTAAACAAGTTAAGTCTCAACTTGATTCAAACAGAGGTGATTTTGAAGCAAAACAATTAGCATATCATCAGATTAAGACAGATGTTTTACACAAAGAAATGCCAGCACGAAAACTGGCTGCCATACACAAAACAGGAACGTAGCGCTTTAACATCTCTGTGTGCCAATTGCTGATAAGCTGCAAAATGTGCAATGCACAAACATACAAAAAAACAACACAATCTATTATGTGGTTTCTCACATTCAGTGGCGTTGTGACATCAATGCAGGATTTCTCCTAGTTGTGTCTAAAGGGCCGTTCACACTGAGCATCAATATAAAAATATAATTTTCAAAATCGTTCTTAGTCAAGTGAATGGCAGAGTTCACACCTCAACTATGAAAAATAAAATGGTGAACAATATAGTAATAGTTATTATTGTTATAGACAGTTATAGTGCTCAGTGTAGTAAGCCTTGCCAAGCCATGCGGCCCATAGGGCAGGAGCCTATTTCCCGTGTCTGTAGTATGAGGCGGCTTGATACAAGTACATCCCCCAGCCAATGCCATGATGTACAAGTACAGCCCCTGGACATGATGCTAGTATGTCACAGGGACTTACCCCCACTCCAACCTTTGATGCTGAGTGCCAACTAAGCAGGGAGGCATTGGGTCCCATATTTCGGGGTGGCACACAAAGGCTATCATCTGCCCTGTTTGACCCTGCAGAAAGCACAGAGAAGTGATCCACTTCTGTGCCATTTCCAAAGCCGATCTCTATAGCACTCCACTATGAAACAGCATCAGGGCCAGGGTAAACAGACAGCTTAGCCTATCCATTACTTTTTAGTTTTTACAGAGTGATAAAGAACATTTATTTGGAATCACTGGTGAAATATGGGTCCATATTATGTATACATATATAGGTTTTACACATGAAGCATATAATTAAGGTAATTTTCTGATGACATTCCTAGAATAGAGGTTTCTCATATTTCTGGATTAACCAAATGTCCCTATTCAGCGACAGACCACAGGGTCATCATGGTAATCATGGTCAACAAAAGCCCACACAGATGTGTTTCATGATGATTAAATTGGCCTACATGCTTGGATATCGCGTCCTAAACCCACCCTTTTCATCCTTTCAATAGCAGGGATTTTTAGATCAACGATTATGTAAAGGCTCTTTTCTAAAAGCCAACGGAAATGAAAAAGAAAATCACTGAGTGGCATCAGCTGTGTAATACTATATGGGGAATGTGTGATGGTCCTCTACATAAAACTAAAAACCTAAGCAGCATAGCTATCCCCAAACTGAAATAACAAAACAAAAAAAGAAGGGAGACAAAAAAAGCCTTTATTGATATTCATAGTGTAGATAGACGGGTAACAGGGAGAGAGCGTCGGGGAGTAACATGAAGCAAAGGTTCCCCCCCGCCCCGGGAATCAAAGCAGGGACTCACCTCTCAGGCTTCACAGCCTATGAGGTACACGCCTGAACCAATCAGCTATTGGTTCCCCCAAAGGGAAATTTTAAGCAATAGAATAGAAACCAGGACATAATGGAGGTAAATGATCTACCAGATACCACCCACGGTCATCTTCCTCATTATTACTACAGGGACAAGCTAACATATTCCAGGCTGTCAGCTGATGATGAGATGGTGAAGGCAGCCTGCTTCCACTTAAGATAAGAGAAGATAAACCTTTATTGATCTACCGAGTAAAATGCAGGTGTCTGAGCAGCAAAAGCAAAGCACTGGCAATTAAAAAAAAAAAAAGTAAATGTCAGCAACCAAACAAATATAAATTAGAAATAAAATACTGAGATGATGGCCCAAGATATCGGCACTGAATCTCTGAAGAAGTGAATATATAAAGTCTGACAAATATGAATGTACCATGAATATGAGGTATATCAATCTATCTATCTATCGCTATACATCCATTACCAGTGAATAATATCAATGAGTAGATGGGTGGATATACAGTATTTGAGTATGACATAATGGACAGTCTATCAACAATGCACACACAGTATTATGAATACAGACAGTATAAACAATGATACTAGGCTTTAGACTGGTGCTAGTTGGTAGTTTATCTCTAGCAAAGTGTTGCTAACGACAGGGCAGGCTACATTTAAAGACCGACAAGTGACGAACACTGACAAATGATGAATATGACACTGGAAATGTCTCCATATAGTCAAATATTTCTATCACCCAGGAACATGGACTTCAGTCCAACGACTTAAGATTGCATAAACTCTAATGTCACCCAAAACTCAGCAACAGACAGTGCAGGGCTTAAAGTTCTCATATGGGGATCAAGCTTAGTTGAGCTTAGTTGTGAAGGCTGATGGCCAGTGGCCACTGACACAAAGGGCTGACCAAGGCGCTTTGTGGTGTGCCACAAAGCGCACACAGACCAACACTATGCCTTAATAAAGTCCTTCACATACTAACACACAGAGTTCCTAAAACACAAGAGAAGCTCATCACAGATGCTCCTGTAGACCAGACGGGGATAGGATTAAAACAACAGCTACCATCTCCCAGTGCTACTGTTGAGACACTTATGGAGCTTTGAATAAACAAAGCCTTTACACAGGCCTGGTAGCCGTTGCGAGGGACCTCTTGTCTGAACAGCAGAGCTGGTTAGACTTAGTATCAGACAGACAGCAGTGGTGAGCGGTGACGAGCACAGACAACAACAATACTGTCTTGGGGAGGCTTTTACATGTACTACAGCCGCTGGGTACCAAACCACATGGCTATGGTCAAATATTACGCATTTACACAGTAAATGACCATAAAATCTTGCCTATTCCTCGAATGTCTGCTGCAGAGAGTACATTTCAGGAAGGCATCATAAGAGTGCTGTGTGTTCATGAGTGAGTAAAGAGAAGCCTGTTCTATCCTGTCTCCCAGAAGTCACCTGGGGGTAAATATTCAGGCATGAGACTGTTGCATGAGCACCGAGTGAAGGAATAAAAAAAAAAGAGGAAAATCAAGAAAAAAATAACACCAATCCGTGAACACCAAATGAGCTCCTTTACTTTAAAACAAGCAAATGTTTAGGGCACATTTGTGTTTCACTCCGAAATGTTACTTTTTAAACATTTAATTTGCAATTTGTCGATTTTCGACTCATGCTCATCTAAAAAAATAGAAAATATAAATCATTTTATTTTATTATTTTATTTTATAAAAAAAACATTGATATAAACGTTACTGTTTTTCAAAATAGCCAGTTCAAAACGTAAAAAATGATCAAATATTTTCCAAATGAGAGAGGAACGGTGTGTGTGTCTGGTCTGCATGGTCGTGTGCGCGTTGGCTAGTCCTGCATGTGCATGCTTGAGCCCGCTTGGAAATGGCAGCATAAGAGTGAGATGTGGGATAAAACAGTGCCATGCAAATTGTGCAACACAAAGTATGCGTATCACTCGTCATCAACATCAGTGATGTCAAATCACATTAAGGCGAGACACCCGGTCCCAAGCCCCTTCACCCAAGCAAACAGAATGGCAGACTCCACCGTGAAACCTCACCATTGTGATGACCGGCGGGCAGAGAAGATCACTGATTTGACAGCAAAGATGATAGCCTAAGATATTATGCCTACTATTAGCGTTGTCGAGGGGAAAGGCTTCCGTGAGCCGATGACATTTCCAGAATACACCGTGCCCTGTCGTCAAACAATGACAGCGCCACGAGAGAGAGGAGAGAGAGAGTACGCTGAGGTAGCCGGAACGATTGCCCCAAAACACACTCGCCCCCATTCTGTGTAGGAGTACCTTGTGGTGACCGTTCCTAGGTCGCCGGATTTGATCCGGGGCGATCGTGTTTTAGGGCGAGCACCTCGCTGAGGTTACCAAACGCTCCGTAAGATGCTAAAAAAGTTTATATGAGGCCATATAGCTACATATTGTTGAACGTGTTGTGTTGTTACTATTATTATTTGGCATCGGGACGGAGGGCTCAGTCTTACAATATTCCAATTTGTCTTGTTAGTTAGGCTGCTGTAGCCTACGGATTAAGTGTTCTGTGTTTAATAAACACATGTTTACAAAATAAAGTCTCGTTTTTATTATCATTAGGGCTTTGATGCAAATTCTAAACATGATGGGTGCAGCTGCAGAAGTTATGGCGCTTAAAGGAAAGCTCAATTTGCAATTTGGCTCTCCACTTAACTGCTGCGCAGCAAAATAAATCAATAAATAAATCAAAGAAAAATCGATTGACACATACATTTTTGCCCTCGACAAGTCGACAAGCAAAATATGAGTAGTTTTCACCCTAATAAAAAGTAACAGAAACAGACCACCTTCCAGATAAAACAAACTTTTAGATTGATAAACTATTATACCAAACAGGTGCTAAACACAGGAGCCGAGATACAGAATATTTCCCAAATACTTTAACCAGGAAGTGAATGGAGCAGTAAATCTTTGGATCACGTTATCTCCTGGTTCTGTGGGCCAAATAAAAAAAAGGGGGGAAAAAATATATATATAAAAAAATACAGATAAGAGTCGTTTTAGTCGTCCTTGGCAGTCTGGGCCTTTGGGAAAAAAATCGTCAAAGTCGCCCTATGGCAGTGAATCGGTTAAATACATTTAATTGATTAATTGAGACAATAACGTTTTTTTATTTTATTTTATTCTATTCATGTCTTAACACATTGGCTGCCATGGACGCAGATCTGCGTTCATTTGCGCAAAAGCCCGCACGCTGCCAAGGACGCAGATCTGCGTTCTTTAAAAAAAAAAAAAATCAAAATACGTTTTTTTTTTTTTTTTTAATTAAAAAAAAAAAACCAAAGACCAAGGAGATATGATTTTCCGAAGATTTAGACTCCCAGACACTTCCTTGTAACTTAAAACTTAAAAATTCTGTATCTCGGCTCCTAAGTACTTTTTTTTTCTCATTGAAAAAGTCTGGCAGCCTACTGTAGGAAAAATCACACCCTGTGTGAAGGAAGCGGTGCCTTTGGGGCGGGGCTTCACTCATTTCAGTTCGTCCCTATTGGTGGTCTGAGTCCACTTACCAAATTTTTACGTGGTAGCATGCTGCAAACTGGAATGGTGGCTGTTTAAAGCCCAGCCAATGGGCAGACAGAGGGGGCGGGGCTTAAGTAATTACAGTTCGTCCCTATTGGTGGTTTTAGTCCATGTACACAATTTGTACTCCCTAGCATGCTGTGAACTTGAGTTATGGCTGTTTAAAGGCCAGCCAATGGGAAGACAGAGGGGGCGGGGCTTCAGCGATTTATGCTCGTCCCTATTGGTGGTCTAAGTCCACATACCAAATTTGGACTTGGTGGCATGCTGCAAACTGGAGTTATAGCTGTTTAAAATCCCGTGCTCATCCCGTGCTTGGGGGTCCCTGGACCCCTCTTTGATAACTTCAGCAATTCATGCTCGTCCCTATTAGTGGTCTAAGTCCACATACCATATTTGGACTTGGTGGCATGCTGCAAACTGGAGTTATAGCTGTTTAACATCCCGTGCTCATCCCGTGCTCAAACGGGCGGACAGACATAACATACGCTGGGGGTCCCTGGGCCCCGCTTTGATAACTTCAGCAATTCATGCGCGTCCCTATTGGTGGTCTAAGTCCACATACCAAAGGTGGAGTTGGTGGCATGCTGCAAACTGGAGTTATAGCTGTAGAAAATCCCGTGCTCATCCCGGGCTCAAACGGGCGGACGGACATAACATGTGCTGGGGGTCCCTGGACCCTGCTTGGAGAACTTCAGTGATTCATGCGCGTCCCTATTGGTGGTCTAAGTTCACATACCAAAGGTGGAGTTGGTGGCATGCTGCAAAGTGGAGTTATAGCTGTTTAAAATCCCGTGCTCATCCCGTGCTCAAACGGGCGGACGGACATAACATATGGGGGGGGGGTCCCTGGACCCTGCTTTGATAACTTCAGCAATTCATGCTCGTCCCTATTGGTGGTCTAAGTCCACATATCAAATTAGGACTTGGTGGCATGCTGCGAACTGGAGTTATAGCTGTTTGAAATCCCGTGCTCTAAACGGGCGGACGGACATAACATACGCTGGGGGTCCTGGACCCCTCTTTGATAAGTGGCACGTGTGGCCAAAGTGAGGAGAGATGGCATAGGCAATGTCCAAGTCTGTGTGTGTGTGTGTGTGTGTGTGTGTGTGTGTGTGTGTGTGTGTGTGTGTGTGTGTGTGTGTGTGTGTGTGTGTGTGTGTGTGTGTGTGTGTTTGTATGTGTTGCTTGTGTGCCGTGCGCATCCCAGGCTCAAACGTACATACGGACAAAGTCAAGTGTAGAGCGGTTGGCACCGCTAAAAAAAAAAAGCTGGCAGCCAATGTTTTAATAAAATGTTGCTTTTAACAAGCAAAATAGGCAAATACAAGACAATTAAGTATTACCATCAGTGATTTGCTACAGACACTGGTCGGTTTTTAAAAGAAGATTTGTGTGAGTACTTTGATTTTAATGCGAAAACATTGCCATGGAGAAATCACATCCAATATAAACACCTGGATGTGAATCGCCTATGTTACCTAAAAAATGCCGGTTAAACGTCAGTGATATTCATCACTGGGCACACCCCTAGTCAGTATCAGTCAAAATATGAAATATTTGGCTATGTACATGTACATACAGAATATATAAAGACAGAGGCGAATGAAAATGAGTCAGTTTAAATAGCTTAACAGGCAACCCGTTGAATAAGCCTTAGTTCCTCATTTCAGATGCTTTGTCCAGAAATAACTTATTTGTGTTGAAATCTCTAGGGCTTTTGATAGAGGTTCAAGTAATGCACTTCATTGTGGCAGCTAGACATTATAAACAGGAACTAGTCCTAAATTAGTCAATTTGGTCTGACATTATTGGTTCTGCTATCATTACTGTAAAAATTATTGACGTGATTTTCACGTAATTAATGGAAATGTGAACATAATCTTCCCTCTCAGCACACAGTCTGTGCCCTTAAACACACACTCACAGAACAGAACAGAAATAACTAAAAGTGTGGTTACATTTTACTCAGGTCGATGATGACACGCTTTTTCACACTTAACACACGTAATACAACTCTTGCCAGTAAGGGGGGCATTCATTTATGAGTAATCTATCAAAACATCTGGGGAGGATGCATATACGTATGTACATCTACAGTAATGTAAAGGTTTTAACAAATTTGCTTCCTCCAAGGAGCTACTTCCCAAGGCTGCTGAATGGAAGACAAAATCTTATCTAAGACGACAAAGGAAAAGTAACTTTGGAGTGTGTCTTGTTTATCTCAGCTTCTACACACGAGAATACATCTTATTTTCATATGCGACCCGAGTTTGAATCTGTCTCCAGTTGCGTCTCGCATATCCCTTGCCCGCTCTCTCTTTCTACCACTTTCTCACTACACTGTCCTGTATAGTAAAAATGCTGGGGGGAAAAACTCAATTACAGAAAATGTTCAGTGTCCTTAAAGAGACAAATTCTCAAATTCTGGGGCATTTCCCATTAACACCTGAGGCCAATTCTACAAATGTCTACAATACTACAAACAGTTTTCTGAAAAACATGTGTGTTGCTCAAACTTTTTCATGTCAAGGACCCTCAAAATGTATTTTGCCGTGGACTCATCTGAAAATATGTAAAACGATTTTTTTTAAAGACACAGATGCTTCCCCAGTTTGAATGTCTTTCTGAGTCTGAACTTCCAAAATCTGCTTTAAGGTTGAAGTAAGTTGTGTGAAGCTGTGAAAGTTAGGGGAAATTACTCTTCTCCGATATGCAAATTTAATAGGTCCTACTCATATTGAGCTCAGTGTTTTCCTGAGGTGACACACTCTCGCCCTCAGTTTCACCCCCCCCCCCCCCCCCGCCCAACACCACCACCAAATCACTTATTCAGAGATCATAAAAAAAAACATTTACTGGCATATAATCAGAGACAAACACAGTTGACTTATCTAGGTCAGCATACAATGAATCTTAATGTCGAATGTCTAAAATAACTTCTCTCATCAAGACCTGGCTACTGCACCTCATTTAGTACAGACTACAGAAGGAAGAGGGAATGAGTGAAAAAGGCTCTCAACTTGGCAATATAAATTTGTATATAGCGCACTAAAGTCTGACATCACTGCCCCTAGAGGGTGCTATGCCTAGGTCACAGCGTTTTTTTTTGTATTGGAATTCCCATTGACAAATCTTAGATTGTATCATATAAGTACTTATTTATCCTAAGAGTAAGATTCTTGTTTTTTTTCTCCAAACACAGACGTTATAAGATGTAACTCAATATCACAAATGACAGAGTCACATACCTGATAAAATCTCCATGGTGGTTTGTTTATTATTGAAACACAGTTCTTATATGACGCGATCTAAAAGCCAAACCTCACCAATGCAACTAGTCGCAACTTCTTGCAACAAAACAGTTTTAAGGTCAACCGCACCAATGAAACTCTTTGCAACTGCCATTGGGGATAATGGTTGCAAGTAGTTGCAAGTAGTTGCATGTTGCAAGGAGTTGCATGGCGAATCACTGGTGTGGACTGTGGAGTGGGCTTTAGATTCCCCTATGGGAATTCCAATACAAAAAAATAACGCTGTGACCCAGGGGTAGTGGGAGTGACGTCAGGACTTTGGTACTCTATTACAACAGCTAATATAAGCTGCTATCAGTAGGCACTAGGCAGTGACCTACTTAAACATATATATATTATAATAATTAACACTTAGTTGAGGTGATTTAAATTACACTGAAGGGGAAGACCCTTAGGCTACACGATTTCTAGATACCCATGCAATAAGAACATTTTTTGTCTTTTGGCTAATGTCTGCATTCCATGAATCTAATATTCTCTTCTCTCTCTGATCCCCTCTCCGATGATGCTAGGGACCGTGGCGGGCAGCATGTGGTAGTCGTGCCTCAGGCTTGCACAATTCCAGCAGGAAACTGTATGAGCCGGGCTGCCGTCCTAAAGCACTGCCATCTAGCTATTGGCCTCGCTATTCCTCTTGATTAATATTCATGCAGAACTCTGCTAGCGCTGCTTGCGAGATGCTTGGAGGCGGTTGGCGTGAGATCATGACGGCCTGAGTGCCACATGCCGCTCTGAGGGCGAGAACCTACAATCTGTGGGCAAGGAGGGTGCTGAAACTGTGGAGAGGAGCACCAGCCGTTACTAGTAGTAACTAGAAGCTCTAGTCATGCTATAATGTAATCTGGTCCTACCTTCTGCAAATAACTGCGGGCCTAGAGGTAGGAGATTATTTTCGAGCTTGAGTTTGGAAATTTCACGTATCACAAAAAATGAGATTAGTGACAGCTGTGCTGAGGTTGCGTGCACCATAACAATGTTCTCTCCACCTGCTTGTCAGAGTTAACGCACCAGTTGCCCATGAAAACAAACTACTGTTGTGATCAAAACAGAATGTCAGGTTACACTGAAAACATGCTGGGTTCAGATTTGAGTGGTGCCTCAGTTATGCTTACAATGCTTCCACTACAAAAAGGGCTTTTTATGTAGTACTCAGCCTCGAGAGAAATCATTCAGGTAAACAACTGCTGTAGGCAGCACAAGTATGTATCTGAAAGGCAACAAAAAAGTATCAATCTATGAAGTCAAGCATTGTCAAAAGATGTTTAAACGTAGTGAATTCAGCTCCCAGAAATCATGAGAAATACAAGGGTTTTATCACCATGTTATGCAGACTAACCCTCCTCTCTCAAAACACACTCTGAGATTAAACAGAGATCATCAGGATTGTATTTGCATAAATCCAAACATGTACACTTCTGTACATAAGCCTGTGTACCCTTCTACTATCTTGTCATCTCATTAAGCTCTAAGGACGACTCAAACCCTTTTCAGGCGACAAGAAAGACAGTGAGCCTTTGAATGTCATGCCGGAGGACCCACATCAACTTGAGGTTTCAATGAAAGATTAAAGAGGGCCCCTTAATGATGGCTCATGAGGAAATTAAACTCTTACATCTTTACAACTCTTACACACTTCAGATTGCTGCTCTGCTTCATTTAAGGGATGTGTGTGTGTGTGTGTGTGTGTGTGTGTGTGTGTGTGTGTGTGTGTGTGTGTGTGTGTGTGTGTGTGTGTGTGTGCGCGTGTGTGAGAAAGAAAGGAGACAGCAGGGGATGAGAGATGGACAGAAACTGTAGTAGCCTACAGTTTTATTATTGATTTTAACGATCAGATTATGTAGGTAAGCTATGAGGTCTAATGTATGCATTTCTGTGCCTACAGAACAGATGTCACCTATTGTACGTTCTATGCACTATTCCTTGGAAAGACAGAATACACGAGGGACAAAGATTCAAAGTTCATCATAATAATGATAATATGAAAACGGTAATTTAGGCTTCACAGAAATAGATAGATAGGAACTACTACACAATATGGAAAGGGAAAGAATAATAGAGAATAGAACAAATAACAACAAATAAGAGAAAGGGAAAGTATAGACGTCTGCGCCAGTATGGTGTTTTTGAAAGAGTGGGATTCCCTTTGCGTTTTAAGTCTGATTTATATTACATACAACCGAAAATAGCGATCTACAAGCTCACAATGCATCGCCATAGAGCATACATGGGTAACTGGCAGCCTGGGGGGGCGGGGGCCACGTGCGGCCCCCACCTTCACTTAACTCATTCCCTGCCTAGAACGACTAAAACGACTTCTGTCCATAAGCCATGCCTGCCTAGAACGACTAAAACGACTTTTTAAAAAATTAAAAAAATAAAAAATATTTTTTTTTAATTTTTTTTTTTTTTTAGATTTTTTTTTTTTTTTTTGACCCAAAGACCAAGGAGATATGATTTTTCGAAGATATAGACTCCCATCCACTTCCTTGTTAACTTAAAACTTAAAAATTCTGTATCTCGGCTCCTGAGTACTTTTTTTTTTTCAATGAAAAATATGGCAGTGTTCAAACGCGGCCAGAAATAATTCTGGCAGTGAATGAGTTAATGCGGCCTGCAGGTTAATATCGGAATACTAATCTATTATTGATTTCAGCTGTTACAATTCCAAACATGCAAACATGACCCGCTTTAATTACTATACATCTATATTAGTAGCTTAATGACTAGTATGAAAATGTTATTGTCTTTTTTTGTCCAATGTATTTGTATTTAAGTTCAAAAAGTTAATATAAGTATATCTAAATGCATTCGAAAGTTAAAAAAAAACTTTTCAGGATTCCAATTCAAAAATAGCAAAAAATAATTCAGGATTCCAATAAAAAAAAAGAGCAAAAATAGCAAGCTCAAAACGTGTTTAGAGCTTGTAGATCTGCTATTTTTTCATTTCTTTTTGCTATTTTTGCTACTTTTGTGTGACATAGAATGACGAAGTAGGGCATTTCATTACGAAAAAAAGTTAAAATACGTTGATTAGAGGTTTCTGCCCGACAGTATATGTAATGTGGCCCTCTGGAGTGAGTGTGGAAATATAGTGGCCCTCTCCATCATCAAAGTTATCCTCCCCTGCCATAGAGCATAGTGTACATAAACATAGCCAGTGGAGAGGGAACGGGGGCTCGTTGCCTGTAGAGAGGCAGGCAACCAGAGACTGGAGAGAGGGAGAGACATCTGTGTCTATAGGCTATACACAGATGTAGCCAGCAAGATTCATAGCATTTAGGCCATTTCATTCAATGGACTGCACAAAATTACCTATCTATTACAAAGCAAAGACATAGCCCAAATGCGTAAAATAGAATATTTTCAAAGATAATAGATTCATACCACTTAGAAAGGTTACATTAAAGAACAAATCTGCTTAAATGAGATTTATTTCTGGACACTTATTTGCCGGAAAAGAGGCCCTGAGATATGTTTCCGAGATGGGGGGGCCAAAATCTTAATCAAAAGGAGCAGTAATCGTTGCAACTTGATCTTTTCATCTTTGTTGAATTCAGAGAACAGCTTAATGATGCCTATGATTTGAATTTATCATTAGATTAACCAGGGGACTTTCATGATGCATTGAGGCCCCACAGCATAGTACATTGCTGCTTTCATGCAAGTCATTAATCCAGGAGACGTATTTCAAGTAAAATACAGAAGTGCAGCCATGCAATCCCACAGGATCTATTTCACCATCAGACAATCATGATGAGCAATCAGCACATGTCATAAGATCAGATGAGGAAAAAGTTGACATTTACCTTGAGGATTTCCCCGCGTTTAAAACTAAGTTCATCATCAGCAGTGGCTTTGAAATCGTATTTGGCAATGGCCTCCATCGTTCTGGTATCTCGGAAACCTGTTTGGCTATAGTTGTGTGTTTGAAGGGCTGACTCAAAAGTAAAAACACAGATCCAGAATTCTGTGGCCGGTCGCTTCTCTCCGAGTCTCTCCTCCCGTCTATGACCCGATCCCGTCACAGCTTGGTCCTCACATAAAGGTCACAGTAAGGTACCTGCAAACAACAGCAATGTGTCATTCAACCAGCAGAATTAAAAAGCATAAACCGTCCACATCAGCACTGTTGACCACTTTCAACTTGATGTCCCTATTTTGGGCATGTCATTATAGGTGACAATTGTTGGGGGGAAAATATATAGCGAAGAGTAGACAAACAATGATCAACAAGCTCACAATGCATTGCAACACATTGTAAACTTGTAGATTGGCTATTTTCTAAATGTATTACAATAAATTACAGGATAAGCTATGCCTGAAGTTGTGCTGAAATGATTACTCAGCTAAACATTGTACTATATATTTTATTCAAGTATCTCCACAAGTGGTCACTAAAAAGGAAATGGTCTGGTCATGGTAAATGCATTGGTGTACTTTACTACTTAACTGACGCTTATTGTAACATATGTCATAAAAATAAAACTGAGAAGGGTCCTTGGCTGACATACTAACATTAAGGACAAGTAAACAGTGTGCTTGATGGCATTATCTCTAGCATAAAACGGTCACGCAAAAGCAGGAAAAGCTTCAACAAGTTCAAGTACAATTGCTATTTTCAATCCACATATTAAGACTCTACAGAAACTAATGCCAAGAACACTGACATCTGACATCTTAAACCTGATTTGGCAATGAAGACATTATATTCAAGACATGCACTGGTCTGGGCAAATTAGGGCAGGTCACCCTGGCCTGGACAGTTGGCCACATCATCATAGAGTGTGCAGAGGTTTAGGATTCATGTCTCCTGATCAAGCCTTGAACCAGTCGGAGCCATCACGATTATATCAAACATGTTTGACTTTTACGACTGGAATGTGGACAAATCTGAACGTGATCCAGTAGTTTGTGATGCCTAATCCTTGCTTTTTGGCAAGTGTGTGTGCCTCTATGGCATGATTGTAAACAACTGTAATCTGTGAAAGTCAGTCATTAAATGTGGGATGTCAAGGCTTCCCAGTTTCAAAATGTCTTCGAGTAACGAAAACAAAAAATGTTTACATCTTAATCACACAGCTACTAATGTGGCTTATTCGGCTGCTGGTAAACTACAAGGGGTCACAGCTAGTCACCTATTGTTGTACTTCACAGGACACCAGATGTTTTTACAAACAACTCACAGAAACATAGGATATTTTACCATTCATTCTTTCCGATTCAAAGTCATTGAGGGGTCTGACCGTTGCTTTGGACATTTTGGTAGAAGGCATGCCTTTTGGTGCATGGAAAACACATTGGCCTACTTCCTTAAATTACAGCTTTGGGGGGTATTTTAGTGTGTCTAAAAAATAAGGATGTAGAAAAAAACGTATAAACTGGTCATGAGGGCTGTATTTTCCATTGATAAGCATGTCTTAGATGGACCAAGAGCCTAAGCCTTATCCAAAGCAAACAAAGGAAATGTTTCTATTCTCAGTGACAATTATGTAGTATTATTTAGTAAATATTTTAGTAGTTTGAACCAGGCAGGTGATAATGAACTTTTTACTCTCTTTGCTGTGGGTGTATATACAGGACTAAAGAAACTGATGCAATTTGCCACAATGTTAAATATTGGACATGGGGTTGAGGGAATTTATACTACGGGTGGACACAACCTGTCTCACAGATAGTATCGCCTGCCCTATTTGACAGTTCATCAGCTAGCCCAGCTGGAAGTTGTAACCTCACAAAACAAGCACAGCCACCATCAATAAAATGACTTACTGATTTAAATGGACACAGCTAGCTCATTACATTAGCTGAAGTTATTCTAAGGTGCCTAATGACTTCAAAATATTCCCAACAACAGGGGGGGGAAACAGCAATAATTTCAATTTAATACGAAAATAACTTAGCTCAATTTGTAGAAAATGTACAAAACTGTGCTTTAAAGGAAGCTTTCAGTTCCTGGTCCTAGTAAGCAGCCAGACTCCATACAAAGTAAACTTGAATCAGTTATTTACAGTAGATAGATCGATCATTATTGAGCAACATGAGGAAAATGCAGGTGTCTATAATGACACCTGCATGTTCCTGTGGTGCTCAATAATTGTCACGTAGTAGGCATGACCAAAACAAGACAGGTGTATTATACTGGTAAAAGAAAGGGTCATTCTAGAGCCTACAGCCATGTTGCTCAAGAAGTGGTTAATAGTCAAATATGACAATGACTGGAAACCCTGTTTCAACGACATCACAGCTATCGCAGGTTTTGTTTATTTCAACACAAAACAAAATTGACATCTTATCTGGTGGTTCTGACATTGTAACACATGTAGTACTGCTACAATAATAGAGACGTATAAGGCATCTAGAATTCTCATGAATGATCTCAACTTTACAGTTATCTTACGCATGTGTGTTCTTCTTTTTGGCAGGCGACACCGTTGTACTACGGAATATATAAATAAAGCTTAACCAGCTGCAGGCTTATCGTCATCAATCTCGTCTCGCGACCCTTTCGCTCAACAAAAACGACGTATTTTCAAACGTAAAGAAAGTGTCGATGTGACTTTTACCCCCATTTCTAAATACGAGAATTTGTGTCGATTAAAAACGGTCGCTCGACGACGTATAAATTAAGACCCAAAAGATTGCCGAGCTGTCTTCTAGGATTGGGTTAATATTACAACCACATTTTTTTTAAATATATTTTTTAAGTTGAACAGCAAGAATACACAAGTTGAGTGTAATTACAGTCCTACTGTTTTACTGGCAAGTTTCCAGTTAGCAAGTAACAGAAAAGAAGAAAACACTTTTCCACAACGCAGCAGCAGCAGGCTGTTGTTAGCCTTGCTAACAGCTTGATAGCAGTGTTGCCATGTCGGCTTATTGTAAGCGACTTTAGGCTTCTTTTTCTGTTAAGTTGCTAATAATTATTGGTGGTTACGTTTTTTTGGGCTTGTTTACAAATTGTACTTGCTTCCAAATTCTGTAATTATTGTTTAAACCGGTGGTTCTCATAAATGTTGTGTGCCAGGGAGCATTTGTGTTGTTAGAATGTTTCAAAAATATTCAAAATATCCCACATTTTATTTCAAGATTTTAAAAAAAATAGTAGATCTACAAATAGCTCGCGACGCGTTGTGAGCTTGCATATAGGGTTAAAGTGCTCGTGTGACTTAGTCGCTTCTTTTTGGCTTGTTTTCCTAGACCTGGTTGCTTATTTCTATCACAAAATCTGGCAACACTGCTTGATAGCTACCTAACTTAGCCACCGTTAGCTCGCATCGTCAGAAGAGACAACAAGGTACAAGTTCTGTATCGAACAAACTCACCACTCCAGCATGTGTGGTTCAGATACCGCCTCTGTGCCGAACGGACGCTGTAGTGTTATTATTTATCCAGCCTTGGTATTATTATTGTGGAGAGGTAAGGAGACGCTGTGTGGCTTCGCTCTCTCCACCCGAACTGGGAGTCTCTCTCCTCTCAGCCTTAGCTGTGTCGTTAGCATTACGGTTAGCCGAGTCGTTTTCCGCTTCCTGTCAGAGCTGAACTCCTCCCTGTCGGCTGCGTCAAAGCCAGAGTTGGCAGGTTTTGGGAGAGAAACAAGCAACCAGGTCTATGAAAACGAGCCCAAAAGAAGCGACTAAACACACGAGCACTTAAACCATTCTATATTACACCGGCTATTTTCAAATAGCTGTTGTTAAAATGTTTTAAAAATGTAAAAGAAAATGTGGATTTTTTTTTAAATGACATTTTAACAACTCAAATCTTGTAGGGGGGTCCCTGCCCTGGTATAAAATGTTTTCAGATGGGGGTCCGCAGACAATATATTTCAATCAATCAATCAATCAATCACAACGTTGGAATTAATTAGGAAACAAGCCCAAATAAGCAAGGTCATTTTGAAAAACGCAACCTGCAACTATCAATATTTACAAGCAACTTTACAGAAAAATAAGCCCAAAGTTGCTTGTAATAAGCGGACATGACAACACTGGTCAAAGCCTATCTGCTCGGGCAAATACTGCGGCATGGTCATGCTGGACCTACAAAAGTCATTTGACACCGTAAATCACTCTATATTGATTGATAAGCTAAAAGCAATCGGTTTTGATAGCACACTGAATGAAATCCTATCTGCAGGGGAGAGAACAGGTGGTGGAGGTGAATGGAACCCTGTCCCCACTCCTCCCAGTGAGCTTTGGCGTTCCGCAAGGAACTAGGGCCTTTACTGTTCCTATATGTAAATGACATGACATCAGCTTGTGACTGCAATTTGTTCTTGTTTGCAGATGACTCTGCTCTGCTGGTCTCGGACAAGGACAATTTGCAGGTTGAAAAAGCCCTTAGCGCTGAACTCGGTGGAATCTGCACCTCGCTCGCTGATAACAAACTATCATTACACCTGAGTAAAACTGAATCCATTCTCTTTGGGTCCAAAATAAACCTCTGCAAGGCAGACGGCTTCACAATAAAAGTGAGTGACAATGTGATCACAAAAAAAGAGGAAATTACCTTTCTGGGTTGCATTTTAGAGGCAAATCTTTCCAGTGAAAAAATGTCAACAAAAGTAATTATAAAAGTCAACCAAAGAACAAGATTTTCTCATCCAATGTCACTTCGACTACGCATGCACCTCATGGTACCATAGCACCACAAAGGCCTTAAAAACAAGGCTCCAGACATCCCAAAACAAATTGGTCAGGCAACTGCTTGGCCTGACAACTCATTTAACCCCTGCTCACTTTGCTAGGGTGGGATGGCTCAGGGTAGAGGACAGAGTACAGCAACTTGCAATGGGCCTGATCTACAAGATACACTACACCACACATTTGTAAACAGGACAGTTGGCCACTCACCTACATTACATTGTTAGTCAAGAAGCAATGACCTCCACCTAGTTTACATTACAAATGAGTGTCAATGACCGGAGTCTGCTACTCATACAGATATTTTGATGCGGTGTGGTGTTGTGTGGTGTGGTGCTTAAGCTCCAGTGGAAAAGGGGCAATTTGGGCAAAGACACCCATGTACCTGTCAAACTACTTCAAAAACGTCAATGACGTCCACAATCACAACACCAGAGAGAGCTCCACAAATCACGTTCAACCCAGATTTGTCTCTAAAAGGATTACATTTGTTCTACTGCTATGCCACAAAAATGTGGAATGCCCTACCAACAGTCACACATTTCTTTTAATCCTTAGGCCTACTCTCCTTCAAAACCGCTCTAAAAGTGCTCTTACAGGTGGCTGCAATCATGAACTGCCCCCTGTAAAAAGTCAAAGCCCAACTGTAAAATGTGGTCTCTGATAAGCACTTTTGTTGGAATGGATTGACAATTGACAACAAATTAAGAGAAGGTCGATAATATAAATGTTGTCTAGGCTTATACTATAATCTTTGTAAAGTCATCACTATTTTTAAGTTGTTATGTCCATGTTATAAAGGTAGAGTAATATTAAACATTTTTTTATTTCCTGTTGTCTTATAAAATTATGTATGTAAAATAAATAAATAAATAGTACAGTACTGAAGTAATGTCTACTTAGTCCACCACTAGAAGTGCAAACTCAGAGTGGGCAGAAGTATTGATTCAAAACATGCAGGGTCAAAAGTAGCTGTGTGTATTTGATCAAATGTCACACTCATGTAGCCTATTTAAATGTGAACAAAAAACATCTGACCCAAAATATATATATTTTTTGCAGTTAGACTGTGTAATAATGTGCATCTTTTATTTTTTGCAAAAAAGAAATCACAGTTATAAAACAATTTTGCCAATATTTTTGTAGAATCCCACTAACTGCTTAATTATTCGATCTTCTATTCGATTACAGGTTTTCAAGAGACAACTTCAAATTTAAACCTAAACACATCTGTTGATCTTGTGTAACTATGTCAGTTGCCTAGCCATGCATTGCTCTCAATTAATGCATCATAATATTTCAAGTAAACAGGCCTATATAAATCAGCCAATAAACAAATATATGAATTGGCCACCACTTTATGAAAACATGTTTTCTTTTGTTTACAAAATATTCCAAATACATACTTTCTCATTATAATATGTTAGTAATAACATAATAAAAAAAGGCTTGTATTAGCCTATTTATGCCATTAAATTCTCATGCTCATAGTCAATAGCTACAGTATAGGCCTATGTGTCATTTAATTGTAAGTCCATTAACAGGAAGTCCTGAAGGTACTGAAGAAAAAAAAACATATTTTCTCTATGACTTATGGCACGTCTAGAGCAGTGGTGCCCAGATAACAAAAAAGTGACATTGTAAGGACTTTTAAAGACCTTTCTAATACCTAAAAGAAAAAAGGAGGAAAAAAAGAAAGAAAGGAAAAAAATCCATTCCTGCATCAAAAGTAATCAACAAACTATAAAAACTGGTCAAACATTGGCCAAATTGTCAAATAATAAAAGACAGAGGCAAACATTTAAAAAATAGCAGATCTACAAGCACACAACGCCTTGCGTTGCGAGGCGTTGTGAGCTTGTAGATCTGCTATTTATAATTTTCACGATATTTATCTGTGGAACCGAGTCAAACTTAATGTAATACCTTAACTCAAATATGATTATTTTGGGGGGTCATCAGTTCAAATATGATTATTTTAGGGGGTCGCGGCCTGAAAAGGTTCAGAACCACTGGTCTAGAGTACCAACTACACTAGGGTAGCCTGTACACCCCCCCCCCTTTTCTTAAATCAATGGGGGGCAGAATAGCCAACCTGTATTCCTGACCAAAGTGGCAGTGCAGTGGCATCATTCAATTACTTGCATCCTCAACTATAACCAAGGTGAAAAGTACGACACCTAGTGGAAAACAAAATACCGTGTAAACTGCAAACATAGTGGTCCTGATGAAGGACATTTTAGCCAAGGATGGAGATCCAGTGGTGTAAAGTAACTACAGTAAGTACATTTACTCAAGTACTGTACTAAGTACAGTTTTTAGGTATTTTTTACTGTACTGGAGTATTTCTAGTTTTCAGCACTTTTACTCCACTACGTCTCAGAGGCAAATATTGTACTTTTACTACAATGATTTGAAAACTTTAGTTACTAGTTACTTCGTAGATTTTGATTATTATTGAAAAACATACATTAACCACTTCAGCCCTTATACTTTGGGCTGTTTGAAAATAGCCGATCTACAAGCTCACAACGCATCGCATCGCGTTGTGAGCTTATAGATCTGCTATTTTCAAAAGATTTAAATACATTTGAAAACTTGTGAAATGGGACATTCAGCATAATGACTACTTTCTACTTTTGGTACTTCAAGCACATTTTGATGCCAATACTTTTGCACCTTTACTCAAGTAAATTTTGAATTCCGGACTTTTACAACTAACAGCTCGCAGTATTTCTACATTGCAGCATTGATACCTTTACTTAAGTAAAACATGTGAATACTTTTTCCACCACTGAAAACGTGTCTGACTCTGTGGACCAAACATAGGTGACAGGACACAACATTTGACAAGCAAGACAATTTACAATTTAGGCATTTTCAGATTTAAACATCACCTTTAGGCTAGTAGGGGATATGATATTGCCTAGGTTCAAATCCCGGGCGTTACACACCACATGTTGGTCGTCTGTGCTGGGCTGGAAAAAAGTAGGCTAGCCTACTTATAAGCCAACCTTGCAAAAAAGTTGGCCTTGGGTACCCATGCGTTTTTAGTTGTTTTGTAAAAAGAAAAGTAGGCAAAAAAAGTAGGGTATGTAAAAAGTCTTGAAATAGGCCTAGGCCTATCTGCAACTGTAGGCCTATACTTTATTACATAATTACGTAATCTTGTTATCCTATAATGCAAAATGAAAAAAATATATCTATATTTTTTTATAAAATGAAATCTCATATCATCATGGGATGATTATAGCAACTCATGTTGAAATGCATTTCGACATGTTGCCTTTGTGAAATGCTGTTTATTTTTTCTCTTCTCTTTTACATGATGATGTCGCTGCTATCGCCTGGCGATATTATATATATGTATTTATATATATATATATATATATATATATATATATATATATATATATATATATATATATATATATATATATATATAAAAGCACGTGTGCTGAGCCAGCCTGTGTGTGTGCATGTCTTTAAGTGGTGCATGTGTTGCACTGTCGCCTGTTTGTGTTTATTAGTGTAACTGGTTACATCTTTGTGTTGCAATCAGCTGCAGCTGTTGATGGCTTGATGAGTGCTAATACAGACATATGGACAAACACACTTGTTCACATGGTCACTTGTTGGAGCAGCTGGCACAGCTAAAAAAAACGAATTGTAGCCTATAACATAGCCTACTTATTTGATGGATAAATATTTTCTCTATGACTTATGGCGTCTAGAGTAGGCTACCAACTTAACTAGGGTAGCCTATTCTATATGAATACATTTTTCTTCTTTTTCCCCCTTTTCTTAAATCAATGGGGGGCAGAGTAGCCAACCTGTATTCCTGACCAAAATCAGTGGCAGTGGCATCGTTCAATTATGATCAGCTATTAACTTCCATCCTCAAATAGAACCACGGTGAAAACATTGAAAAGTACGACACCTAGTGGAAAACAAAATACTGTGCAAACTGCAAACATAGCGGTCCTGATGAAGAACATTTTAGCCAAGGATGGAGAAATAAAACGAGTCTAAATAACGAGTACAGGAAACAACATTTGACAATCAATACATTTTCAATTTAGGCATTTTCAGATTTAAACCCCTTTTGGCTAGTAATGGATAAGATATTGGCTTTCCACGCGGGAGACCAGGGTTCGACTCCCGGGCGTTACACACATGCTCCTGTGTCCACATGTTGCATGGTGAATTACAGTAGGCTACTTGAGTAAATGTACTTAGTTACTTTCCACCACTGCTCCTTTATATGTGCTCCAATGCGGGCATGCCTTGGTTAGTGTGTTCCTACCGGCGGCAGCACATCAGTGAGTGAATGGATAATAGGCTTTTGCAGAACATAGGGAGTATATTACTTGGTATTAATTAAATAATTTATACCTAACCTGGCTGTAAATCCTTGCTCGGTGTAGCTGACTTTAACGAGCGATCACATTTTGGATAGCGTGTAGTTACCAATCAGCCTATTGACGATTTCAGAGCCATTTGAGATGGACTTTGGATATATTATGAATTCCTCTTTCTCCCCCAATTCATCTGAGATTCTTGTGAACGGTGAGTTAACTGCTTTATCTCGTTCTCGATATACTATATAGGCTATTAGGTTACTTTGATTTGGTTGGTAAAAGTGTCTAGCCTAGTTAAGAAATGAGCAAAAACAAGAAAAGTATGACCTGTCACTACGAGGAATCATCATAGGCTGTGCTACTTTAAAAATGAGCAATTTGTAAAATAAAATAACTTGGTGGTAGCTCTTTAAGCTGATAAGACAAGATAAGATGGTCCTTTATGGGCCAATCGATTGTATCGATGCAGCTTTATATAACTGGTGATGAATATTAGTAGCAGTAACCTTAGAAAAAGCAGACAAGACAGTCATCTCAATTCTCAAAATATATATTTACATCAAAAGATCATGGCTCATACACTGTAGGAAGAAAGCCAAACTTGTAGGGTAATTATAAAGGTGTGTTACAGTACTGGAAATAACCACTTGAAAGTCATTTCAAAGTGACACCTAACATTCTGTCTGTCTGTCTGTCTGTCTGTCTGTCTGTCTCAATTCTTTCCCCCTTTAATTCTATTCCGCCAGAAGATGTCCACCAGTCCTATGAGAACGTGCTCATACCGAGCATCTTTGGTGTTATCTGCGTCTTTGGGATAATTGGAAACTGCATCGTCATCTACACCATCGTCAAGAAGACCAAGTTCTGGGCACAGCAAACTGTGGCAGATATCTTCATCTTCAGTTTATCCATTGTGGACCTCCTCTTCCTCCTCGGCATGCCCTTCCTCATTCACCAGCTCATGGGCAACGGCTCCTGGTGCTTCGGTGGTACAATGTGCACCGTCATCACCGCACTCGATTCCAACAGTCAGATCGTCAGCACGTACATTCTCACCATGATGACGCTTGACCGCTACCTGGCAACAGTCCACCCCATACGGTTCAACCATGTCCGAACCCCCTTCATGGCCGAGATAGTGGTGGCACTGGTGTGGCTGTTTTCTCTGGTGTCCATCACCCCAGTATGGATGTACGCTGGCCTCATGCCCCTCAGGGACGGCTCTGTCGGCTGCGCCCTGCTGCTGCCCAATCCCACCACAGACGCATACTGGTTCACCCTCTACCAGTTCTTCTTGGCCTTTGCTCTGCCTCTGGTGGTCATCTGCGTGGTCTTCTTCAAAATCCTACAGAACATGTCAGCCACGGTGGCTCCCCTGCCTCAGCGCAGTCTGAGGACACGTACACGCAAGGTGACCCGCATGGCAGTGGCTATATGCCTGGCATTTTTCATCTGCTGGGCTCCTTATTACATCCTGCAGCTGGCACACCTAGGTATCCAGCGGCCATCTTTTGCTTTCCTGTACGCCTACAACATTGCCATTAGCATGGGATACGCCAACAGCTGCATTAACCCATTCCTCTACATCGTGTTGAGTCAGACCTTTAAGAGACAGTTCATCGTAGCGATTCGGCAAACACCCAGGGTGTTCCGGGTGGATCCCGAGGTCATGGCTGATGGCAGTATGACTCTGAGGATGGCAGCAGATATGTCTCATCAATCCCCGTCATCCAGGGAACTACTCTGAAACGGGCTGCCTCCGGCTGTGCTCTAAAAAGTGGACTCACTGGGGCGTCTGCTGGCCTAGCGGTCCAGGCGCATACCACATATGCTGGTAATCCAGCTTGACAGCGTGTCGCGGGTTCGACTCCCGTTTCTGACGACCTTTGCTGTATGTCTCCCCCCCATCTCTCTCCCCATTTCCTGTAAGCCTACTGTCCTGTCCAAATAAAGGCAAAAAAGCCCCAAAAGATATCTTTAAAAAAAAAAGTGGACTCACTGACTGGAGAGCAGCCATCAGCAACAGTATGGTCCCTGAGCACCAGAGCAATCTAACAGCCCACCACCACGTGAGGATTTTCTCAGCTATCACCTGACGACACTGTACTGTATGACTGTTTTTTAAATCTGATGCAGGCTAATGAAAATCCGGATAAGTGTAGGTATAGTATTGTATAGTATTGTCACAACATTCATTCATATCAGGCGGTAGGCCTATTATTTGGCAAATTGGCATGAACTGTTTGTCTTCTTTTGTTTGTTTGTACAGTATGTACAAACAAACAAATTTGCTATTTTCAAATTTCAACTAACTTCAAATAGTCCTTCACACTATACTTATTAACCCAAGAGTGCTGACTAGTTCACAAGAGAGCATTGTGAACCCAATGTACCTTTTTACATACCGGTAACCTAAGAGTAAAATAAGTGAATTCATTCCTAGGCTATTTGACTTTCCCATCAGCCCTTGCCCGCCATTCATAACTATTTATCATCTTTTCATAATTCCAGGTGCATACCAGTTAATAATAGCAATTTCCTTTCCAATTGAAAAATTAGTACCTTGCAAAGTGCAAATTCACTGAGGGACATTTCCATGTGATAATGATACACCAGACAGATGTATTCACAAAATTCACATTTCTGATGTCCTTTAATGTCTCTATGTTCTTGAGTGTGAATCTTGCTCAATACAATTAAAGATTATAGCACTTTTGTTACATGTGTTGTATCTTACGTTGTACATAAAAAAATGGTTACATAAAGTGTACATCACTATTGTAGTGGCCACTGCATGTAATTTGTTCTCACACGTTTTAACCACTTAAGCCCCACTGTATATATACTTCAATGTATGAAGAATTGTGAAAATAGATGTTGTACAAGCTCACATGTATAGCATCAGAATGCACGGTGAGCTTGGACAGATATATCTGATACTTTCGCTGTTTTTGTACATTTTTTGAAAGATGACATACCCAAAAATATGGATGCCAGGTTGAAAGTGTCCAGAACAGAACTTAAAAAGGGGCAAATGTACATAAGACAGAATCCTTTACATTTAATCAAGCATTTTCAATCTAGCACATGATCACTTACAGCTGTTTTCCATGGCTGCCAGGATCACCCTGTGCCAGACAGTGAAAACCACCATTTATTTTACATCTTATGATAGGCTGATAATTGGTTTAATACAAGCATAAAATAAGTCAATAATTTATCAATAATACTCAATTGATCACCTCAATAGCCCAGTCTAATCGCCTGGTAGATCAAAGAAGTGGTTGCCCAATGCCCACCCCTGTCCTAGATAATTCAACACACTTTCATTGTCAGATGAAAAAGCTGGCTACAGTACATCTTATTTTATATTGGTGGTGTTCAATTGGCATTACAGATGTAGTGTAGCTGCAGGAAATAATGGCTTTCTCAGCATGCAGTCATGCTGCATACATTACTGAACCATCTTCAGACTGCCAGATACAGTTTAATGTCATCATCTGTCATGGTCGCTGTAGCTGTGAACATTCCGCTTGTGATGCTTTGATGAATGGTTTTTGCTTGTTATCTTAAAGGAATGTTGAATTCATCAGCTTTATACAATTGTTGTCACTGTTGAACATTTTTCTTCAGCATTTAACTGTATGGTTTCTATTGTGTGTGTCATGTGTAAAATGCTTCATAGAAAAACACAATGGAGCCATCTGCACAGTAACTTCCACAGTGTTCATTTAACTCTAAGATTGTAAAGATGGACCATGTCTATTTGGGTAAATGATTACACTCAGTGAAATGAACACAGTGGTTTGGTTTCTACTTTGTGGCTTCATTGGACATCAAAAACTAAAACAAATGGATGTTTGGTTTGCTCTCAAACTGATGGTGACCTGTCACAGTTCTATTGACGCTTAACCTATTAAGACTGGGAACGCATCTGTGTCATTTTAAGATTTCTTTGGCTATTAAAAAATAGCAGATCCACAAGCTCAGTGCTGCTATGAGCTTGTAGATCTGCTATTTTTTGAAAATGTGTGCAAATCTTTCAATATATGCATATGTTTTAAAGCAAACATTTTTAACTCCGATCTGTGCTTCTGGAGAGGGTCCCTGGAACAACATATTTTGTGATGGGGGTCCGTGGCCAAAAACATATCATTTTAGATATGTATTTTGCCGCGGACTCCAATCTCTCAAACATTTGAACCCCTGGTGGGCCCCGAACCAGACATTGAGAAACAGTGTAATAGATTATGTCAATAAACTGTTGAAATACATGATATGTTGTGTTAACTTGTAAACAAGGCACTAGTGAACAAATATAAGTGCATTTCAAGCAGTCCCATGGTTGTCTGTGGAGCCTTTTCTTAACATAAAGAATCATTATTCAACAATATTACAGAGGACAATGGCAGAAAAGATACGCTTTCTAATCACAAAGGAGTGGAGTCGAATGAATGAATTCACGTGGGGATATTTCCTTGATCCCCTGACACTGCATGCATAACTGCCCACCCACCCATAGCCGTGGGTGGGTGGTGGGTCTTTTGATATCAACTCCACTATTCTGTCATGCCTACATTATGTAGAGTCCCCCGTATACATGGCACCCATTGAAGATGTGGGACATGGTTTCAGCTATCTGTTCATGGCCGTGATGAATACAGTGAGGAGTATCTGGAAACCAGATGGAGAGATTGAGTTTAGATGGTAAAACGTGCAACCTCGCCTTCAGAGTAAAGACAACAATGCACTCATCTATGGCAACATTTTTTAACACAGAGTGAGAGACAGGATGGTCCACAGCAGGGAGACATGCAGTTTTCCCTTGCAGTCTCAGCTCAGTCCAATGTTGCCGCTGCCTTTGTTGTTGTGCGACCTCTGGCATTAGTCAGTGGAAGTTGGTGTTCAAGTCCACACACAGTCATAGTTGCTCTGACATAGATAGCATAGCAATAGCGGTTTCCCCCCATTCCACCTTTCATAGAGTATCGCACATTTGGATTCTTTCACCTCTAATCCTGACCACTCCAAAAAAGGAGTCGGTTTTGGAGAGCATGCTCTTTATTACAGCCCCATGATGAGAGGCAACCTGCACGTCATCTGCATACCCCTGCACGGGGTTAAGGGGAATGGCATGGGGGGCCACTTTAACCACTGATTTAGTGCTAACACAAAATTAATAGCACTCCATGGGCAGCCAGTCTTAACACCTACTTGGAAAGGGATGTGGTATGTGTGCTGTTTACCACAGATAACCTGTATGAATGAATCAGAATACACATCTTTAACAATGTCAACATAAACCTGGGGTAAATGGATTTCCCCAAGAGCTGTTATCATGACATTATGTGCTGAAGTGCCAAATGCATCACAGAAGTCCATAAAAACTGCAAAGAATTGACTAGACCTATGCTTAAAATTAGGGATGTCCGATTTTATCGGCCTCCCGATATTATCGGCCGATATTAGCATAAAAATTGATATCGGGAAAATATCGGTATCGGTTTTTGAAAAAAAATAAAAATTTTTTTTTTTTTTTTTTTTTTTTTTGCTTTATAAATAAGTTACAGGAGTTTTTACTGTATATGGTGTGTGTGATATGAAATTTGAGCTTACCCTAATCACAATAATCCCCGCATATATCGGTATCGGTTGATATCGGTATCGGTAATTAAGAGTTGGACAATATCGGTATATCGGTTATCGGTAAAAAAGCCAATATCGGACAACCCTACTTAAAATCATCAACTCACTCAAAGTCAACACACACACACGCACACGCACACACACACACACACACACACACACACACACACACACACACACACACACACACACACACACCTCTTATTGCCTATTACATGGCTCAAACAAGCGTACACTATGTCCATGTATCTTAAATGTATAAAACAAACACAGATGTGTCAACACAATTAGAGTAGAAAGCAACAAATGAATGTCCAAGCGACAATAAACATTGAAAGGCAGAGGATGGGGGTTCATTTAACAGTCACGTTTCAGATCTAATCAACGTCTTTCATAATTTCTGTAAAAATGTGGGGAACTGTTTATTTTCACGGCGAGAGATTATACTGTAGTTGATAAAAGATGTGTGCTCTAATTACAAAATCTACAAGGCAATGTTGATACTCCATACCAAATGAAGCTGTGCAATCTAATATACCGTTATGCGATATAATATTATTTCTCTTTCTTACATCACTTTTTCATTACATTGAGAGCTCAGGTTTTTATTTAAGGATTCATGCTCTTCGACAGTTTCATGAGCAGATGTACACCACTGGGTACCAGCCTGACATGCATCTGGATATTATGGATCAATGTTCTCCGTATGGTTTACATCCCACAGTAAATGGACCCAACACGCACGCACGCACGTACGCACGCACGCACGCACGCACGCACGCACGCACGCACACACACACACACACACACACACACACACAGACAAGCATGCAGTTTAACACAGCTTTCCAACAAAGCATTTATGGCTGAAGAAGTAGTTCTTGAGGTGACGCTTGGTCAGTGCGTTAACAGCTCTTGCCGTGGACTCAGATTTATGCTTGGATAGATTCAATCTATGGTACAGATAATTATTTTCACAATAAACTGTTAAAAACACAAGCCTCGCATTAAGCGGCATTTACCGGATGCTCAGTTAATGAAAGGCTTGACACGGAGTGTAATCTTTCTCGTGCTACTGTAAATCATTACACAGTACGTGGATATCAATGACAAAGAAAACACAAGGAAACATGAAACATGAGGATTAGTTTCTTCATGGGAAAATCTAGTGAGAAGGATTTAGACTACAGCAGTTTGTGAATTAGTTTTGACAGAAGCTGTAGAGATGCCCCACAAGGCAGTATATGGATATAATGAGCAGTTGTAGCACTACTGTATGTAATTCCAATAAATCAGCCAGCCAGCAGACCTACAGTAAGCAGAGGGGTGTGAGTCACACTGTAAGCTTTAACACCTTGAGACACGTTGAAATCACAGGTACACAGGTTAATGGGGGAATGTTTAAATAATCCAACCAAACAAAGAAGACACCAATCTTCAACCCTTGTGGTGGTAAAGCCAACAACGTGCCATAACAATATACATAATGTACAAACATTATATTGTTATGGCACGGAGAGCCATAAGATATATTCTCCAGACACATCTTAATGGCTCTCTTGACATAAACAATCTACTATGTAATTCAACGTTTACTCTCACACAGTGTTAATGTGATGTTTTGCAGGGTCCCTTATACTGTATACCAGGGGTTCCCAAAGTTTTCAGATGGAGACCCAAAACAGAAATTTGGTGTCTCCCCGGGACCCAAACGTACAAAAATACATATTGAATGAACCACTTAAGACCTATTTAATACTGAAAATAGCCAATCTATTTTAGAAAAATAAAGATTCTGAAATGATTTTGCAAAATCGGTTTCCCACTGTTTGGGAAGCACTGCTGTATACTGCAGGTTTGAAAATGATCCTGTTTGCCTTGGACAGTGTGACAGTCAATACCTTGTGTGATGTTTCTTAGGGACATTTAATTAGGTCTAGTAATTGTTTGTTTAGAAGTTCCTCATTCACTTAATTCACAGATAACCACTGTGAGCACCAACATGCATGTTAAAAAGGGTATTGAAACATCAGTTGCCCCCCCCCCCCCCACACACACACACACACGCACATCTTAATGGCTCTCTTGACATAAACAATCTACTATGTAATTCAACGTTTACTCTCACACAGTGTTAATGTGATGTTTTGCAGGGTCCCTTATACTGTATACCAGGGGTTCCCAAAGTTTTCAGATGGAGACCCAAAACAGAAATTTGGTGTCTCCCTGGGACCCAAACGTACAAAAATACATAATGAATGAACCACTTAAGACCTATTTGATACTGAAAATAGCCAATCTATTTTAGAAAAATAAAGATTCTGAAATTATTTTACAAAATCGTTTTCCCACTGTTTGGGAAGCACTGCTGTATACTGCAGGTTTGAAAAGGATCCTGTTTGCCTTGGACAGTGTGACAGTCAATACCTTGTGTTATGTTTCTTAGGGACATTTAATTAGGTCTAGTAATTGTTTGTTTAGAAGTTCCTCATTCACTTAATTCACAGATAACCACTGTGAGCACCAACATGCATTCCCCCCCCCACACACACACACGTCGGAGTAGAAAAATGTATACCTGGTAATGGCGTGCGTACGCACCTGCTTGTGAGCACATGAGTTCTTGAGCACAATTTGTCCACAGCCTTCAGCATGGATAAAGGAGTAGGCTACAGATGCCTGTACAGTATGTAGGAAACGGGGGTGTGATGAGAACAAGATGATATGTTTAATTAACATGATATGATGTATGTGTGCACCAGAGTTGAAGGGCAACAAGAATATAGAATAATGAACATTTGTTCCATATGGCACGTTGCTACTTTTGTTTTAATCCACCAACATTTGCTTTGTGAATAATGTAGGACATCACACTGGGAATTGTGTAATCACTTCTTGTTCTTTGCATGGAATACCTTTTTTAATATGTGCTGTGAGTTGCCTGTTTATTTTAAAACAATTAGTTTCTATCAAGCAAGCATTCAAATAACATACTTACTGCTCCATTACATTTGGATAAACAGTTCACATGATCTTGACTGTATATAGATAAACACAGATGAATGTCAAGAGAGCAATTACGGGGTATCAGTGCATACTGTGTTTAAAGCTGCCTGGGGCTTGTCTTCACATCAAAGCAGAACCAACTCAGCAGTTGATTTTTTCCAAAATTGTGTGTGTGTGGGTATGTGTGTATGTGTGTGTGTGCGTGTGTGTGTGTGTGTGTGTGCATGCGTGCGTGCATGTGTGTGGTTCTTTCAGAATGTCTTGACAGGGTACACAATTACATTCTGTACAAATTGCTAATTGGCACCAATGGTAATTAGGGGTGCAAGGGGTTGATCAAACGAATCGATTTAATCCCTATTTTGGGCATGTCAATCTAGACGCACATTTTCCCCAAAATAAAAAAAGTGAGTTTATACTGTAGATCGGATATTGTCACTATTTTTGCACAACACCGCTGTACGACAAAGTATAAAATACAGCTTAAGTGGTCAATCGATTCATATTTTCCATATATACATAATTAATCGCAAAGGCAAATAATCTATAAACTATAAATAATCAATAGTTGCCCTTGATCTTATCCAGAATTACAAAGGAGATCAGAGTAAATGGCATGCAGTGGTTCCCAAACTGGGGGTCTGGACCCCCAGGAGTCCCCAAAAAATTAAAGTGGTTAAAATGATTGTGATGCTATATTAACACATTTCACTGGGGACCCCCTGGAACCCCCCCAAGGACCCCTGGGGGTCCCCAGACATCACTTTGAAAACCAATGCACCATGGTACACACATACCTGCAAATCTATGAAAAAAGAAATATATCAGAACAAGTTGATTGCGCTTTCTAGAATGTAGTCAAAGAGCATCTAAATCGATTAGAACAAGCGTTCACATTCCTGAGAGAAGTTTTAACCTTAACATCTTTAGTTTAACCAAGGCCGCTATACTGTATATGTCAGACTTAAAATAGCAATATTCTACATACTGGTATCCTAGTTGCTGTTTTCTGTGTTCACTATATGTTTACAACAGTGTACTTGTACTTATTTAACCTTTTGTGGGTATAGAAGGAGGGTTGCTCAGATTTCCAGCCACAAGTAGGTCTACACTTCTCTAACCTTTGCACCACTAATGCCCTAATGTTGTCTAGAAAGGTTGTGACAGATGGGTATGGGTCAGAACTATTTAAAATGCCCACAGCCAGTGCTTACTGTAGCTCATATTCTAATACCTATAGTGTGTGTGACCACAGAAACAAGTGTTTAACTACAACCTTAAAATCACTGTAGAATAGGCAATCAGAATAGGCGATCAAGTTCTTTTTCATCTTTCACTGTTGTATTTTTCACAACAAATACAGGCTTAAGATGTGCACACAATATTCTCTGTGAACTGTATTTTTCACAATAACCATTCCACATAATTATGTGTTTTTTGACAACTTCTCCAATCACCATTAAACATTCCAAAATAATGTAGGCACAACATTTCTGACGATATATCCTCAGATCCTGCGGCATTCCTTTTTCAGCATTCCCTCCTCCTAAACGCTGTAATGACAACGGAGCTACAAGGGATGTCACTAAAACAGACTACTAAAATTTATGTTACACAATATGTCTTTAAATCAAATTAAAGTACCCTTCTCTAACCTTTACACCAACACTGCCATGAGGTTGTCTAAAACTAGGCAACTTTTAACTTTGTTCAGTGATTATCTGAAGTTTGTTTTCCTCTTGTTCAAATATGGAATTCTAGCTCAGTTTCTCTTGTAAGCTCACTGCCATTTGTAAGGATTGCTGTAACGCTTTGCATGATGTATAAGGAACTGCTCAGTCTCTGATCACCATATAATTAGAGGCAGATGACCATGAGGCAGATCTTTTATGCATCCATTATTACTTAAAGCCAATCTCATGCTGTGAAATATGGCTGCAGTAGCCATCTTTCACAGCATGAGGAAGGCTAATTAGTGAGCTCAGCTTGCTTAATCAAAGCAAACCTTTTTCTCAGATATGGTATTCCTGTAATCGAACATGCAGATACAGTAGGTAAAAGTTTGAAATATGAAAACTGACACATGCAGGGAAGAGAGGGTCATATGGAAAAGTACATCACAGTACATCACACTGAAATTAGTTGTGAGGAAAAAAGTGTTTAATTTGCAATTCAATTAACTTCCAGTATATTAGGCAGACATTACAGGCAGTCAGATACAGGGCCGACTACTGTATGTTAATTCATGTCCACTTGTGCTTCTTAGAGACCTCATCCAGTGACCTCAAATCTGACAACTTAAATTACATACCATGTAATCTTTGTGATTACTTTTCTTTTCTATTCTTTTATGTTGCATATAAAATATAGTCAACCACACATTGTCCCATTAACTTCTTATCAAACATTACACTTCACTTAAGGTAATTTCCACAACACACAAGTGCTCATTTTGGTGCTGTAGAAACTATGCTCGCTGAGTGTTAAAGTATAATAATAACAACACAACGTAATAATTGTCTTTTCTAATCTTCAATTTCTTTCAACTCAACAATTACTTTTGATCGTTGGATTGAAAGCAACTGAAAATAAGAGAAGAGTGTGTGCAACCCTCTTTTGAATTAATTGATGCAAGTTTTTAAGGATAATGCACTGGACAGTCAAGTGCAGTGGCACTTTTGAAAATACAATATAATAATTGACCACAACTGCAGTGTAAGCAGCCCTCTTGTATTCTCTACTCACTGAGAGCAATGGGTTTACAAAGATCTATGATGACTGCTGTGCTCTCCCTAAGCATTTATTATAGAAGATGGTGTATTACGTATAAATATACAATTATTGAAACAAATTAATGAAGTTTAAGTAAAGTGAAGCTTATCTTTGCACCCCATACAGGAATATTTAAAATCTCAACATGTTAGGATCATTTTATAATTTCAACACATATTTCTGTTGAAAATATATCTTTTTTATTGTACAACATGGTCGTGCGATGAAGTATAAATTATTAGTTGTCTGATGTGGTGTGTGCTTCACTGTACTGTGGAACAATGACTGTGTGACTGTAAAGACTTATTGGTCCTGTTACTTTTGGTGGCTCCATTTTACTTAGGATGTTTGCAGTGAATAGAAGCCTTACTTTCCCTTATGCATGCATATGTACCTACAATACAGCACGCACGCACACACACGTGCACACACACGTGCAAACACGCAAACACACACACGCGCACGCGCACACTCACTCTCTCTCTCTCTCTCTCTCTCTCTCTCTCTCTCTCTCTCTCTCTCTCTCTCTCTCTCTCTCTCTCTCTCTCTCTCTCTCTCTCTCTCTCTCTCTCTCTCTCTCTCTCTCTCTCTCTCTCTCTCTCTCTCTCTCTCTCTCTCTCTCTCTCTCTCTCTCTCTCTCTCTCTCTCTCTCTCTCTCTCTCTCTCTCTCTTTTGGAGCTAAACAGAAGGGAAATTATAAAGTATGTGTGATAGAGAAAACTTCTCAAGATGTCCACTTTACACATCACTATCAATAACTAATCACTCCAACTCCACCCAAAACCACAAACAAACAAAAAGTGGCTTTTGCACCCTCACCCTTTTTTGTGATTTCACCAATTGCCATCATGCAAATTAAAAGTAACTCCAGCAATTTGCCCATTTAGTTATTAATATAAATGTTGGCGGCTTTAAATTAGCAAAGCATAATAATGGACATGCTCTACCAGTTTCTCTCATGACCAATCACAATGTGTATTTTGACATTTAAGGAAATCTACAGATTAACTTCATGAACAACGTGAACAATGTCTGAAAATGGTAGAGCCACTCCCATATGCGTGGCACTGAGAAAAGATTACTAATTATTTTTTAAAGTGCATTGAGGAAATTATATGTATTATAAATGACCAAACACATAACTGTATGGGTTTATAGCAGCCACTTTACAGTGCAGGTGGGTGTTGGCACACGCACACGCACGCACACGCACACACACACACACACACACACACACACACACACACACACACACACACACACACACACACACACACACACACACGCACACAGCAATCATTAAATTCTCCTCTTTGCATGTATCCGCTGGTAACCCAAGCATAAAACAGAAAAAGGACATTACAGCAGTATCTCTCCTCAGTAACTCTGCATAGTTATCATTTTTTAAACACACATAGGTCTACTGGAATGTTCTTTTAAAAGCAGTTCCGTCTCAGGCCTGTACTGTAACTGTGAGGTGGCATTCTGGGTTTAACCCTAAGGAAATCAATACAGTGGTCCTAGTGTTGAACAATCATTTCAGATCGTTAGAGGCACTTACAATGAAACAAATATAACCACATGAGCAGTCACTAAGGTAACCAGTCACTGATTCAAATCATTATGATTACTGGGTAGAAAAATAATATTATCATAATAATAACAAAAACAAAACAAAAACAAAAATCAGGCTGGGGTAAATTCTGAGTAATTCCCCCAATTCTTGTGTTAGAAGCCTTACTGTTATACTGTAAGGTTTCAAGGCAGGTCTGACCCTCCTCACTGTTTACTGACCACAACTGTGTTCAGTTGACGGGTCTTCTAATCCGCCAATATAATGTCTATGAATGTGCTCTAACTTGTACGTGCATGTGCTTGCTCATTGCAACTCCATACACCGAACAACCTAGGTAAATCATTTAACAAATGGTTGTGCCACTGGATTACAGTAGTTGAACCCAGTTTCAGAAACAAGACTCTGGGACGGGTCTCTGTCTGCCCAGGGAGGTGGTGCTGTATCGCGTCCGCTGCAGAGTGGCATAACTGGGTTTCTCTGACAACAGACTGCGATGGGCTGGAGGGGCTGCTACGTCCCCATTCTTCTGCAGGGAGGCACACCTGCGCAGTGTCAGGTCCAGCTTTGTGTGTACGTTGCTGGAGCTGTGTGCACGCTTGATGTCGGCAGAGCTGTGACTCGTAACCTTTCCGTTGACCAGCAGTGCTTTGCCGTTATGGATGTCACTCCTCTGGAAACCATTGGCTTTCTTGTCGTCCGTCGACACGATCGCAGTCAGGGTTCCATTGGAGAGAGACAGCCTCGCCAAATGACCGTTTACCATCTTTCCCGGCTGTCCATGGCCATTCATGCGTCTATCATGTCCCTTGCCGGGTGTCCTTTGGATATCTTTTCTCATGAAGCCAGGTTTCAGAAAGGACAAGAGGCTGTCCTGGCTCCTTCCCTCTCCCCCCCTCAGCCCTTTCCTCTCCTCAGGGTTCATGATCATTTGTAATAAGTCTCTCTGACCCCTTGGTGTCAGCCCTGACTGGACCTTAGCTCTCTTCAGTGTGGAGTCCCTGCTCGGGGGGGCACTGTGGCTGATGTGCCCCCCCAACATAGCCCCTCTCTGGGAGTGTAGGTCCAGGGTCCTGCCCTGGTCCTGCCTAACCCTCTTGGAGGTCCTCTGTACCAGTGAGCCATCATCCTTGATTTTAACATGGCTGCTATTAGTTATGTTTCTCTCCCCAGCCGGCCTGATCTGTCCCTCTGGCATTTTGGGGGAGTCACATGTGTCTGAACTGGGTCTGTCCAAGCAGCTAAGACTGCTGGCACTGGGGGAGCTTCCCAGGTCCCTCTCCCAAGCTTCAGAGGCCCTTGCCGGGGCTTTCGCCTGTGGCGGAGTGGCCACCAAAGTAATGATGGGGTCTTTGGTGCAGCGTGGCCGACGTCCTGACTCCAGATACTCCACCAGTTCTCCAGGTTGGGTCGGCGCAGGATGCTTGGAGCGATCCTTGGAGCGATCCTTGGAGCCGAATGACCAGCGCAGAGGCAGGACCTTACTCAGCGTGTCCTTGGCCTTGGTGGGTGACCTCATGCTTACGCTCCTGCCCTGGGTTCCCCGGACAAACGGCTCGGCTATAAACCCATCTAGAGCAAGACAAAGTGACTGTGAATAAGTAAAAGTTAATTCATAAAACCTTGTTAGAGGAGAGGTCTCAAAGTGCTTCACAGGATCATAATAATAATATGACAGTTTAAATAAAATAGAGATAATATAAGGTGATGCAAGAAAGTACCAGCTAAGATGTACTTCAATAGAGATTAAAAGACCATGAGCACAACAATACAAAGGTAAAACAAGATTAAGTGCCCTATTTTGGGGCAGGTGGATTGGTGTGAGGTGTGCCGCAAATGGGTGAATTGACAATTTCCAGAGTCAAGTGGTGTTTTTATGCATGTGTTTGTTATTTTGGGGCCTAACCAGCCGGTGTGGAAGGAGAGGTGCAGTAGATGGTGTGATGTTTGCAAATCGCACGGCAATTCTGGGGTCAATGAGGACCAGGATTTGCTGCATCTTCCGCCCGTCTGCTTGGACCATGTTTACCAAAGTATAATGAGGTGCACGCTTGTTCAATGCTATTTTCTGCCCAATTTAGTGGGTTAGTTGGTGGAGGCAAAACCCAGACAGACATCTCCAAAATCTCACAGACCCGCTTTGTAATCTATACAAAAAGTGTGTTTCACTTTGGTATGAATCCCCCAAGCTGGAAAACTTATTTTAGGGTGTTTTCTATACATTGTAACCCACATGTGACAGTGGTTAAATGCTTGTATGTGAGTCACAAAGCATAGAGAATATTGAAGGCATAATATCCATATTGGTTTCTCCTGAATAAAATGTTTACTGAATGGTCAATGTAATGTAATAATGTAATAATCCAAAGATTGATTATTACATTTCTTCAGGTGCTAGTGAAACACAGTCATCATCAAGCAGTACCAGAACAGAACCAGCTGCAATCGATTCAGCTGATGCTGAATCGATTTTTCCACACTGTGATTTAAAACTCTTGCTGAATCTCATTACTATTCTGCATTCAGGAACAGAAAGTCATTATTTGTAATTAAGCAAGCATTGGTAATCAAATTCCCTCTGTGTGTGTGTGTGTGTGTGTGTGTGTGTGTGTGTGTGTGTGTGTGTGTGTGTGTGTGTGTGTGTGTGTGTGTGTGTGTGTGTGTGTGTGTGTGTGTGTGTGTGTGTGTGTGTGAACACACAGAGGTGAAGCACCGGTGACACGCTAATGTTGTTTTTATAACAACTTAAACACACCCGTCGTAACTACCGTCGTTAATGTAGTGATGTTCAAGATGATTTTATGGTTTCCAGGCAACCATGCTCCTCACTGTATACATCATGGTCATGAACAAATAGCTGAAACCATGTCCCACATCTTAAATGGGTGCCATGTATACAGGGGACTCTACGTAAGTAGGCATGACAGAATAGTGAATTTGATATCTAAAGATATCACTTCTATTTTCAGGTCCTCCATCATGCTGTATAAGCATTCTACTGTGACGCCGAGCATGTTTAACCTGTGTAACGATGATTCTGTGTTCTCTAACATTTCAGCTAACACCCCTGATGTCATTGTTGTTAATGAAAACCATAGGGAGGTGCTCGAGGTCGGCTGTACTTTTCACTACAGCTTAGAGGAAGCCTTCCTAACCAAAGTGCTAAAATATCATCAGCTAGAGCAGACCATCTCTCAGCTAGGCTACAGATGTAAACACTTTTTTTTAATCTTTGGTAGTCTAGGACACGTGCACAAGTTGGTTGTGAGGGGCCTGCAAATGGCCGGCCTCTCCAAAAGGAGGGCTAAACAATTAGCAAGGTACTGCTCAATATCAGCTATTATAGGAAGCCGCTCAATTTGGAGGAGGCATTGCTTCCTTTACCCATGATTGTTGTCCGCTGTGTTTGACAAGTATGCCATCTTTTGTTTTGTATGTAACATTGCTCTGCTTTACATGCGCTTTGTAACTAACTGTTTTCCCTTCATCTGAATGCACTGGCAGTGTTTATGTCCTTTGTACATCCTGTACTTCTTATTATGTGGACATAAATAAATATTTCAAATGTGTGTGTGTGTGTGTGTGTGTGTGTGTGTGTGTGTGTGTGTGTGTGTGTGTGTGTGTGTGTGTGTGTGTGTGTGTGTGTGTGTGTGTGTGTGCACACGTACAGTATGCGGTTGACCTTTAGGGCCGCTTAGACGGATAAGTGTGAGGCAGGCAGCGGATGGGCAAATTGGCTATTTCCGGAGGTGAAGTGGCATGTTTGTTTATTTTGAGTACAGTGAGGTAGTTCCTGTTTGCCATCAAGTGGCATCATGTGTGTCAAGTGGGGCGCAATGATAGCTGAGGGAATAGTGTGTTAATCACATAACTGCAATGTCCCTGTTGCAACATATTCTCATATCCAGGTCATACTAAGGCAGTGGTTCTAAAAAAAAATCATGTCAAGGACTCCCAAATTAATATGTACCGGTATTTGGCCACAACGTGGACCCCTATCGGAAAATATTTTGTGCCATAGACCCCCATACAAAATTTGTGTTGTTAAAATGTTCAAGATGTTTTGAAAATAGCAGATGTACTGTATATACAGTACTGCAGTGATTAAACTTTTGCTGGGGACCCCTGGAACCCCCTCAAGGACCTACTTTGAGAACAACTGTACTGAGGCGACGAGTTGGGCAACATCTGAACAAGTGTCAGATGTTTGACACGATAGGCTTTCCTGTTGCGTCACATGTTGATGAGGAAGACATGATTTATGAAATTGGTATGCTGAGTCGGCAGAAGTAGACTTCACACCGCTCGGCATGGGCGCGTGCTCAGCTAGGGCCTCAGTCTGGGCTCAAGTCTGCTTATGATGGTGCGCCTACCTTGTTTTACGTCAACCTATTATGAGTTTGGAGTGAAACTGCACTCCCTCGTGTCATAGTACATTTCGGCCAACTTACTACCATATTACAACCTGGGAGCGAGAACTTGTAGCCCGCTTTGATTGCAGCTTGAGACCTTGTGGCAGTTTCCTGTCTCTCTACTATCCTATCTAAATAAAGAAAAAACAGAACTCACCTGATGTACGATCTATGTGTATGATTTATGAATGATAGAACAGGCTGTGTCAGTGTTTTGCTCACTTGTCTCTAGTGCTTTAGGTGCTTCATCCCGGAACACAGGCAGCTCGGGGGAATGTGGTGCCGTCGTGGGCCCGCCAGGGCACACTGTGGATCCTGCAGAACCCAGGCTGCCCCTCTTACTGCCCCCTCTCAGTCGGACCAGCCAGTGGTCAGAGGTGGATGAGCTAGTGGAGCCTGAAGAGCAAGAAAAACAAGGACAAAGATTTAATCAGTGGCCTCGTTCCAATAATTACCTGGAATATAGACCAAAGACAAAGTAATTTACAATTGTTAAAAAGAATAGATTTGATTCCTAATGTTGGCCTGGATGTTCCTTTATAATGGTTTTATACCATGTCCCATTCAGGTTAAAGGGTCCTTAGAGTTCATAGTTTAATTCTGACCTGGTCTTGTAGCTCCAAGAGTGAAATGTTGCTTGGTCTAAGAGGCTAGGAGAACTGACAATGATACAAAAGAATGTCTAACAGAATGCACTATAAGGAAGCACAAAACTGATTATTATTTTAATTTTACACAAATCTCTGATATTCTCTCTGATCATTTTGTAAGACTATAACATCTCCATCTACCCCAAGGGACACAAATGTCCCAATGCATGATAAAACACTTTTTTATTACAGATAAAGCTGAGACTGTTTTATTTTATTGACTCTACCAAACCTTCTTCGAATTGTAGCAATGCGTTTCTTGACAGTCTCTACGTACTGCTGACAAGTTTAGCTTCATTCCTTTGACTATTGCTAATGTAAACCCTAAAACATCTTAATCACAACAAATGTGCTGGTGATTTAGAGCCATACTTGTCATACTTTAACTTGTCAGTGATCAGTGAATTTCAATACGATTTACGAGATACAAGATTTTTGTATTCAGACACCACTACATGTGGTAACGTCATAGGCGTAAGTAATGCTTAACTTATACTCTGTCACACAAGGTTGCTTGCCCCAAAATACTACATCTCACAAAGCATTGCATCGCTACTATAGTACGACTTGAGAGTGAGAAAATGTTGTCCACTCTGGTTAGGTCAAAAATCTGATTTGAGCTTGCAGTCTGAATATAGCCTTTATACCCTGCAGGTAGAATTTATGCACTCCCATGTCCATCCTAGTACCAAATACAGAACGGTACACAGACAGAGATACATTTTATACTTTTTTTTTCTTCCCAGTTAGCATTATAGCATTTCTTCCATCTGTCAGAAAGGAAGAAGGAACATAAAGATGCTTCTTGTTCCAGGAAATAGAGAACAGGTTAGAATCTGATGTATGGCCTGCAATCACACTTCAGACACCTTGATACCGCCATATTTCGTACAGATTCTTCATAATTGTTTCCTCAACACAGGTCCCTATGCTGCTAACCTGTGACTGAGGAGCTGGCAGACCATGGGGGGATGGTGTTTCGTCTCTGGTAGAACAGGATGTAGGCTCCTCGCGTGCACACCTCCGCCTCGGGAACCGGCTCTGCGCTGCTGTCGTCATAGTTGTACCACTGGCCATCTACCGAGTTCCTACAGAAGGCTGTGATAACAAAATGGAAAAGAAACCAGCTAAAACATGCATATGGATGAAACTCACAGAGAAAATGTGTCAATATATGTCCCGTGGAGCTTATGCAAAAACAGAGACGGTACAAAAACAGTTCTTCCCATTGTGACCGAGTTGAATACTGTATTTGATTCACACGTTCACCCTTCATGGGTTGTATGTGAATACATGATTACGTGGCATCATTCACACCTGTGTAGTGTCCCCCGTGCATCCCTCCGTGATGGTTACACACTGCATACAGATCATACAGGAAGTCCGGGGAGGTCGAGTCGGACGCCCCCGGCCGCTTCCATGAGCCTGGCTGGGGAGGGGGCCGGGTGCCATGGCTGCGTTTCACCACATGAGGCGCCATATCCAGACCGGCCAGGGGGAAGCGCACCAGTGTCGTCAGCTTGTTCCGGCGCTCACCCACTTGGCGGAAACGCTTCAAGTGAAGGATGAGTATGTCAGGCAGAGTCCACAGGCTCATCTTCACCATGCCCTGTTGCAGCTGCATGCAGTGTGGACACTTCCATGCATCATCTGGTGCTAACTGACATAGAGAGAGGAAAGAGAGAGAGACGGTGAGAAAGAGAAAGGGTCAAAATAATATACAGTATACAGTATAATCTTAAATTGTCAGGGGCCTCAAGTATATCAAACATATGGTTTTCATGTACAAATTGTGTGCTAACTGACTAACATTGGAGTGCCTTGTGTTGGTCAGCGGCCATCCTGGAACAAAAGGCCTTGTCCTTCTTATTACCGTCATGATGATCAGAGGAAGGATGCTGAGATACATATTTGGGAAAAATCAGCCTGCGGGTTGAGCCGAGCCATTGGCGGCCTCCTGCCGAGAGCTTTGACTATCTCGCCTTCAAAGGCCTCGTTGTGGAAACACAAATGGACTGTGACTTGCATTTGTGTCCAAGGTGAGTGCATGGGTGTAAAAGAGTGTGAGAAGAATATGTGTGTGATAGAACCGCAAAATGTGTGTGATTGTGTGCAGCATAGCAGTGGGTCTTCAGAGAGGAAGAAAAAAGAAAGACTAAGAATAATGAGGCTCCACAGGGGATCTGTCTGCATTTGGTCAACACTGCTTGGTGGACAAAATAGCAAACATGGCAGAAGTCTCACAGCTCACATTTCGATAAGCAAACCAACAATTCAGCTAAGAAGATTGTGTCCGTTTTCTCAGCTCCTCAGAGCATGGCACCGAATGTCCGTTGCTGGTGTGAGTTCAGTGTAAGCCCTATATACTTTGTTGTACACACAATGGCAAGAATAGCCGATCTACGAGCTCACAACGTGTCGCATCACGATGTGTTGTGAGCTGGGACTTTATTCGGCAATGCAGATTTGCCTGCCAGGAAATGTCCACCTCCCTTTTCTCAGACCAGGTGAGTGGTACATTCATGAAAATGGCTATGCCAACTCCAAACAGCCCCAAAGACACAATGCCAGCACTATTTGCCCCCACTGATTCTGAAAACAGAAGTTAAAGGAGGGGGAGGAAATGCCCCCCCCCCTTCTCAGTCCAGGAGAGATTATGAACATGGCTATGGCAACCCCCAAACAGCCCCTAGGACACGTGCCATCGCTATTGTACCACTCACCAGGACTGAGAAGAGGGGGGGGGCATTTCCTGGCATTCTGTATTTCAGAATAAAGTCGCCCTCCTTTACTTCTGTTTTCAGAATCAGTGGGAGCAAATAGTGCTGGTGGAGTGATTTAGACCCAAACTGGGATTGAACCCCAGTCTCACTCGGCAAGTGGGAAATTGGCTATGAATTGGTTGATCAAGACACCTCTTACCTGCCTCATCTTTACATTTCCACAAGGTGGCGGCAAAACATCACAACAGCAGTGTTATTTAGTAATAAAGCCTGATCAAGACGCCTGTATGATTCCTGCCTCATCCTTCATTTCCACAAAGTGGAAGCAAAACAGCAGTAGGAATACTCCCAGAGTCATTTAATGAGGACATGGAGTTAAAGGACAACATTTCAACCCATGGGGTGCCCGCTGGCGTAGCAGTCCAGGCGCATACCACATATGCTGGTAATCCAGCTTGACAGCGTGTCGCGGGTTCGACTCTTGATCCCAACGACCTTTGCTGTGGGTCTCCCCATTTCTTGTCAGCCTACTTTCCTATCAATAAAGGCAGAAAAAGCCCCCAAAGATTAAGTTGTTCAGGCAAATTTGAAGAGAGACTGTCACACACACCACACAGCTGTGTCCAATGACTAATTGACATCACCAGCTGGATTGGAAGTGACTGTTCAGTAGTGTTGTTGCTGACTTTTATGACATTTTTAAGTAACATCACAGAAGGACTGAAAGGGTTTTAAACATGTTTATTTATTGACACTGTGTGAGGAAGTTTATTTGGTGGTCACCCGTCTCCTCTGCAGTGCTGGCAATCTTGCAAGCACTGTAGAGGAGGAGGGGTGTTTGTTCAGGTTTGTATTATGTTTTGTCTTATTTAATAGTCTCAACAGTTGAATTTGTTTGTAAGTTCCTTTATGATTAATAGTAATTGTGTAAGATAACTCATGGGCCTTAGTTAGCCATGTTTGAGTTATGGTATGGTTTTCCTCACCTGTTTAAAAGGCATGCTTGTAATAGGTGAAGGGAGTTCAGTTTGGCTTGAGGCTAGCCGTGACAACATCCAGGGGAGAGCTTCCAGGGCCTTTGTGGAAGTTTTTTTTATCATGTTCCAGTTTCTTAAGTTCCTGGTTTGTTGTTTTCTTTAGCTGTCAATTGTTTTTGGCCAGTCTTTATTATTACATTATTATTTTGCCTGGGTTTGCACTTTGAATAATCTTGCACAGATCTTTTTTGTTATTTGTAATAAAATACAAATAACTATTTATGGACCTGTCGACTTTTTGGAGCCTTGACCATCCGGCTAACCTTCACAGAGACAATGCAACAAAGCACTTTGGTATAGTTCTATCCATCTATGAAAGTTATTTCATAGTGCAGTTTGTAATGTACTTGTGATGTGTCTGAGAAGAGGTTACACTAAAGGAGTAACACTAAATTGCTGTCAACCTTTCTAATTTGTGGTAATTTTGCATTATGGATATTATGGGCATATGCACCTTTTTTAATTCTAAACATATTATTAACAGCTGTTATTTTCTCATATTTCAAGGGTGATAATGTTCACATCCCTGAACAACTATCTAGATAGCTTCAAGGGCAAACATCTTTTTTACACACATTAACCACATTATCGTCTCTGTTAACCACTCTGTAATGCCTAATTCATGCTTTGTCGTACGACTGTGTCCCATGCCGAAAATAGCTGCTCTACAAGATCATAACACGTCAACATTAATGGGAGATGAACAATATTACTAAACCTTGCCACAGTGAACCAACAGGATGCATTATTAAAGCTGCAATCCAGGATTTCTGCACATTTATCTCCCTCTCCGGCAATGAGTTCAAATGATGATGTATAATTAAAAAGCTTGACTGCGATGCTTCCCTTGTTGGTATGGTATCCAGCTAACCAGTGTGAGTGTGAACAGCATTGGTGGAATATATTATTTACTGGAGTTAAGAAAGTTTAAATATCATTATGTGATATGATTGTATAGAATCACAGGAACTGCTGTGTACGCTGTAATGTTTAATTTGTCATTTTTTCTCCCAATTCAATCGTTATGCCAATTCCGAATCTCCCCACACTTATGTGTGTCACTGTTATACCCTACAGTTTGGTCATGTGGGAGGGTGTAGACGAGCATGTGTCTCCTAGGCTCCGATACATAAGTCGCCAACCACTTCTTTCACCTGACAATGAGGAGTTTCACCCAGTTCCTCGCCCTGCTGAACAGGAGCCATGACCTACATGTAGGAGTCACCAGTGCAGCGATAGACATTTCCCTCCCGGCCCGGCTTCCCTCCCAACTAACACAGCCAATTGTGTAAGTATGGACACCCGACCAAACCAGAGGCACCACAGAGGATTCAAGGCCCTAATGTCCGTGGTGTGGGGTAGGAACTGTACTAGAACTGTAATACAAAACTGTGCACTTTTGTCAGTGTGGCAGACTGCCACACTGCCAAAAGTGCACATTTTATCTACTGCCCCTGCAGTAGATGACCGGATAGTGCATAATCGTAACAACCATGACATGTCCATCTATGTTACATGTCCCCTCTCTCTGTCTTAACTTCCTGTCTCTCTAAAATCCTATCTAAATAAAACAAGATGGGTGGCCAGTCTGTGACGTCAGTCATCTGATTTGTTTGCATGTACAAACAATATACTGTGTGAACTCAGTTCATATATTTTCTTATGAGCATGATTACTGCTTTGCCTAATAAACAGAAGGCCTCATACTGAGCATTCATGGCCGTAAACTGACCTTGCACTTTTGTATAAACGTTCTTGATAAGGCCGACTGTAATTGTTGTAAATGGACGGCACAGAGTGAAAGACATTCATGACTCATCACCTCTCAGCTCATCAGTATGTATTTAGCAGTCAGTCTTGCTGCCAATCAGGCTGCAGTATAGGGGAGTGTGGGTGGATGATTAGTACACTGTCAGAGTCCATTAACTGAATGACTTGGTTCTAGTTATGTAAGCCTCTGTCACTGTGAAAAGTAACAGAGTTGAACTAGAAAGGGGCGCTCCATCCGTCAGGCCGCGTGGGCTACCCAGGGCTGTGTCAGTCATGGAGTGCAGCCGTCAGTACCCAGGTAAATGTGGGGATAAATAGCGTTTCTACGACGGTTCGACTTTTCACATTTGTGACTACAACTATGGGCGGAACTGAAAGCACTTTTGGAAGCAACTCCAATTTGGGGGTAAATGTGATTGGCTGTTTTCGCTATGAATGAAGGTGTGCCTTGAGATTTTGACTTGCCCAAAAGTCAAAGTGTGTGCGTAAGTGCGTGTGTCTAGGAGGGAATACAGGCAAAAAGTCTAATATCAATGAGCATGTGTTAGTTGACAGTACCTGTTCCTCTTTGGTGTAGAGCTGGAAGCACTCGTCCAGGGTACAGCTGTACTGCTGAACATGATGCTGCTGCTGGTTCCTCACACTCTCTGCATCCTTCACCACCTCCTCCTGGATGTTGCCGAACAGGCTGTGGTCCACAACACAACAGTTCAAAATGTGAAATTGATGTACATGCGTATTCCTTCTGCCTTCTTGCACATTCCCCATTGCTGCTCAGAAACAACAACAATGAGCCATCAGATGCTATTTTTAGCCGCATGCGCTAGCGCGGCTCTATAAACAGCACTAGTCTTAGTCCGACACCCGAGTGACATTTTGTGACACCTAAGTGTCTTAGTCCGACACCCGAGTGACATTTTGTGACACCTAAGTGTCATTGGCTGTCCTGGCTGTCCATCACACTTCCCCCCTTTTAAGCCCCCCTTTTAAGCCAATGGAGAGACGAAAATGTAATGGACACGTTAGTCAACGAATTAGACGAGACGAAAATGTTAGGGCGGGACGAATGGAGAAGAGATCCAATCAGAATTACTCTTTTTGAGGGACTAGTTGGGAAGGGAACCAATCAGAACGATCCTCATTGTTAGTTAGGTTGATCCACCCGGAAGCAGACCATATTAGGGGCCAGCAGTTACACCATACAGGCGGAGGGTTAGCCTAAATGCTAGCGTGCTTCATTACACCTAGTTTGTTCACACTGACTTCAATCTTAGCTATTGTTGGGAAGACCTGTGTGGTGTCACAAAATGTTGCCACCACTTATATAACAAACATTAGAGCGTTAATCTGCAACGCTAAATGTTGGCAGGTTTGGCGAGAGAAACAAGCAATCCAAAAAACAAGTAATCAGGTCTATGAAAAGATTGGGGCCAAAAAAGCCTGCCGCATGCGGCTTTATTATGACTTTGGTCATTCTTGTTATCATGTGTTTGACATGGCATGGGTCAAATATCATGTGAGAGAACTGCTTTCTTATTGGTCAATCAGTTTTTAAGGCATCCGAAAAAACGCAGGAATCAAACTGGGTTCGATAAAAAATATATAATGCTCCATCGCACTTGTCGGATTCTGGAGCAGGTGTGCAAGAGGTCACACAAAAGTGTGTGTTCATTAAAAAAAAAAAAAAATTACGAAAAATCGGACTCTGTCTGTAAAGGCCATTAGTGTTTGTAACATAATAGAGACTTAGAAGTGTGCTGTGTGTGATATTGTCGCTGTCAGGCGGAAACCTTACTTGCTTACTTTTCAGGAATTGTCAAAAATCTTCAATGATTTTCCAATTTTGAAAATAGGAGATATCGCATCACATGTGTTGTGAGCGTGTAGATCAGCTATTTTCACTACTTTTACATCATACGACCAAGTATAAAATAGGGCATTCGTTTATGGGGAAGACTAAATATGGACATATACGTTTTCTGTTCGACAGCGATGCTTTATGTGGTTGGACTGACCAGTCTTTAATCCGGTGCTCCCATTCGATGATCAGCTTCAAGTGAGGCGGTCCTCCGGAACTACACAGCTTCAGAGCTCTGCAGGACATTGGGGTCAAATCAGGGTGGTTAGGGGTCAAATCAACAGCACAGTATTGAAATGTTGCTAAATATGCAAAATGTGTCCCAAAATGAGTAGATTTAAAAATGCCCGAATGGGTTTGCTTACTTCCTGATTTTGTTTAGTACATATTCATTCGATAAACACTATCACTGGCATTTAAAATACTTTACAGTAGGCATGCAATAGTGTACTCGACAGAATACAAACGCAGTACAAAGCAGTAGAATAATAGATGATTACCACATGAAAGGTAATGGTATTGTGGGTTTGTGACCACTAGGTGGCAGCATATCACCAATCAAACAATGGCAACGGTCCATCTTTTGTTGAGCAAGAGGATAAGAGATAGAAAGAGAAAGAAATCTCAAAAAGTGGTGTCTTGTAGTAAACTTGTGTATGATCACCATGATCTCCATAGGCCTGCTCACAGATTTTCATGAGTGAGTATTTGGCTCTGTGATGCCAAAGAGGAAGAAACCCTGCCGATTTCAGATCTCGTCAGAGAGAGAGGGAGAAAATCTCCGCCGAGGATTTATACCACAATAGCTACTAGTAGAACTGAGCCAAGATGTTCCTAACACCGCTTACATACCTGCTATACAAGTATATAAGCAAAGTAAGAAAAGACCAAACTGGCAGTGGCTATTAATCAATCAATCAATACAGATTGGAAAAGCTATGACATTTTTAAATATCGTTGCTGTCCAGTGGATCCAATGTAGTTATTGTTTCCAGAGCATAAGCTTGTGTTAATAGCCTACTTTTCATTGGTTAAATATTTATAAAACTCAGAGACAGACCACTTGCAAAAATAGTAGACCCAAAAGAGCTCATAGATCAGCTATTGTCGCTACTTTTGCATGATGCTGTTGTGCAATGAAGTAGGGCATTAGGTTTCTGCCTGACAGCAACTTTATGTACTATTGCTTGTTGGGTGAATCTTCTCTTTCATTGGAAACACAATATTCTGCATTAACATTTCTAGTGTAGATAACCCCCTTCTAGTTTACAGGGGTACACAGAAAGTGCACTAGCGTCTTGGAACCCCATGTCTGCATAACTCATAAATGTTCGACAAGCTTAATATTTTATTATTTGTGATGCTATCTATATACAGTATTATGCAATTAATATTGCAGGATCAAATGTATTTCAAACAAAGTTGGTCAAGGATGTCTGGATTTGGTACAGTTACAGAATAAGGCACAAGGAGCTGTTTTGCAGACTGACCTAGAGGGAAGATTGTGCATTTCGTCACACGTCATACTTGTATTGCTTTTCACAACATCAAGCTGTTCTGACCTGCTCTCACAAATTGGTAAATATTTTGCTGCCCAGACGGCCTGCTCCAAACCACTGGAAAAACACTGCTTGTATGATCAAATTAGAAGTTCAGAATTTTATATTATAGAAAACAAGTCTGGCAACATATTTTCCCCCATAATCTCATTTATTTTTTCCATACTTATCCAGACCTGGAAATGACTCAAATCTAATGCCATACGTTTCCATACTTGTGTAGGAAGAACCATGGAAATATGCACACTACATGACCTTTTTTACAGATACAAAATGAGTGCTCCCCCCATCCCTGACGTCTGGTCAGTGGGGAAGTTACTAGCTTGTCATGGTAAATTTATGTTTCTGTTCAGGTGTTCTTTGTGGATAGTCCTGAATTCTGGAGGATCAAACTTATACATGTACCTTTATTGAGCAGAGAAGGATTTTAAACACACCAGGGGACATGGAAAGGGACTTTAACCTGTGACTGGTATTTTCAGCTAATTGTGCTTTAGATATAGTTTTTTGTTTGTTTTCTTTTCTTCTGTTGCTTATATCCCTTGTAGGGAAAATGATTGCAAGCTACAAACAGTATCTGATAACTGTGTATTAAGTTACATTTGTGAGTGCCTATCTAAGCTAAACTCACCTGTCCACGGCAGGGTGGTAGAGTGGCCGTCCGTCTTGAGGTGACAGGTAACTGTAGGATGCTGAGCCTCCCACCACGCGGATGTTAAACAGCACTCTGGCATTCTAGAAAGACACCATGACAAGACACCGTGAACACAAGTGGGCTATTGGGGAACAATAAGACAGGGTATAATAACTCAAGTAGATCTCGCACTTCATGTGTGAGCTATTGGGCGTCGTCCTAAGGCCGAACTACATTCCACAAGAGTTCTCGTACGTTGCCCTGGTGACGGTGTACTGCCCGAGCGGTAATGCAACGTCTCTGTGCGTCTGTGTGTCAATCAATCAATCTATCTATCTATTTAACATTTTTGCAAGGGACCCTCATTCATTTCCATTATAACATTTGAAAAAAAAGTTCAAAACATAATTATGTGAAAACTAATGTGTGGAGGTATTTCCTTGGCCTGCTGGCACAAACCTGACTGACACACACACACACACACACACACACACACACACACACACACACACACACACACACACACACACACACACACACACACACACACACACACACACACACACACACACACACACACACACACACACACACACACACACACACATCACAACATCAAACACGTTTCTCAAAAATGTTTTCATGGAATTAATATTCTGATGACGGAGCACCACAGAGTTGGACTTAAGCTCAATTATGACTCTGCACAACACAGCCTGTTTTGGACCTCGGAACAGTCTGTTACTGAGTGAGAAATTATAAGAAAACAAAAACACAAATAAATAAATAATAACTTTCCAGCTGGGCACAGTTTTGCTCTGGGACCAACATTGTGATTTTAATTGCCTCGAGGTGAGGACCGATGAGAGATAGAGAGATCGAGGCAGAGAGAGAGAGAGAGAGAGAGAGAGAGAGAGAGAGAGAGAGAGAGAGAGAGAGAGAGAGAGAGAGAGAGAGACACACAGAGAGACAGAGAGAGAGAGAGAGAGAGAGATGAATAAAAACGTTTTGTAGTACCATACAGAGAAATTAGACAAAAGGAGGAATTCCTGAGGGCTACATTTGAAATAGGGCCACAAGACGATCTGCAGCCAAGCATTAAAAGAAATAAATTAGAGATTTAATAGCTCCCGACAACATTCTCACAGCCAAACCTCCTAAATCTCTCCAGCAGGCCTGAGCCCCTGCATCAGATTTAGAGCACGCAGCAAGCAGAGGGTGGGTCTGCTGAATTGAATCATCATTAAGACATCATTGTTGTCAGTTTACAGTTAGAGACAGTTAGAGATGGCCTTTAGGGCATTTCTGGCTTATTGGAAAGCACAGGAGAAAGCAAATGAAAGACTAGAGCTAGGACAGAGCATGGGAGGTCAATATAGGCCTAAATTCACACACACAATACTCTCAGCATGGGGCCCCTTGCCATGAGGCCCTTTCTACATGAACAGTTCCACTAGATTTCGAAGATTCATTTTGTTGACTGAAACATAATAAAGCTGGAGATAACCACGCTACTTGTTCATATTGTTCTTGATTGAATTTGAAAGCCTGAAATGAGGAGAAGAACCGAAAAGCCTAATACCTTATGCCCTGCCCTGAAACATGCCTATATTGCTCTGAGAACTGTTTATTTCAGTCAGGCTTTAGGAAAGACGGAGTGCTTTGCGCAAATGAAATTGATTTCCTCTCCTTCAAATGAAATCTAGAGTGTAGCTGCTGGCTGAACTCCAGCACAAACAACAAGCTTGACTCCTATGAAGAAAGGGAAAACAGGGAACAGGGAAAACATCTGGTAAAAAGGAACACACCATAGACTTTTAGACATGCTGCTCACCTGAATGCATAAACTAGAGCACGTATCTTCAGCAATTCTTTTGTGTATTAACCCATTCAAATTTTTGCGTTGGCTATTCAAAAATAGCAGATCTACAAGCTCACAGCGCGTCACTGCGTGCCGCGCAGCGAGCTTGTACATCTGCTATTTTTGAACATTTTCTAAATATCTTGTTAGAAAATGTTAGAACAAGTATTAATGGGTTAAGTTCTTAAGCGTACAGTTTTTGAACGAAGCCTCACAATTCCTATGTCCTAGTGTGGTGATGGTACGCCTCACTTGGCCACATGGAAATAGCGATCTTAATAAATACTTCACCAATAACAACAATAGAGCAATGTTGGTGTAAGAGACCCAACTTATACATGCAATAGGCTACTCTTCATGAGTTTCGATTTCACTTTACCATGCATTTCAGTAATGGTCAAGAGCATTAGTCTGCCATGCTTAGGTTCTCGACCAGTGGTAGGCCCGTGGGCCACAACTGGCCAACCAGCGATAATACCGTCAAAATTATTTAGTCAATAATTTACAATATCTGACTGACAGTCACACATAGGTAGGATATGTACAGCAATGGCTGTGCACTGATGAAACCGGGTAGGATGAACGCATAGTTCTATTTGCATTCTTTGAATGTTATGTTTTCACTGTGTTTTCAACTAGCTGCTTTAGATTAATGGATGAAAAGCTTCTCTAATAGTTAAAAAATAAACCAAAACTGTGTTTCACATGCCTTAAAAAATACATTGTTTCTCTCTGTTCTAAGAAGAGACCTTGAAACATGAAAGAGCTCTTGTTCAAAAAGGAGTATAACTGTCCAGATAATTATTATTTTATTAGTTTTTGTTCAGTTTTTGAAGAACTAAATATCCCCTAATTGCCACAAGGATGGGGCCTGCACAAAAAAAACTATCAAGTAGTTATATCACACACATCTTTAATTATTAACTTTAGTAGAAACATAGTTATTATTTTATATAAGGTGGTTTGTTTCATGTTCCAGGTCCTAAATTAGCCATTGATTGTGTTCTGGCCAATCATCATGGCTAAGAAAAAGCATTGGCTCAAGGCCAAACTTACTTGCCGATTGCTTTTCTAGGCCAAAGGCACTAAGAATCATCAGAAAATACGTGATTGCAATAATCAAGTACTATAAAGGAATCTGTGTTGCCTACAGGGTGATTCAAATTCCCTAGATGCCATTGGGCATGGCTCTCTTTCTATATTTGTATTAAACTTTGATGAGGATTATAATACTATTTTAATCATCTTCCAAACGGCCACTAGGGGGTTGAAAAGGATGTTGAAGGTGAGAAATGTCCCATTTCAAACACTATAGCACTTATAGCTTCGTTCTATAAGTCCACCACCCAGCCATGTATCCAGCCATGTATCTTCAGTCTTACATGACTGTTTGTTCTTTCAGCACACATGAAGAGTAACATAGCCCTATTTATCTTCTCAGACTTTTCAGGAACTTCAACACTGTTTATGGACACCGCAGGCAGCTAACCGTTGCATGCTGTCCGTCGAGAACGCGGCCTCATGGAACCCATCAACCTTTCTGCACACGCTCACTGTCAATTCACTGTCAAAGGACTGAAATGCAAGGCAAAGAGTAAAGAGCTGAAATTAGTTTTCTGTTCATTTAAGAGAGTCGGTTTAAGCCCCTCTTTGAACTCAACACGCTAAACTTGCGGGAATGCGGGTGCATGCAAAGACCACCCAAAGACATTTGCAAAGGAACCACAACCTTGCTATTCAACCTGCCTGTGGAAGATAGGTTGATGGAAACTGTGACATACATACCAGAAAGAAATACCAGAAGATCAAAATGTCTAACGCAAGAATGTGCACTAATCCCAAAGAGTGCTGTTTGCACTCGAGAAGGTTTTACTGCATGCTTCAAGATGATTCAAAATTAAAGCAACTGTACATTATTAATTTAGTACATTTTACAACTGCTATACACATTTCCATTCACCAGGGACATTCGGTTACTGTATATATTAAGCCCATATACTTTAGTTTGGATGTCTGAAGTTCAGGCAAAATTATATTTGACTCAAATGCAATATTCACTCCCTTTCTCTCTCTGTCTGTGTTTGTATTTGTGTGTGTGTGTGTGTGTGTGTGTGTGTGTGTGTGTGTGTGTGTGTGTGTGTGTGTGTGTGTGTGTGTGTGTGTGTGTGTGTGTGTGTGTGTGTGTGTGTGTGTGTGTGTGTGTGTGTGTGTGTGTGTGCGCGCGCGCGGGTGTGTGTGTGTGTGTGTGTGCGCGCGCGCGTGCGCGTGCGTGTGTACTGTACATACTGTAGGTGTGCGTGTTTACTGTACATAGGTGTGTGTTTGCTTCCTCCCAGTAGGCACAGATGATAAAGAATGTGTGAGAAAAAACACCATAAACACAGGAGTATACACTGTATATATATTGAGGATTTTGCAGTGTACACAAATGTGTGTGCGTGTGTGTGTAAGAAGAGCGAGAGGAGGGAATGAACAGATGAGCATCCTGGATGTGATGTGTCTCTGAGTCATGTCACCCCTACCAGGAGGACTGCTGGTGAAAGACTTCTAACGACCAGCGCCCGACCCATGACAGACTTATGTGTCCGATGGCGATCTCGAGTTTGGAGACTCCTAGACCACTGATTACTGAGGTTTTGAAAAACCTATATTTGATTCAAGTTTCTATTTGAGAACATTTAACTTACAAGAGAAGATTAATTTATTTCAATATATTAAAAAAATCTATTTAACATACATTTTACAATGAACAACAAGTAAATATAAGATACTCATCGACTGAATATTTTGTTTAACCGCTCAAGCCCCATAATTATTTCCACCAATCGCCTATCAGGCCAAGGTTGACTACTGTTTGTATGCAAGCTGATGAATGTAAGTTGTCAAAAAGATCAAAAGATCTCCAATCACAGTCCATGCTATCTGGGAGCACTATATACTGTATGTATATATTTTTTCTTTATTGTGATTGTGTGTATGAGCTGTATATTATATGTATCGTTTACTGAGTAATGTGCTTTTGATTGTGTCAAATGTCATACTCAATTCACCATCTCGCATTATATATGTGTGTGTGTTTGTGTGTGTGATAAGTCCTGCCCCATGCAGGATCTAACCATTTCCACAGACAACCATAGACTTTGGGTGCAACGACCAAGAGCCTTGGTGTATTGTCCTGGACAATCAGCTCTCATTCAAGGCACACATTGCAGAGGTCACTCGATCCTGTAGGTTTACACTCAATAACATTCGAAGGATCAGAACCTTCCTCACCCGGGAGTCACCCAAAACTTGACTACTGTAAATCCCTCTGTACTGGTCTACCGACAAGTCTTCCCTGAAACACTCTGGACAACACTTCACACGTCCCAGACTCTTCTCCCTGCTGGCTCCCAAACTGTAGAACAAACTCCCCATTGCAGTTAGAACTGCAGATTCACTCCTACTTTTTCGCCGGAACCAAGAGGACTTGGTTCCGGCGAAGACAGATGCTAGGTTAATTGTTTACCTGATTGAATACTTTATTAAGAAGTTTGCAGAAAAAAAGCACATGAAAGTACAATTTAAATACAAGGTCAGCTAAATAGGATTGAAAAGCCCATGAAAGCCTAATGACTTGTTTCAAATGGGGTCCCTGTGTACTCAATTCATAGTGATATTAAATGACAGACAGAACCTGGCATCCTGCAGTATAGTTTCTATAGTTTCAATGTAAAGCATGAATTATTTCTTTTATATTATATTGTTGAGACTTATATGCTAGGTTCTTGGTTTACCTATATGTGCATATCACATTGTCTACTTTGGTGAGCAGCAGGCGAACTACCTTGCCATTCCAGTACTTTTAGTAGCAGAATGACTGCCTGGCTGCCACTCTGCCTTCTAGTTTTCTTTTTCATTTGCAGGGGGGGTGCATTATTTGCCATGGCTAAAATTAGATGAGAGAGAAGAACAGCCAATTGTTAACGTTGTGCGTCAGTGCTAGAAATGACACATTATTTACTTGGACGAAAGATAGAGGGAGGAAAAAAAAGCGCACCCATTGGAACATTGCTCCAATCTTGGCAGAGGTGTATAACTGATTATACTGTACTGGACTGTACACGTTAGCTTTTAATTAAATAGCCGGCTGAGTCTGGCATGAAGGAGACGAGAGAAATCATATTTACGGATCACACGACTATGTGGGCCCTGGACAGTAAAATCCCCAGTGTTCATTTGGGTTATTTACACTCTCAGAATTACATTAACACTGGGGTTTTACTGTAAAATTGGACAGGTCCATTTAGGCACATTTTTATACTTGAGTTAAATTAACACTGAGGATTTTACTGTATAAATGGACCAGTAGGCGTACATTTAGGTCCATTGTTACACTTGAGTTAAATTAATACTGGGGATTTTACCAAATGGACTGGGAAGCATGCATTTAGGCCCACTGTTACACTCAGAGTTAAATTACCAGTGGGGAGTTTACTGTAAACATGGATAAGGGTACATTTATACTCAGAGGTAATTAACATCGGTAATTTTACTGTGTGTTTGTTGTAAAAACATTGACTAACCCAGCAGGTCATCAGTTAATTTTCTCACAGCACGCTGTATGGCTTCACACTGTTGGAGCTAGCCAGTCCGCCCAATGCATGGGGAGACACTAATTGGAAATCTGTTTGGCTACATGATTAACAGCACGTTACTACAGTACTGCTGTGCCACTGAACCTAACTACAATCACAGTGTGAGCAAACAGGCAAACAAACACACACACACACACACACACACACACACACACACACACACACACACACACACACACACACACACACACACACACACACACACACACACACACACACACACACACACACACACACACACACACACACACACACACACACACAGCAAGCAACAAGCGCGAAAATTGAGCCTTTGGCTTCAGCAAGGTAAATAATTGATTTGACTTGACAGCAACACACCACTGTGGTACGTCTAAACAGGCTGTGTTGTTCACATTTGTATCATTACATCTCACGTTCCACTGCAGTCACAACAACGCCGACCGCAGAGAGACAAACAAGCCAAAGTGGGTTCCTCATTAGCCACTGGAGCATAGAGGAGAGACTGGCTAACCTTCTGACCCAATCATTGACTACAACTCACAGCACACTAGACATTACTGCTGACCATTTTCCAAAGCATACCGTGGATTGTTTGGTCTCCGAGGAAGTCAATGTTTTCCATTCATTTCAGTAAGAAAATCTACTTCCAGGGACCTGAATCTTGCTTGAGATTTGCAATCCAACATACAAAATCCACAAGCAGGCAAAGATTAAGGAATAGAAAATATAACATAACCTCAAAGCGACAACAACTATGGATGTGCAAAGAAAAGGAGATGTATGGGTTCATTGGACAGCTGTGTTTGTAATTATTCGTCATATGCAAACAGGGGCCATCTGGGAGATATGCAAGGCCCTGTACAAAGTCGGCAGTGTGTATCATGAGGTACTGCATGTCGTTCACTGATGTTGCAATACACTATGCTGCACTGCTGATAAATAATGAACTATAATATTTACTGGTATACTTACTAGTATTTACAACCATGTTTATTTGGATTTAGTACTCATAAAGCAGGCATACCACATTAAATAAGCACATGCTATAACTGACATGAAGACATAACAGTTTGCAAATTATAGCAGACATAGTAGGCCTTGTTGAGAATACCCTGCTGTCCCAGTTGGTCTGCATTCCCATGCAGGGGAAGCCACCAGCAGTGCCATCCTCAATTCATGTTATTTTGAACATTATTCAGCATCCACGACACAGTCTTTTTATATTGTAAATGCAATTGGAGAGAGTGAAATGCATTTGTACAGAGAGAACATCTCTTTCTGTTATAATTTGGTTGTGCACTCACCCTTTGTTCCATTTGGCATGCTATCATTGCACATCAAACGCAGTGTGCTGTATCATTTAGGTAATCTATCAGAGCACATTATTAATAGGCCAATTAATACAATTTATGTTTATTCCCAGATTAGAGTCAGATTAAAAATGTAGCTAAAGAATTATTTTCAGGACAATTATTCAACAAATACTAGCAGCAGAATTAGGTCAGCATGATCCTACGTGGCCCTCACATCTCCGATCTGACCGATATGCCATATGGGTATATCAGGGGCCCCAGGGGCCACATGCGCAAATCTGCATTGTTAAGCAACGGTTGGTTCTGTTGTGTCTGACATTGGTGCATGTTACGTTTGTGACGTCCACCGTCCACTGACCCACAAGGGAATTTAAATATACTAGAGGTTTAGGCCACAAAGTGGCCTCACATCTAGAGATCAGGCCGGCCGCCGTGCGGCCCTCACCACCCTATGTCGCATTGCCGATCCGACCGATAGGTGTCTCAGCAGCCCAACTTGAATCGTCACTGGACTGAACTTGGAATAGGTTCTAGGCGTATCAGGGCCCCCTTTCGGTGACCCCAAGGGCCATGGCGCGGCCCACCGACTGTCCCACCCACCCATTAGACAATTTTAATATAGGATAGGATAGGATTGAATTCAAAACGGCGCTACACCCTGTGCACCATTCAAGCCTCCTTCATGGCTGGCCTGCATGCCAACCACCAGTAGCAACATTGCAGGCAGTGAAATGCTTGTCCTCTGAATTTCCCTCAACAGTATGAGGGGCACAGCTAGAAGTTCCTGGGTTCCACGCTCTGGGCGTGTTCTCTCCTCTATGTCATCAGTGCCCATACCCTAGGTGGGGTTGCCGAAAGGGCCTTTCTGTGTGGAGTTTGCATGTTCTCCCCGTGTCTCCTAAGGTACAGTGTAGGTACCCTCACAAAAACATGCAGTAATCCTGGTCTCTATACTGCCTCCCCCTGGTCAGCCGGGGCGCCTGATGGAGGGGAAAGGAACTGGTTGGAATAACGTGTTCCTTCCACTCGCTACGTCCAACCGGGGAAAGTCCCCCCTGTCAGGTGATAAGAAACGGCCTGATCACTCCTCATGCATTGTTCGGGGCTCGGGGCTCTCCCCAGGATGGCAAAGGGAGAGTAGCGCCCAGGATTACAGTTTAGGCAATTGGCACTGGGTGAAAAAATGGGTTACAAAAATCGTGGGATAAAATGTATTTAGAAACGGTATGAAAATAAACCAGACAAAACAAGTAAAGACATGCACGGACTGCCTTCATAATGTGTCTTCCAAGACATAATGATAACCGTATGGATGTTTATTTACATCTGTCTCCCCATGATCAAGGCATGTAGCTCTGACAAGATAATGGTAACAATATCGTGTAGTTTGTGATGCACTGTTATTTTCTCAGCTTTCAGTGTATTTGCGATTAGAGAAAAGAAAATCAGTTTAATGTCTTTTTCAATAGTCTTAATCTAGCCTTAGTCTTGCAAGCCAGACTTGATTATTGGCATTAGGACTGGGGCCCAGTGGGCCAGAATGATTCTCAATGATTTCAAGGGCCGTCTACTATGGGTGTCTCTTGACTGACATGTAAAAGAAAACAACCACAGATCGCTGCTTTTGTGTGGTATTTAGATTCTGCTCGATTCTGAAAAGGTATTAACGTTCGGAAGTGCATACACCTTCCTGTTATTGACTGCGGACAGCTGATGGGGATAGAGACTTTCGAGGCAACAACATCAGACTACCAGCGAGGCTGAGACTACAGTTACCTGTGCCTGTGCTCCATTGATCATCAGGTAGTAAAGCTTGCTGAGGATGCTCTGTTGCAGCTGGTCCCAGGAAATGGACCGATCCTCTCTCATTAGGAATGGAGGGCCAAACCTGGCACAGAAAGAGATAAGAAGATGACGAAGAATAATATTAAGAAGAAGGAGAAGAAAAGATGAATAAAGCAAATATATCACACTCATTACTGTACCTCTGAATAGAGAGAGTACCAGCCCCTGCCTTGCTGGCTGTCACATGGTTCACAGCTAATCTACACTTGGCATACTATTATAATATGAAATGACTATTGCTGGACCCATTATCAGCAATACAGTGAATTTCTCATTACAGCCTATCTATAGAAGGGGGCTGGCTGGTTAATGTGACATCATTATAGCCAAGGAGATGGAAGACCCTCCATTTCTAATGAAGAATCACACGATGCATTTATTAAAGTACACCTCTGATTAAAGGCAAGCTTCAGCTAGATGCTTCTTAATATCAATATCAGCGCGCACGCACACGCACACGCGCACACACACACACACACACACACACACACACACACACACACACACACACACACACACACACACACACACACACACACACATACACACACACTTAATATAAGTCCCATGCTTCTGTAGGGTTACAATTCTATTATAAAAAAACGTATATTCATTTTTATCCCACGATTTTGTAACCCTTTTTTCACCCGGTGCCAATTCTATTTTAATCATGAGCCACATGTATTTATCAGCAGTGCTATTTACACAAACTGTCTCACTAATTAAAGTTTTCTGCTTTTATGTTATTTTGCCTTGGACTCTTAACAGAGATGGGATTACTATGGCCTTGGACCAACCAAATAATCATTGCTAATGACAGGGCTTGTTCACGGGTAAAATTTCCAATTAAGTCACAGGAAACTGTCTGGGCTCCTCGAGGTACATTGAGACAGATTATAAAAAACACTGTTCGTCATTCTAACCATTAATGTCACCGGTCTCCATTTGACATAAATTCCATGCCGTGGATTTTAATTTCCAAACAACATTCCGCCGGTCACTAGGAGCAGTCAGGCCATATGACAGTCGACACAAACTACTGGTGTGTGTGTGTGTGTGTGTGTGTGCGGGTTGAATGGCGAGGAGAAAAGGGACTGCTAAGGGGTTTAAACAATTAATTACATTGGGAACTGCTAAGTAGCAAGAGCCAGAATAATCCTATTTTATTTTGTAGTTGTAGTAAACTGGGCTGCTATTGCACCTGTACGTCAGGTCATTAAAAAACAAGAAAACGATGGGACATAATTTAGTTGGACATAACAGCTCTTAACCCTGCTGTATTAAGGGCTCCAAGTTCACTACAGACTTCTGTCCCTCTTTGGTAAGAAGAGGTAAGTATGGTGCGAGATGGAAAAAGTGTTCGGTTAGCACGAGGCCCCGTCTCCGTTTTGTTTACAATCACAGTCGAGTCCACGCGCCTCCAAACCGCCACATCCATGCAGCCATTTTCTGCCCCAGAAGCATCATTACAACCACCATGGACAATCATATTTTGGCCTCAGGTTGTCCGAGTCCGTTTCCTTGCCATGACTACTCCTGATTTATACTTCGTGTATGGTGGTGGTGTCCCACACTGAAAACAGGCAAACTACAAGCTCACGTGTCGCATGTGTGAGCTCGCAGATCTGCTATTTTCGAGAGACTGTCCTGGGGCTGCGGGCGGGGCGGCAGCTAGATGGGATTAGAGATTGGAGATCCTGGGGAGTTTGTGATGATTGGTGCTGCAGCTCGTGGCATCGGACATCATCTGTCTAAACCACGGCGAGATGAGTAGCCTGTCAACGCATCAGGAAAGGGTGGGAAGTGTGTCCGTGCTGCAACTGATGCGATAAGCCACACGTACCACGGCGCAGCCTGCATGTGGCGTCCCTAATCAGCAGCATCTATTTCGAGTCGACGAGCTCAGTTCACCTTCATTTAGTGGCGATGACAAACACCTCCTCTGTTACAGCTCACACTGTGAATAAATACCTTAAAGCGAATGCGGAGCAGAGTACAAATGTTCACGCTAACAGTGATAACGGTTAATGGTAAAAAAATTGTTCATGAGTGATACTTGTCTGATGATGAATTAGCGATGCTGGATAGATGGCATATTCTCTCTACCACAAAAGGGAAAACAAATGGCACAATAATAATGCGATGCGGCCCTACACACTGTATTATCCATCTGAGAGAGATAGCATCGTACAGTGACAGTCCATTAAGTTCCAAACAGCCAGTTCTGTGCCACTAATACTACAGCAGATGGAGTTTATCGTCGCTGTCGGGCAGAAACCTTGTATTTCCATATTTCATCTCTTTATGTTTTTTTCATATTCCCTATTTTGTGTCCCGTCGTATGACAAAAGCAAATTTTTAAACAGTTCTGAAAATTTGGGAAACATAATGACATGCACAAAATAGGGATGCCAGGTCTCTCTGTGGGTTTTATAAATATTTAACGAATGAAAAGTATTAACAAGAGCTTGTGACTAAATAATAACTACATTGGATTCATTGGAACAGAGGTTCTTTTTTCCATTTCCTGAAAAGGTTTAGGACATACGTACACAACAAGATTTCTGACCAACAACTCTATAATATAGACTCACTATACAGTACAGTAGTGGGGTCTGTTGGTTGGGGTCTGACACCAAACACACATCTGGTGTCAGACTCCAACCAACAGGTCCCTGGCACCAACCTCCTAAGGAGACAGTGGTCGACACTCAATCGATTCAGGACTGGACATGGCCCCTGCTTTGCCAGCCTTCACAAATGGGGCAGTAGCCCAAGCCCACTGTGTACTTGTGGAGAGGAGTAAACTATGGAGCACATCATAGAAGTTTGTCCTCTCCAAAGACTGAAAGGAGGATTAGTCACCCTCCATACAGCAGACCAGGAGACAACTGCTTGGCTAAAGGACTTTGCATTCGCTAAATACTATACAGTATATATCCCTATATGTATACGTATACATGTATACATACACATTAGTGAGCCACTTAACACATTGTAAATCAGTGTGAATGAAGAGAGAACAGAAAATGAAATGAAAACAACTAAATCATCATAAGCTCTCAGCACAGATGGTTGTGATTTAAAACAAGACAAGATAGTTAAGCAGAACTGGGATGCAAGCATGACGGAGATCAGATGTCGTGGGGTTGACAGTGAAGGTAAGATTAACCGTATTTTCTTATGACACACATGAGATGACTCCCGAACACCTTGTGGAATCACCGGTAAAACAAAAGAATGAACCTGAAATAAAACAAATGTCAGTTATGTCACACTCTGCTGCACCTTCGCTCCGCTGGCGAGGAATCTACCAGCAAACCTGTTCTTCGGAGAATCAGGGGGAATCAGAAAGAGAGAACGTACAGTATATGATTCCAGTATCATATCATACTCCTGGCTTTGATGTGATGAGACGAATGCGAGGGGGCGGTGAGGCATTTGAAGGAGAGACAGAGACAACTGGCCTGGTGAATGGGATTGGACTCGGAGTATCGATCCTCCCGGACTGTGTGTCCGTGTGGTGGCTGGCTGATGGATCGTTCCATCATGCCACATGTCAAACTCCTCCAGCTCTGGAGTTTGAAACTCGCCTCTTGGTGAGATTGAGCGCAAGCATCTCTTGGACAGGGGAGCTAACGTGATTTTCTCAACCATCCAATTAGCTACATATGTGTGCATATGTGAGTATGTGCATATGTGAGTGCGTGCGTGCGTGCGTGCGTGCGTGCGTGCGTGCGTGGGTGTGGGTGATGGGGGGTGCTAAGCACAGACTGAGGAGCAGAGGAGAATCAGATGTCTGTCAAAGTGTTATGCCATTTCTAACAAGAATTATTGCGTTGCAATAGGGGTGGCCGTAGCTGCTGTAGCTGAATGGTGATTTGAAGGTCACCGGGATGGCCTACCGATCGGCCCAGGATACGTGTCGAAATGAGCAAGACAAGACACTTAACCCCTTACAGCCAGTTGAAACTGAAGTTCCCTGACGGGACATCACTTTTATGTGCAGTTTAATCTCCGTTGTACGATGGTGTCTGGTGCCAAAAATAGCAGGTCCACAGCTCACAACACTTCACAATGTGATGGGTTATGAGCTTGTGGTTCTGCTATTTTGAGATACAGACAAAATATAAAGTAAGATATAAATGAACACTCTGGATTTTGTTCTGAAAAGTATTCATACTGACATACAGATGAATTCCTTTGCGTTCCTAGACTGGGATCAACTCCTATTTTTTCCTGATCCGGCGGTCTAGAGTAGATAGAACCCACCAAGTAGGGTTGCCAACATCCAGAACTGGGGAAACGGGACACATGCGCGCGCGCAGCGCGCGTGCATGGGTCCCTCGTGCGCCGCGCGATTTTTTCCGTTTTTTGTTACTTTATTTCGGTTTTAGGGTTAGGGTTAGGGTTGGGTTAGGGTTATGTGATTTAATTATTTTGGGGGAGCCGCGCCCACGGGAGAAAATCTCACACACACACACACACGCACGTGTGCGAGCACTGTGCCTGCCCTGTCAACTGAGCGGTCCTAGCGCCCTTCGTATACAGCACACAAACACGCAGCCAGACACACTGCATTGTGCGCAAACAGAAATATATTTTTTATTTTTCCCTTTACACCGGAGTCCGGGACAAACAAAGTCCCGTACGGGACACGCCCCTTTTGGCTCAAATACGGGGCGTCCCGGCTAATACGGGACGGTTGTCAAACCAACCAACAAGCCAAGAGCACCGGTGATTCCCCTCAGCCATAATTTGTTTACTTTGGTATAATCGTTTAGTTTCGTGTGGTATAATAATCATATGGAATATCCATCTTTTATTCGAACTCTAAGCGAGACTAAACTAATTAATTGGCATTATGGGGGGAACAAAAACAATGCGGCGCCAACCGGAACCCACCACCAGAAACCAATTTTTCCCCCCATTTTTTCTAGACTGGATCACATGGGTCAGTTTGGAATGACCCGTGTAGAGTAGTGACGTAAGGTTCCTGCTTTCCAGGCCTGTGAAACAGGACGGTAAAACACTAGCTGAGCATGCAGTCGGGTGTACCCCGGCGCAACGGGACGGTTTCGCACCATTACCTGACAGCCTGTTGTCCCGCCCCCGCAGCATTGCACACCAGCAGCAGGATCTTCAGGGGGACCCCCTGGTTGAGGAACTCTGACGACAAGGCCCCCGATGCCAGTAACCTCTGACCCTCTGGACCAGAGGAGTAGGGAGAAGAGGGCAGGCTGTGGTGGTAACCTGGCAGGGAGAGAGAGAGAGAAGGGCGGATCAGAGGGAGAGAGAGCAGATGGTGAAAGTGAGGGATGAGATAAGGGATGGATGGAGAGAGAGTGAGAAAAGAAGGGAATGAGGAGAAGATGAAAGGACTTTGAAGGACAAAGGAAATGAGCTATCAAACAGGAAATCAGGAGCAGGAATGTTCTAATTGGGACTTTTCTTTATTCTTTTTCAAACAATGCAATCTTCACTTTCTTATTAGGAAATGTATATCAATCACATATAAGGTGGTATGGCTAACGGATTGGTTGATGCTGAATTATTCTCCTTCCCAAAATTAGGTGGACAATCTTTCGCACACTAATAGGGAGGTTTAACCACTTAAGCCCAATTTCATACGTATAAAATGGTATCGTACGATGGTGTCACGCTGCGGAAATAACCGATCTACAAGCTCACACCGTGCCACGATGCGACGCTTTGTGATCATGTAGATCTGCTATTTTTGATGCCATTTTGCGAGGGGTTAACATCAGGATGGCTTTCTATTTGGTGTGAGGGTGGGGGTGGGCGGTGAGATAAAGGCACTGGCTGCCTGCACGCTCAGTAGGAGGTCTTACGTGATGCTGTTTCTTCTCCACATCGCCTCCTGGTGGGATGCCAAGCACCACTTCCCACTCAATTCCCGCCAAACTCTCTCTCTCTCTCTCTCTCTCTCAATGTGTAACAGCTTGTCCAGATTTCGGTACCCACTGTGAATGAAATAGTCTCTGTCTGTCTGTCTGTCTGCCTGTCCCTCTCTCTCTCTGTCTGTCTCTCTCGTCTCTTTCTGTCTCTCCCTCTCTGTCTGGTTGCATGGGTAAAATAGTCTCAACGGCCATGCCTTACCCAAATCAGAGCGTTTCATTAAATTGCCGTTGTTCACGCCTGATGTGCAATTCATCACTGCCGACGGCGAATGCCATGCTGATGCATCCCGTGGTCAAATATCAGCCCATCTGCAAACTTTTCTTTTGCACTCCACATGGTGTTTTGGAAAGAGTACAGTATATGGAAGGCGAGACCTATTCCAAGCCAATCACAGTCACCGCTGACACCTCCCACAGCCTCAACATGATGACCTCTGTGATTGTGGCTGATGGACCCTCAGCAGCCAAAGTAGCGGCAAGAATTCTTAGGGCTTTCAACGCAGTGGTTCTCAAAGTATAGGGCCAGGGGACCACCAGGGGTCCTTAAGGGGTTCCATGGGCTCCCCTGCAAAACGAGGAACAGTTTAAGAATTTAAGAAAAAGCCGATCTATACGCTCACAGCGCGCCAATGTGACGCATCATGAGCTTGTAGATCAGCTATTTTTTAACATTTACAAAACATTTAACCATTTAGCCATTTAGCCTATGGCCTAAAGAGGGCCGGCAGATTACAAGTGGTCAATTTCACTCTTATGTTACCGGCTACAAGTTAGATGATCATTCAGATCATAGGTTTCAATCTGTCCACCTTCCTACACAGTTGCAGAATTCTGTACTAAATCTAATCTAACAACAAACACCTCCTCTCATGGGGGTCACTGGTACAAAATATTTTCAAATGGGGGTACGCATGCTAATACATATATATCGATTTGAGGGTCCTTCATAAGAAAATGTTTGAGAACCACTGTTTTAATGTAGCCTATTCATGTCAGCCTAATCAATCTGGTGATAAAACTTGTGTGCTGCAATTTACATGAGCATTGACCTCTGTCAGCGAATGGAAATGATTTACGGGGAAAGGGGGGGGTCTCTTGTTAAATTACCTGCAAAACACATTGATGAAACTGGTAAAAAAATGCAGAGGTCACCACTACTGACCTGTACCATTGTGATTTACACAGCAGACCCAGCCACCTCATCGCCTCATTAAATCAAAGTTTTTTTTTATGACCTGCTGTCACAAATCTACTGTTTCTAGACGTTGTGCCACCAAGGTTTCTTTCTATGCTGGCTGAATTACAGCCTGCTTCCTAACAGAAAATGAGGGATGGTATGGTATGCTGTGTGTGTTTATATGTTGACGTGTTTAAACATCCTGGTATAGATTCCAGAAGGTCTGAATGTAACATAAACCCACAGACATTTATTTTCTAAAGCTGTCTTTACACTGCGGATTAAAACGCTGTAGCAGACCAAGGGAAGAATTTGATATGATAATATGATGATCAAATTCCACAGTTTTTCTCCACCTTTTACTGGGTGTGAACATCTTTACACTGCAGAGACAAATCTGCAGGAATTACTGTAGGCTATGTGATCTATCTTGTACGACAATACAATAATAAACACCTTCTTTGTGTAGGATTGTGTGATTTTTATTAACAGACGTCAAGTTAAGTTCAATTTGCGTTTCGTCATTAGCTGATTTTTATTCATGTGAATACAACCAGATCAGCTGCTATACTGTAAATGTAAGACTCCCTTCAACAACCAGGGTTTGATTCTGCTTGCCTTTCTAGCATATGGGTGCACACTACTAAGAGCATATATGCTACATGATAAAGTCTTTGAAAAAGGTGTTGATACAGCATTAGCCAAATCTGCCATATACTGTCTGTACAGTAGCAACAAAAGCAAGTAAGCCACGTCTAATGATTTAGACCACATTTTTATACACATCCATAGTACTGCAGTAAGCCAATAAAATCATTGTATTTATGTTCATTTCATCTTTGCTAATTAATCAGTAACTTCATTCTAGATCAATAGTTTTGGTTCTCTCTAAAGAGGAGAGAGAGAGACGCTCATCTGCTGTAACGGCGGCGGGAGTATGACCTCTGAGCCTGAGAACATTTTCCAGAGAACTAGCGATGGAAAATGGTTTGTAACTGTTCAGAATATATGTATTCAACATATCAGTATACTGTATGTTAACTATATAATATTCCACGGGATTGTCTAGATTTCTCTAGCTCTACTTCACACACAACCAACTCCAGGTCGGCTTTATTTTATCCAGAACCAACTCCAGGCCAGCTTTACTTTATACAGAACCAACACCAGGCCAGCTTTACTTTATACAGAACCAACACCAGGCCAGCTTTACTTTATACAGAACCAACACCAGGCCAGCTTTCCTACTGTATATACCGAACCAACACAGGGTCAGATTTATTTTACACAGAACCAACACAGGGTCAGCTCTACTTAACACAGAACCAACACTGGGTCAGCTCTACTTAACACAGAATAATCACTGGGTCAGCCCTACTTTACACAGAACCATCACTGGGTCAGCTCTACTTAACACAGAACCATCACTGGGTCAGCTCTACTTAACACAGAATAATCACTGGGTCAGCCCTACTTTACACAGAACCATCACTGGGTCAGCTCTACTTAACACAGAACAATCACTGGGTCAGCCCTACTTTACACAGAACCAACACTGGGTCAGGTCTACTTAACACAGAATAATCACTGGGTCAGCTCTACTTTACACAGAACAATCACTGGGTCAGCTCTACTTTACACAGAACCAACACTGGGCCAGGTCTACTTAACCGAGCCAGCTCTAATTTACACAGAACCAACATCAGGTCAACTCCAGCTGTTCTTCTAGGTATTGAGCTGGGCCATATCCATCTAATTTTAACCCACCATTTTTCCAACTCGACATCTTTACACAGACATCAGACCTGGTTCTGCTGCGCCAGGAAGCTGGGTCTGTGTATAAACGTCTTATGTGTAAGCAAGAGGCTGCGGAGGCTGTCACTCCCCTAGACTCCAGGGGCTTTCAGCCTCCTTTCATTTTCAATTCTCCAACCGCCACAGAGAAGTGGATGAACCAGACTAAACACAGCCAGACTACGTGGAAGCCCATAATTAAACACCTCTAACCTCTGGAGAGATATACTCTACAGACAACCACACCATGCATCCAAACCACCACTGCAGAGCTCGGCTAAATCCCTCTACTGGAATCACATTCATGCGCTTTGCATACACACACAAAGAGGCTTATTTACAGTACTAGGGGTTTGATGACTACTTATTCTTACTAGTTTACTAATCTTTAACAATAGTTGTCTTTCACCGATTATGTAGTAAAGTAATGAAAATTGTATTTTGTAAAACAGGAAGTTCAAGCATTCTCACACAACTGTATGTAAGACCACAGTTTATAAAAAGAAAATTGTAACCCTGGTTGCCACAAAATAAATAGTAATTAGTGTTATTCTAAACACAAGATGAACAAAATAAGCAGTTGTCATCAAGAGAGATGTGTGCGCACGCACGCACGCACGCACGCACGCACGCACGCACGCACGCACACACACACACACACACACACACACACACACACACACACACACACACACACACACACACACACACACACACACACACACACACACACACACACACACACACACACACACACACACACACACACACACACACACACAATAGTGGTTATGGTCAATAAACATTAAGTCAACTACTGGTACACAACTTAAGGGTCCAGGGACAAATAGAACCAAATGTACCCCTAAGGGTGCTTCTAATTGTTTGGATGGGTTAATGCATTGCAGAGGACAAATTGCAAATGTACTGTGACAAATAAAGGAGAGTCCATAATTTTGTTTGCATTTGTCCACTCTCCGAGAAGACATCAAATGGGGGTCTACGATCTAATGCATATCAAATTGGGGGTCCTTGAATTTAAAAAGGTAGGGAATCACTGGTCTAAATATACAACTCACTATACGACCACAAAGAAAGATCTCTCCCTCTGAGCAACGGCCCTACAGTGTCTGTATTAGAAGCTCCATATTTGAAGCTTCAACCCACCACACACAACTGTGTACTGACCTTATCAGGTCATGTGGTGGAGAGAAAGAGAGACTGCAACTATCGATTACTTATGCGATTAATCAATGAACGAGGAGTGCGTTTGTAAAATGTATTTAAAAAATATATTCTAATAGATTTTTTTCATCGACTAAATCGATTATTCTGATTAACCACCGTAAGCCCTGTTTTATACCTTGTCGTACAATGGTGTCACGCAAAAATACCAAAAATGCTTTGAAGTTTATATATGTTGGAGAGAGAGAATGAAGCCCGATTTACACCTTGTCGTACGACGGCATCACACGCAGAAAATAGCCCACAATGCGCTGTGTCACAAGAGAATTCTCCACACAGAGCACCCTGCCAAACAGCGACTGCTGACCTAGATAGTGACCGATTTGCGTGTGAGCCCACTCTCATTATTGGGGTTTCATCAAACAAGTGTTCCACATCGGTGACGGTTACACCTAAAGCCTGCTGTCCCCGTTTTGCCGGCCGCTAGACTGAAGCAGATGCGTAAAATCCTTGCCGATGGCTCCACAAGTGGAAACTCAGTGGGATGAGACAAAAGCATATTACTGTCATGGCAATGGATGAAGAAATTGTCCTTTAGCCACATGACTTCTGGTGGCACTCTTTTGGTAGATGCATGACATTATAGGTGCAAAAGAATGAGCTTGAGGCTCTGGGCTTGGTCGCCTATAAAGTGTGTTTGAAAATAAACAGTTGATCAACTGCTGCCAGATCCCAGACCGTGAGATCTCTCAAGGGATGAGCTCATTTTTGGGGAAACACCTGCAATGGAGCCTGTTCTCTGTTTGTGGTGTTAATGCAAGGAATGTGAGAATGGAGACTTCAAACAAAGCAGCTCAGTTATCTGTTCCTCAGCCTTTGCTGGCAAACGACATGATACTGTCATAAGTCAGAAGATTCCTTTAAAGCCACCGCTTGAAAACAAAGGGAATAATTGCGCAATTGTGACATCATGCTGAGTTCATTACAGATGTTTTATTACTTGGAGACAGAAGAATCATGTTGCCCTTGTGAGCATGTCTACAGTGTTTGCAGTGGTGGAAAGTAACTAAGTACATTTACTTAAGTACTGTACTTACTTAAGTACTGCACAGCGACGCGTCGTGAGCTAGATCTGCTATACGCGTAGAGCTAGATCTGCTATTTTCAAACATTCGAATACTTTTACTTTTGGTACTTTAAGTATAATTTGATGCCAATAATTTCGTACTTTTACTCAAGTAACATTTTGAATTCCGGACTTTTACTTGTAACAAAGTACTTCTACATTGCAGTATTGATACTTTTACTTAAGTAAAACATTTGAGTACTTTTTCCACCACTGGCTGTTTATGACCCAGCTAGACTGTGAGACGTTCACAGTGGCCTCGTCACACTTGAAAAGCACTTTTTTCAGGGCTGCAAACTGCACATCGGGATGCTTTGTACTGTACTATCTGGCGATGAACTGTTTTATTATTCTTTCATATCTTACATGACCATCAAATGCCACCCAGGAAAAACAAACTTTCACTCTAGCCCCTTTTACAAAGCCTGTCCAAGGCAGGATTGTTGCGTCATCATCATTCTGCCTTGTTGTTCAGATGGTAAATGGAAAATGGTGCATTTTTGTAGCGCTTTTATCCAAAGCGCTTTACATAGATTGTGCATTACATTCACCCATTCACACACACATTCATACACCGATGGCAGAGGAAACCATGCAAGGCACCAACCTGCTCATCGGGAGCAATTAGGGGTTCAGTGTCTTGCTCAAGGACACTTCGACACTAACTCTGGAGGAGCCCGGGATCGAACTGGGAACATCGCGGTTCCCATCCATCCGCCCGGCCACTCTAGATGGAATAGGAGGGTAGCCTTTGAGCCGGAAGCGGAGATAGAAACAATGTCTGTGTATAAGGAACATCCGGCATGGCATGACAGGGTTGTGGAGTCTAAAGGCTCTTGCACACAGAGTGAACACATGATGAACACATAGTGAACACATGATTCTCTATGCAAACCTATACGAAATTACCATCTGACAAGAGGCATTTTTAGATTCCTGTGTTTCTTGGATGAAAAACACAAAATTGAGTGTGCAAAGGGTTTAAGGTCTGCTCTCCTTTCTGAACCACTCCCCATGCTTCTCTTCAATGTATCCTTCAATTTATGTATTTCTGATTGCACAAATGCATTGGTCACACACACACACACACACACACACACACACACACACACACACACACACACACACACACACACACACACACACACACACACACACACACACACACACACACACACACACACACACACACACACACACACACACACACACTACTACTTTTACATTTTTACTAGTGCAGTACCCGTTGTCAGTACAGGCCCATCACTCGTGTGCCCATCAATTGTGTCATTTCACGTCTATTTTATAGATTTTTAGTTGTATTTAGTTTCAAACTGCACTCCCTTGGTGCGCCAACAATACACACGCCAAATGTGAAGGCAATTGGTTTGATGGTTCCCAAAATATACAATGAACAGTGTAGATGGAGCTGAGGGTCAGGGCTCCAAGTCTACCCGGTCAAACAGAGTCTACTTGGTCACACATACACACTCACACACTGTACACACATAGAGATTTGTGGAATTCATAGCTAGATTTTGTGACAGTCAGTCCTGACCTTATAAGTTGCAACAGATTTAAACCAATTACCCTAGGTTAACAGACCTATATTCTAATTAACAAAACTTCAAGTCTGTGTTTTGTGAAATAAATGCGTAGGCAATGTATAAAGTCTACTGAAAGCTGTCATCTATTTTGGGTGCATGTGTTTGTGTAAAAGAGAGAGAGAGAGAGAGAGAGAGAGAGAGAGAGAGAGAGAGAGAGAGAGAGAGAGAGAGAGAGAGAGAGAGAGAGAGAGAGAGAGAGAGAGAGCGAGAGCGTGAGAGTCAGAGCAAGAGCAAGAGAGAGAGAGAAAGGAAGAGAGAGGAAGAGAGAGAGGAAGAGAGAAAGGGATAGGGGTGAAATTATATTATGATGGGTTTTGGAACTTTGAAATACTTGGAACTTTTTAACAACAACAACTCTGTTATATATGAGTGGGTTACACTTGACCATGCTCCACTTATTTGGAAAAGCAGTCTTTATGTTGCGCTCAGTGATGGAAAATGCTTCTGTGACTGTGGTCTACTCTGTCAGTCTGTTGTGTCTGTATTTTGTTAAATAAATGCGTCGGCTAATAGTTGTACATGTATAAAATCTCAAGCCAACAGAGAAACATACGCTGATGATGCGTGTCACACTTCTGATTCAGCAATGCTGGCATGCTATGTGCTGTAAAATCCCATGGAGGCGGCTTTGTTTGGTTCGGTGTGAAAAAGAAAGGCCGGTATTAATGGCGGCTCTTCTTCACGCCATTAAAAGAAATGCACACACACGCACACACACACACACACACACACACACACACACACACACACACACACACACACACACACACACACACACACACACACACACACACACACACACACACACTTCATCTCCAATAAAATGTTTGACCAGCACCATGAGATTAACATTGTGGTGAGTTCATGTAAACCTCCATGGGCAGGGGCTCAATTAGTCTCCTTTCTGACAGGAGGCGAATGGAAATAGGGCAAGCAAGCCTGAGACAAACACTCTGAGCCCCCCCCCCCCTCCTCCCCCCACACACACACACACACACACACACACACACACACACACACACACACACACACACACACACACACACACACACACACACACACACACACACACACACACACACACACACACAATAGTGGTTATGGTCAATAAACATTAAGTCAACTACTGGTACACAACTTAAGGGTCCAGGGACAAATAGAACCAAATGTACCCCTAAGGGTGCTTCTAATTGTTTGGATGGGTTAATGCATTGCAGAGGACAAATTGCAAATGTACTGTGACAAATAAAGGAGAGTCCATAATTTTGTTTGCATTTGTCCACTCTCCGAGAAGACATCAAATGGGGGTCTACGATCTAATGCATATCAAATTGGGGGTCCTTGAATTTAAAAAGGTAGGGAATCACTGGTCTAAATATACAACTCACTATACGACCACAAAGAAAGATCTCTCCCTCTGAGCAACGGCCCTACAGTGTCTGTATTAGAAGCTCCATATTTGAAGCTTCAACCCACCACACACAACTGTGTACTGACCTTATCAGGTCATGTGGTGGAGAGAAAGAGAGACTGCAACTATCGATTACTTATGCGATTAATCAATGAACGAGGAGTGCGTTTGTAAAATGTATTTAAAAAATATATTCTAATAGATTTTTTTCATCGACTAAATCGATTATTCTGATTAACCACCGTAAGCCCTGTTTTATACCTTGTCGTACAATGGTGTCACGCAAAAATACCAAAAATGCTTTGAAGTTTATATATGTTGGAGAGAGAGAATGAAGCCCGATTTACACCTTGTCGTACGACGGCATCACACGCAGAAAATAGCCCACAATGCGCTGTGTCACAAGAGAATTCTCCACACAGAGCACCCTGCCAAACAGCGACTGCTGACCTAGATAGTGACCGATTTGCGTGTGAGCCCACTCTCATTATTGGGGTTTCATCAAACAAGTGTTCCACATCGGTGACGGTTACACCTAAAGCCTGCTGTCCCCGTTTTGCCGGCCGCTAGACTGAAGCAGATGCGTAAAATCCTTGCCGATGGCTCCACAAGTGGAAACTCAGTGGGATGAGACAAAAGCATATTACTGTCATGGCAATGGATGAAGAAATTGTCCTTTAGCCACATGACTTCTGGTGGCACTCTTTTGGTAGATGCATGACATTATAGGTGCAAAAGAATGAGCTTGAGGCTCTGGGCTTGGTCGCCTATAAAGTGTGTTTGAAAATAAACAGTTGATCAACTGCTGCCAGATCCCAGACCGTGAGATCTCTCAAGGGATGAGCTCATTTTTGGGGAAACACCTGCAATGGAGCCTGTTCTCTGTTTGTGGTGTTAATGCAAGGAATGTGAGAATGGAGACTTCAAACAAAGCAGCTCAGTTATCTGTTCCTCAGCCTTTGCTGGCAAACGACATGATACTGTCATAAGTCAGAAGATTCCTTTAAAGCCACCGCTTGAAAACAAAGGGAATAATTGCGCAATTGTGACATCATGCTGAGTTCATTACAGATGTTTTATTACTTGGAGACAGAAGAATCATGTTGCCCTTGTGAGCATGTCTACAGTGTTTGCAGTGGTGGAAAGTAACTAAGTACATTTACTTAAGTACTGTACTTACTTAAGTACTGCACAGCGACGCGTCGTGAGCTAGATCTGCTATACGCGTAGAGCTAGATCTGCTATTTTCAAACATTCGAATACTTTTACTTTTGGTACTTTAAGTATAATTTGATGCCAATAATTTCGTACTTTTACTCAAGTAACATTTTGAATTCCGGACTTTTACTTGTAACAAAGTACTTCTACATTGCAGTATTGATACTTTTACTTAAGTAAAACATTTGAGTACTTTTTCCACCACTGGCTGTTTATGACCCAGCTAGACTGTGAGACGTTCACAGTGGCCTCGTCACACTTGAAAAGCACTTTTTTCAGGGCTGCAAACTGCACATCGGGATGCTTTGTACTGTACTATCTGGCGATGAACTGTTTTATTATTCTTTCATATCTTACATGACCATCAAATGCCACCCAGGAAAAACAAACTTTCACTCTAGCCCCTTTTACAAAGCCTGTCCAAGGCAGGATTGTTGCGTCATCATCATTCTGCCTTGTTGTTCAGATGGTAAATGGAAAATGGTGCATTTTTGTAGCGCTTTTATCCAAAGCGCTTTACATAGATTGTGCATTACATTCACCCATTCACACACACATTCATACACCGATGGCAGAGGAAACCATGCAAGGCACCAACCTGCTCATCGGGAGCAATTAGGGGTTCAGTGTCTTGCTCAAGGACACTTCGACACTAACTCTGGAGGAGCCCGGGATCGAACTGGGAACATCGCGGTTCCCATCCATCCGCCCGGCCACTCTAGATGGAATAGGAGGGTAGCCTTTGAGCCGGAAGCGGAGATAGAAACAATGTCTGTGTATAAGGAACATCCGGCATGGCATGACAGGGTTGTGGAGTCTAAAGGCTCTTGCACACAGAGTGAACACATGATGAACACATAGTGAACACATGATTCTCTATGCAAACCTATACGAAATTACCATCTGACAAGAGGCATTTTTAGATTCCTGTGTTTCTTGGATGAAAAACACAAAATTGAGTGTGCAAAGGGTTTAAGGTCTGCTCTCCTTTCTGAACCACTCCCCATGCTTCTCTTCAATGTATCCTTCAATTTATGTATTTCTGATTGCACAAATGCATTGGTCACACACACACACACACACACACACACACACACACACACACACACACACACACACACACACACACACACACACACACACACACACACACACACACACACACACACACACACACACACACACACACACACACACACACACACACACTACTACTTTTACATTTTTACTAGTGCAGTACCCGTTGTCAGTACAGGCCCATCACTCGTGTGCCCATCAATTGTGTCATTTCACGTCTATTTTATAGATTTTTAGTTGTATTTAGTTTCAAACTGCACTCCCTTGGTGCGCCAACAATACACACGCCAAATGTGAAGGCAATTGGTTTGATGGTTCCCAAAATATACAATGAACAGTGTAGATGGAGCTGAGGGTCAGGGCTCCAAGTCTACCCGGTCAAACAGAGTCTACTTGGTCACACATACACACTCACACACTGTACACACATAGAGATTTGTGGAATTCATAGCTAGATTTTGTGACAGTCAGTCCTGACCTTATAAGTTGCAACAGATTTAAACCAATTACCCTAGGTTAACAGACCTATATTCTAATTAACAAAACTTCAAGTCTGTGTTTTGTGAAATAAATGCGTAGGCAATGTATAAAGTCTACTGAAAGCTGTCATCTATTTTGGGTGCATGTGTTTGTGTAAAGAGAGAGAGAGAGAGAGAGAGAGAGAGAGAGAGAGAGAGAGAGAGAGAGAGAGAGAGAGAGAGAGAGAGAGAGAGAGAGAGAGAGAGAGCGAGAGCGTGAGAGTCAGAGCAAGAGCAAGAGAGAGAGAGAAAGGAAGAGAGAGGAAGAGAGAGAGGAAGAGAGAAAGGGATAGGGGTGAAATTATATTATGATGGGTTTTGGAACTTTGAAATACTTGGAACTTTTTAACAACAACAACTCTGTTATATATGAGTGGGTTACACTTGACCATGCTCCACTTATTTGGAAAAGCAGTCTTTATGTTGCGCTCAGTGATGGAAAATGCTTCTGTGACTGTGGTCTACTCTGTCAGTCTGTTGTGTCTGTATTTTGTTAAATAAATGCGTCGGCTAATAGTTGTACATGTATAAAATCTCAAGCCAACAGAGAAACATACGCTGATGATGCGTGTCACACTTCTGATTCAGCAATGCTGGCATGCTATGTGCTGTAAAATCCCATGGAGGCGGCTTTGTTTGGTTCGGTGTGAAAAAGAAAGGCCGGTATTAATGGCGGCTCTTCTTCACGCCATTAAAAGAAATGCACACACACGCACACACACACACACACACACACACACACACACACACACACACACACACACACACACACACACACACACACACACACACACACACACACACACTTCATCTCCAATAAAATGTTTGACCAGCACCATGAGATTAACATTGTGGTGAGTTCATGTAAACCTCCATGGGCAGGGGCTCAATTAGTCTCCTTTCTGACAGGAGGCGAATGGAAATAGGGCAAGCAAGCCTGAGACAAACACTCTGAGCCCCCCCCCCCCCTCCTCCCCCCACACACACACACACACACACACACACACACACACACACACACACACACACACACGCGCACACAGGCGTACACACACACGCATACACAATTGACAATTTAATCATTTAGCAGACGCTCTTATACAGAGTGACTTACAAAGTGCAAGATTTGCAAGAGTAAGTGCAAGTCTAAGTGGCGTGAACCCTAGTCGACAAGCGACAGGGCAAATGGTCAAGTAAACAATTTAGTGCTCCAAGGTACTGTAACTAGGATAAACAGCTACAAGGTACTGTAACTAGGATAAACACACACACACACACACACACACACACACACACACACACACACACACACACACACACACACACACACACACACACACACACACACACACACACACACACAGATGATATACAGATGACCATTTCCCAACTTGCCATCCAAGTCACAAGTTGCTGTTGGTGTCAAACCGAGGTGAAGACTGCATTAACAAAAACCCTGAGGTGGTTGAAATTAAGCAATTCATCCTAATTTTGATAAGCATGCTGTCTTTTTTTCAGTCTTTTATTCATTTTTTTGTTATTTTCTGTGCACCGTGAGATTAAAGTAATTTCCATATCCGCTGCCTGCAAGCTTTTGGCCTGTGCCACTTTCTTTAATAACGCTACTTAAACAGAACCCTATTATTATGTTCATATTGCATCGTCTGTTTCTGCAGAAAGCACCTCTGCTGATTGAGATGGAGTGACTCATTATGTACTTGAGTTAGCACATCCACTCTCACACACAATCATCAGCATCTGTATGTCAGTGCTACAAGACCTACTCAGTACAGATTGAGAAGGTCAAAGGTTAGCAGATGCCTTAAAGACGAGCTGAAATTGAGTTTCGAGAGTATGTCATTTCCATATGGTGATGTATTTCCTAGTGAAAAAGCAGCTGGGCACATCTCAGCCAATCAGAGTGATGGGTAGCGTCCGAGTACCATGACCCGCCTAGAAGGCTCAAACGTTTTCAGAAACATATTTGTACTGTTGAGCTTTAACGTCACTGTCTAACGTTCATTTCAGTCATCTTTTTTGGCAAGACCTATGGTAACTCTGTGTCATCACAGCAATTATTACCACAATGACATAATAATGAATATCCGGAAGGAGGAGTGCTGGGTGAGCAGCTTCGTTGAAATGAAAGGCCAGGGATTTCCCGACCGTACTATATAGATAATATATCACTCTATGGACTCTTTTGATATAAAAAATATGTTGCATTTGACATACAAATATGTCACATCATGACGTGCTTGTAGATCTGTTCTTTTTAGAAAGTGACACCATTGTACTACGAAATATAAATTAAACTTTAATGGATTCACAATTTCCGGTGTGCTTTACTTTACCTTAATTAACCACAAAGGAAAGCCTCTGTGTCTGCCAGGCAATCAGGAGGCTGCTCTTAAAATGCCTTTCACTAAACAGAGGCACATTTAACATGCAGTCTAATTACATGCCAGGCCTACGAATATGGACATTATCCATGGTGATAACCTTTTCCTTAATGTTACCGTTACAAATGAAAGGGCTAATGAGAGAACCAGCTGCTCTAATGAGACCCTGGTGAGAGCTCGGTAATCTGTGCTTTTATCTCATGTGCAGGCTGTTAGATTCAGCATTTACTTACTATTACCATTTTGTGGATAACTGATTAGAAGCCTTGTGCAGTTCAACAAAAACAAACAACATTTTTTTAAATAACACCAAAGATTTAAAATAGTGACATTCCTGAGGCACCATACCTTCTGGTGCATCACAGATTAATTCTGGGGGCAGAAGGAAAAATTATAATAAAGGGCCAATTATTGTATCACTACAACAGTTTAGTGGGACACCTTTATTCATCTGAGAGTTTGATTTATAGTGCATTGATTTGCTCCAAGCACCAAGATAGCATGGGAGTTCTGTGTCTCTGTACAATGGAATAAAGTGTGTAGAAAAACAACAAGCTAATCTTATCTTTATTTAGGTATTTGCACTGGGCTGCTTATTATAACCCATTCTCATCATATTTTGATATTTGACTGCACCATGTTGATGTTGATGAATGCGAACCATAGTATTGAGGTTAAGGTTAGGGTAAGTGTTTGGGTTAGGGTTCGGGTTAGGATAAGGGTTTGGTGTAGGCTTAACTTTGCCATGGCCTGCGTTACTGTAAGTTGACATGATGTGCATTCCATCAGCGTCAACATGACATCCAAAGTTACCTGACAAAGCTTCAAGATATGATAATACACACATAATAGTACATACAGTAATAGGGAATGAGAATTGGCTGGTAAGAGAACAGACTTCGGACAGGATTTCACGGTTCAAGTGTATCACCAAGCGTGTATTGATTTCTAATACACGGTATGTTCCATTAGCAGACGCAGTTAAAGTTTATGAGCAGTGACATTCTGTTGTGATTTAAAGACTCATCATCCTGGTTTCATCCCGGATGAAACCAGGTTCCTCTATGTTGACAGGGAATTTCAGTGATTCTCACAGATCTGTGTGCTGAGGTGAAAACGAGGAAGACATTCCGTCTGGCAGGGAGGAGTGGTGACTTGCGATGTGGAGTCTCACTATCAGACTTAGCAGGCAGAGCAGGCATGATAAGAGTCCTGGGTGGACTCTCTCATCTGTACTTAGGCCAGACAGACAGGCATGAGGCTTATGTTAGGGCACCAAGCCATGTCTCTGTGTCTCAACACAGAGAGAGAGAGAGAGAGAGAGAGAGAGAGAGAGAGAGAGAGAGAGAGAGAGAGATAGAGAGAGAGAGAGAGAGAGAGACAGACAGACAGACAGACAGACAGACAGACACGCAGGTAGATGGACAGACAGACAGACAGACACGCAGGTAGATGGACAGAGAAAGAGAGCAAGAGAGAGAGACGCACGCACGCACACACACACACACACACACACACACACACACACACACACACACACACACACACACACACACACACACACACACACACACACACACACACACACACACACACACACACACACACACACACACACACACACACACACACACACACACACACACTCAGGCTCACAGGGATAGAGAGAGAGAGAGAGACAGACAGACAGAGAGAGGGAGAGCGATAGAAAGAGAGAGAGTTGAAGGTCTGAAGAACACAGAGAAAGAAGGTCCAGAGCAACAATGTTGCCATGGTGCTGAGAACCCTTACAGCCCAGATCAGGGAGGCCAGCAATGCAACGGAAAGAGGGGGCAAGGCGATCACATCCAAAACACCGGTGCCAGTTACAAGTTTTCACACTGGTTGCAAAGAAATAACTTCAAATGTAGTAAATCACTGAAAACATACAGCCGGCTGCTTGAGTCTGACTACAAAGCAGGAAAGTAATTTGCAGATGTCTCTGTGAATTTACATGCCTCGATACGGTTCCCATGGGCTGCTGACATTCTACATTTCCGGAAGAGTGCATCTATCTACAGCAAATAAGGGCAATTTTGTTGGTTTTTGTGTTGTGTATACTAGAAGCAAGCTCATTACCGTGTTCAGAACTTACTGCTTACGGTAATGGTACAGCTGTTTACTCTGATGAGTGCTTTTATCATCGGTACAAAATAAGGCAGGGGAAACGCGTCATTAACGTTATTGAAGCAATGAACTCCCATTCATCTTTTACTGTAGAAAACAAGTGAAAATTGTTAGGGTTTTTTTTTTGTGGGGGGGGGGGGGGGGGTGCAGTTATTGCTTTATTTAGAGAGTGGTAGAGACGCAGGAAACTGACGGCAGAAAGGGAGAAGGACATGCAAAGATCTCCAGCCAGAATCAAATTGAGTTATTTACCAGTGCGACCCAAAACTGCTCTAGAATTTTAAACCCGGCATCACTATTATCAGTCATTATAGACATATTTTCACACACTTTCAAACAATATTTTTTTGGGGGAAATTAGCAGATCTACAAGCTCACAACACATTGCAGTAAACGTGGCGTATTGTGGCACGGCCCGTGCCACAATACGATCTTGTAGATCATCTACTTCTGCATGACACATACAACAAAGTATAAAATAGGGCTGACATTCTGGCATCCTTGTGCAGAGCAATTAACAAGGAGAGAGCAGGTCAGGGTTCAGTGCTTTTTTCATGGACACTTCAGTAGGTAAATAAACAGGCATTGAACCTTACTGTAATTATAAATAATAAACTTGATCTGTAGCAAAGAATAAAGGCCTTTTAAAATGTAGAATTCTGGAGACCTTGGAATGTTTTTGTGGTTTGAAAACTACTCTCTTTCTTACATGGACATAGTCTGGGAGGCATTGCCTCGGAGTTTGGACGGCGGGGGCGCGGCCACTGCGTTGTGATTCAAATCAACAGCCAATGAAGAAAAGGGGGCGGGATCCACATGCAGTGGTGTTGGTGTCTAAATAGGATCGACGGGAAGCAATTTCCCCTTGAGAAATTTCGGCCGCCATTGTTGTGTACTGCTGTTTGCCTCTCGTCGGACTTTTTAGACGAGTTGCACAGCTCTCAGACCGGTAAGAGGCGTGTCCGCTCAGATTCAGAGCGTAAATAACATCCTGCCCACAAATCCCAGGGCTCTGGCCCAGAAGTTCCTCGCCGAGCCGGCGAAAACTTCTGGGAACTCAGATTAACATGGACACAACCCCCACCTCGCAATGAGCAACTCTCCTTTCCTAAGTATTTTTAAGCCAAGGCAGTGTTTTTTTCCTCCATACAATTTCAAGGTTTCAATGTAATTTACAGGATCAAATTAAACAACAGACACAGCAGTGATGGTGCTGTCCATCCAGCCAGTGTCTGCTGCCACATTACAATGAACAGACAGTGTGTGGTCCACAGTAGCTGTGCCACAGCTGGTCATGCTTTGAAGTGGTTGCTAGGGGTTACCTGAGATTCGTGTTGAGCCTCCCCTGATGTAGAGGGGTGGGGCCTGGAAGGCGTAGACGTTGTCGTTCTCAGCTATGCTGTTCAGATCCTCCTCATCAAAGAAAGAACGCTGGAACCCCGTGGAATAGATCTCAGTCAGGATGACCTAGACACGGACGAGCACGCACGCACGCACACAAGAGAGAGAGAGATAAAAGGGAGGTTTCGCCTTTTGGAGTGGCATTCTAAATCTCAGAACTATAAACCTGAACTCCTGAACTCTACTGATGTTACAACAACCTTCGCGCTATTATCGTTGCTAAACTCCTGCACTCCAGATGTGTTGAGTGCAGGACAACGTATGAAGATCGTTGAGAGGTCATACGACCGGCGTGCAGTACCTGCTCGGGAGAAATCTTTCCCTCGTCGGCCAACATCCTCCTCAGGCAGGACAGCGGGCCAAACAGAGGCACAGCCAGGCCGATACGCAGGTACCGCTGTCCCTTGGTGCTGAACACCAGAGTCACACACAGGGGCCTATCACAGAGGACACACACACAGTCAAGGACAGTGTCGGGGAATGGCTTTGAGCTCCCAACACCCTCCTGCCATTTTCATCAAAGCCCCCGTCCCCCCACACACCCTGTCCCCCCAATGACATGGGAGGGACAGAAGAAGAACACGTTCCATGAATAAATCAATACATTTTAACATTAATAATAGATCATTAGGACCTGGTTTTTATGTGTGAGAAATAATGGCATCTCTACTGCATTTTTAAAGGCGGGGGAACACTAGTGCCGTGACCTCTTCGGGGGCCGTGCTGCTGCCACAGGCAGGATGGTGGGGGGACTTAATGGCTTCTCTGAAATAACAGCAGACGGAGGACAGACCCTGTGGGAGTGTATGACCAGGGGGCAGGAGGTGAACATGGCTCAGAGAGGAGCCAGTTCAGATCTTTACTGTCCCACATGGGGAAATTGTGCACACAAACAACACAGTAGACAGGATGAAAACAATCAACAACATGACAGATGATCAGCAACTAACAATTGATAAAAAAAAAGAAGCGATGTGAAGAGGATATTGAGCTTTTCAAGAGGCAATCAGCTGGCGTAGGGAGATATCACACTTATGAGCTTTAGGTAGGGCTACCTGTCAATCAGGAGGTGTCCTACCCCACACCTCCAACCACTTTAGACGTGTTAGTTATATTGTATTAACTCTGCCATACAGATTGGTTAAAATAACTAGCTTTAAAGGTGATATGGAAGGCTGCTGGTAACTGCAGAGGAAAAAGCTCATTGTCAGATAAAAAAAAACTGCCCTTGAGATGTCATCAGAGCATATTTAATCGTTGTAGAGTTAAACACACAGCATATTGAACATAATGAACTTGAAAAACTAGCATGGCCTGCAGCCTCCAAGAATGCAGCAGGGAAAATGCAGGTTAATGATTTAGTTATACTTTAGTGCAGTTAATGGACCTCTGTAAGGAATTCAAATAATAGCAAAGGATTACAACCGAATATTGAAGGAGGACTGCAGTGAATTTGACTGAGGGCTCGGGGTCATAGAACAAATCCATTTGTGTGCTGAATTCCATTTTAAATCTATGGCAGGGACACACAGCGTTTATCATCTTAAGAATATGGGCTGTCAGGGCGCAGGGGTAAAGTACCTGCCCCCCACCACGGAGTCTAGGAGTTTAAATCAACCGTGGTGCATCCCGGCTTGCCGGGCTGGGGGGGGGCATCTGTCAGCAGGGAATGTTGAGCAGGAGGAGCAGGACGAAGGCGCTACGTCCTCCCAGTGGAGGCTCCTCACTGACAGGTGAGCCAGTACTAGCCAATAACAGCAGTGGCATGCGAATTGGGAGAAAAAGTGGTGGAAAATAATTGGCTAGTCTAAATTAAAAAAATATAAGAATATGAGCTGTCAAATTTACAAAAGTGATTTGCCCGGCACACGTGATCTCTTAATAGAAACGTGACGTTACACATTTACTGAAAGTGTTACACGTCTGACAGAAAGTTAGAAAAAAAGAAAGAGAAAGTGGATCAAATCCGGTCCTGAAAGCGCAGCAGTGTCATCCCACATTAAAGCTGTGAGAGGTGAAGATGCCAGGTGATGCAGGCAGATGGCAGCCAACTTGTTTTTTTATCACAGGAGGGTACAGAGGACAGACAGCGGGTTATAGATGCTGCTGTAAAGTCTCAGTCTGCCACATGAACCCTCCCCCTTCACCCCACCCCTCTGTGAACTCAGAGTGAACTGTTTGCCGGTAACCAATGTTTCTGCGTACTGTGCATCCACATCTGTGTACAGTATACACACACAAGTCTGTATACTTGTGACTCCGCGTCTGTGTACTGTACACGCAAGACTGTGTGTGTACTGAGAGAGAAAGAGAGAGTGAGTGAGTGAGTGAGTGAGTGAGTGAGCTGTTGTACTGTTTTATTGGATCTTGTTTAGTCGATACACTTTTTGTATTAGCTTGTGCTCATTTGATTTAGCTATTTTGTCTCATCTGTTTAAGAAAGTAGGTAGCTGATATATAGCACTTTTACCTTAGCGCTAGGTATACTCTTGGTTGCTTGTTTTTGCAGGAAATGCACTTAAGACTTCTGGTGATTAGTAGTTTCGTTCCCTACCTATGTTGAATGCACTTATTGTAAGTCGCTTTGGATAAAAGCGTCTGCTAAATGACTGTAATGTAATGTAATGTAATGTGAGCGAGCGAGCATGCATGCGTGCGTGCGTGTGTGCGCAATAATTGACATACAGTAGGCCTACTCTGCAATTGTTTTGCGTGTAGTAATCTCTTAAGAACAGATTCTGCTCTGCGTTTGAATCTTTCGGGGCGGTTCGTCATATCGCGTACGCACTGGCCTACAAGTGGGTGTGACTTCACATCAGGAAGCAGGCCGCGCTTTACCCAATCAAATGTAGTGGGCGGGATTTACGTGTCTGCCGATCCTTCCCCACTAGAAACAAACCGAAACTCATTTAACAATAGCGTCCTCGGAGCAGACAACCCTGGGGCACCACACTGTGTTAATCAAGGCCTAGTAACAAGGGTCTCCATATCTCCCCAATCCCCATCTATTTAGTCAATAAAAAATACATCTCCAATCAGGAGAGAGAACTCCACAAGATAATTTATCAGCTTCTCGTGTTCTGGTTCCAATTTTGTCTGCAAATTTTTGGATTTGTTTCATCAATTCCAATTGTATTTGTTTATCCTGTGTTTCTCTCTCCTGAATTTATAAAATTGGTATCCCAACCTTCATTTAAAACAGTAATTTGATACTATGATTGCCACCAGCACAACTTAATAACACCCTTCCAGGGTTTTTTACCTTTTCCCATCTCACGGTACGGTGTCGGGTCAATCATAATAAATGGGTATGTTGAATGTTATAAAACTCTCCGATTGAAATTCCTGAAACAGTCATTGCATGCTTATCAATTACATACAGTTTTATTAATTAGATTGATGACACCGGCTACTGTGATAAAATATTAATATAATCAGATCAGATGTTGCAGCAACTCTGCAATGTTGAAAAACACATTTGAAAACAGACTTTTTCTACATACGAGGCATACATTCACAGTAAAACATTGTTTAGTTTAGTTTACATATTTTATTATTTATTTTTATTTTTTGTATTGTATCTTCTTTTGTCGTCATTCAATTGTGAATGTCCAAGTGTTTAGTTTTTTGTGTGTATGTTTCACACAGTGTGAAAGCCAGTTGCTCCCAGACACATGTTTATCCAAGAAGATACAGTAAATGTAGTTTTTGTAGTAACTGCATGTGTGTATGAAGGCTTTCTAGCTGCAGATGAGTTAATCTTTTCACACAGAGGAAGATGAATGGAGGTCTTAAAAAGGCAATCCATCAGTTTTCCTCCTTTATGTACACCTTCAAAAGTACATTATCTCACTCCCATCAGCCTCTCAACAAACAGCAATGATGGGGTGACTACAGTAAGAACTCCATGTTTGGCAAGCCGTTTGTCATAACACGCCCCTTATAAACAATTTTCCGAATTAGCCGGCTGGGCTGGCTGAACTTGTATGGACTCTTTCAAAGATCTATCTGTCTGGAAGGATGAAAACGGCTTGCAGGGGCCATTTAATAGGGACTACTGCTGACAGAGTGTTAAAGATTTAACCATCACAAAGAGGCCAAGCGACTTGGCTCTGAGACGCATGTCATCAAAGAGAGAAATGTCACACAGGCGACCATGCTATATTCTCGCGCTAAACCTTTGAGGGCTACGAATCATCGAACAGTATAGATGTCTACAAAGTTGGTGCTGCTGACACATGAACAACGTTGACTTCTAAATGTGCCTGTGGCGGCCCAGGATGTGTTGGATTTTAAGGGTGATTTATACTTAGTTGGGTGTCAGTGACAAGCACCGAAAATAGAATATCTGCTTGTAGATATTCTTGTAGATCTGCCATTTCCGGTGTGCAACACCATGCACAACCAAGTATATCAAGCCCAATGTCAGACCAAGGGTGCAGCTTGAGAGGTGTGCATTGAGTCTAATAAGGAAGTGAGTTCAAGTGACAGTTCATATGAATGGCCTGTAGTTTCGCTTTTTTACCCCTGCTTGTGTCAGAAAGATGTTTTTTTTCAATGCAAGCGGATGGGTTTTTGACGAAGTTTAGACTTGATTTTCTTACCTTAATAAACATTGTCATAAATACTATATGCTTCCAGTCGCTAGTTTAAAGTCTTCCTTCAATCATCATGATATGCGTTTTGGTAAATTATGGTCCCATTTATTTCAAAATTGACGATAAAGTAGCTTATGCTCTAGGAGGGACGGAATGACTTGATTGACAAGCTACACAACCAATAGCATTCATTCCCCGCTCCCGCTCTTGATTGACAAACTACCCAACCAATAGCATTAGGGATTGATTTCCGGTTCCTATTGCCGGTTGTTTTTTGTATATATCAAAGATGGATTTCAAAAATTGGCTTCATTCGTCTGTAGAAACCAGGGGTGTGGCTTTGTCCATCTCTTTTATACAGTCTATGTGTCAGACACATTCACACACTTGCAAACTTTTGACATGTGTGTGTGTGTGTGTGTGTGTGTGTGTGTGTGTGTGTGTGTGTGTGTGTGTGTGTGTGTGTGGGGGGGGGGGGGGGGGCACACAGCTGCTCCTCTACCCGTACATCTGGGGCGAGGTGCTAGCAGCTCTACAACAGCTCTGTCATTAGCACCACGTCTTGTCTGTGCCATCCTCATCGGACCATGACTGGGGAATTAAGCAGGTGGTGGAAGACGGAATGTTCAAATCAGATTCTTTTTTTATTAGCTTTTTCTAAAATGATGGCATAGAATCAGCAGAATAGGCAAGACATTTTTCTTCTGTAACCTGTCTGTAAAGATTTGTCTTCGAAAGTGTAAAGTTTAGAACTGCTGAGCAGTAGGCCTAGAGGGAAATGGTGGTTAAGTGTGTGCATTTCAGATAAAACTAGAAAAGTGTGTTCCTTGGATTCCCGCTAGGGCCCCCAGAATTTGGAAGGCAGTTATAGCCAATTGGAATGGAATTTGCTACATCTGACTGATACATCTTGATGACATTTTATGACTCCGGAGATAAAATGTACCGATTTGTGTGAGTTGGACAAAAACAGTAGGAGTAGTAGCAAAAACAGTGTTTGGAAGAAAGCGTGAAATGAAAATCCTGTATGACCTACGTTTAAAGAGTTATAGGCCAAAACGTGATGCAGGCTGTTATAGCGCCACCATGAGGTCAATTTGAAAGATTTGGGGTGGAGGTTCTTTTTTAGCCTATTGGCAGTGTGTGTGGAAAGTTTCACATCGATCGGTCCAACAGTGCCTGAAATTAGCTGTTCACAAACGGACGGACGAACAGACATAAACATAATCCCTCGCATTCGGCCTTACCGGCCTCTTGGCGGGGATAAAAAACAACAACATACAAATATATCATGTAGAAAAAATTAAACAAGTCATTCTCACAGTTTAAGCCATAATATAAAAAATGTACTGTAGTACTGTATGTTGGATTATCGATCTCAAGCAAGTCTCTGCAAGTTGATTTTGAAATGAACTGTATCTAATGGCGTTCTTAATTAAACAAACCACAGCATGCTTTGGAAAATGGTAGCCTTAGTTACTACGATAAACATGCCAGACCACCTGTAAGGTCTGAAAAACTGTGGGAAAAGAGGGACACATAGAAATGGGAACATGAAGAAAGATTAGAAATGAGGGGGAGTGGATGAAAAGGAAAGAATGGGGGCCTCCTTTGTTGTAAATGCCAGGATTTCCTGAACAGGCTAGCTCCAGCTGACCTGTGAGGAAGGCGGAGGGGTTATTGTGACCTGAGGGTGAATGTGACATTGTTCCTCTTTACTCAGAGGCTGATCTTGTCCTCTGGGACGATTCCCTCCCCGGCTCCAGACGGACTATTGTCACTGTGTAGTACTGGACAAAAACGTGTCCCACAATTTCCAAAACAGTAGCAAGGCCTGACCCTGGACCAGGTGCTCACCTGGTCTGCCGTAGAGGGATGGGGAGGGAGATGCAGCTGAAAGGATCGAAGGTGTTGCTCTGCTTCAGACAGTGGGGGCAGGTGAGTGAAGACCTACGGGGGAGAACAACAACAGCATCACATTAGCCACCACTGAAGACCTCTCTCTGCAAACCGGACAGGCACCTCTATCCACACTTAACCACGTCCCCATTTCGGGTATGTCATCATAGGCAAAAATTTAAATAAATCAATTCCAGAAAATAAAGAAAACTTAAAGAATCCTCAAAACGAGCATAAATAGCAGACCTACAATCTCGCAACAGGTTGTGAGCTTGTAGATCAGCTATATTCGCTATTACGACAGAGTACGCACGTATAGGGCTTAAGTGGTTAAATGTCTCATGCGCCTTGCTTTGAGCGCGCCTGCGGCCAGGAAAGAGGCACGTCCTCAATTTTAATAAGATGGGAGAACAATGGAGTCAGAATGAACACACAGCTCCACACCGAACGCCTTGATCCAAACGACAGGAAGGGATGGGGGATGAGTGATGTAAGTGGTGAGAATGAGAGAGAGAGCGCGAGGTGGGTGGGGGCGGAGACGCGGAGTGAAGGAGAAGCCCCCCTGGGGTGACGGATCCTATAAATGGGAACCTGCGGAAGCCATTTCCAGCTTGTTGCATCATTCTCTCACCAGTGCCACTAATGATCCCTGTAATGCGGTGACGCAGTGCCGAGCCGAGAGAAAACGGGAGCTCCGCCGGGAGCTGCCCGCCCCTACCCCTGTTCAGTGGTTCAAAGTAACTAAGTACATTTACTGAAGTACTGTATTTAAGTACAATGTTGAGGTATTTGTACTTTACTTCCAATTTCCAATACTTTTACTCCACTGTAATTATTTGAAAACTTTAGTTAATAGTTACCTGTCAGATATAAATTATTACATTATGAAATATACATTAACCACTTTAGCCCTATTTTATACCTAGGCTATTTGAAAATAGCCGATCTACAAGCTCACAACGAGCTTGTAGATCTGCTATTTTCAAATATTTTAGTACTTTTGGTACTTTAAGTACAAAGGTACTACTGTACACTACAGCAGCAATCTTCCATTCTTCCTGTTTTTTCCATTAACCTCTTTTTTTTTTGCCACAATTACACTTTGCTCCAACAAATCCCCCCTTCAAGTTTACGGGAGGAAGTTGCTTATTCCTGTTAGGTAATTGAAGAATGAGTCAGATAATGGCATTTCCATGCAACTGATGTAGACCTGATTACTGGAAGTTATTTTCTTTGCACTGGACAAGTCAGGCCTCCATAGGATTTTCAAAACGTAGGATTTAATATCAGTGAAATGACTGTCATTAACCACTTATACAGTATACACTTTGCCGTACGACAAATACTGAACATAACAAGTAAATCTGCTTTCACATTATTTTGAACTTTTTGAAATTTCACTTAGCCTATAATGACAATTGACATTCCCAAAATAGGGATGCCAGGTTGAAAGTGGTTAATCCCTCTGTAGTGATGAATTGACTATACTGTAACAGTCAGTTGTAACCGGTGTAAACGACCCTCATTTCAGCATCATATAGGCCTATTCAGAGTCATATCATATCCTGTACACCTTTACCTCAACAGCAATGACTGCTCTGTAAAGCATAAACAGCATGAATCCATCTATCTCATCAGCAAAACTTGTTTTTGTCAAAGAAGGATTTGATTAATCGAGGCAACTGCAGCTGTATAGAATGCATCGTACTGCTGGAGAGATGTTGTGATGCGCATAAAGCCTTTGTACACTGCCGAGAAGAATATCCCAGCAGCAATATCAACAAAGAATGACAGCAGATTATCACTGTGATACAACATCTGGATAAGGCTTTGGAAAAAGTACAGGCCTGCACACAGGAGAAACACCTATCTTGTCTACATTATAGCAAAAAACACAAAGCCAAAAATCTTTGAACCGCTCATCAAAAGGTGAACAAAACAATCCTTAATCAGTCAATTTATGTTATACGGTAATTATTGTACTTTTCTTAATCAGCAAAAAAAATTGATTTAAAAAAAATCTTTCTCTTGTAACCTTTAGTCTTTTTAACTGAATCCACAAGCCTTGCTTGCGTGCAGCGAACTCTGACAACCTTTACTGCGTCTCCCTACCATGGGAAATTAAGCCAAAAATTGTGTCCCCCTTATCGGAAGGCACCTGACAGACACTGTGTGTGTGCGTGTATGTGTGTGTGTGTGTGTGTGTGTGTGTGTGTGTGTGTGTGTGTGTGTGTGTGTGTGTGTGTGTGTGTGCGGTGCATAAAGCCCTATTCAAGCAAACCCAGCTGACCCTGGCTCTTAGCGGTGCTCTCTCTCTTGGCAGAGTAGAATGGCTTCCCTACGGATGTCTTATTCTCAACAGGAAACAGCAAAGCTTGCCGTGCTCTCTGCATACAAATAACACCCGGGCACCACTAAAACATAGATGTGCTGCTAGATCTGCTGCTACGAAATGCCGAAAAAAGGTGCAGGGAAAGAAAAAGAGGTGATATTCTGGTGATGGCCTAATGGAAGAAGCGTGCAGGGCATGAGAGAGATCCCCTGTCTGAGATGCAGCCATGCTGAAGTCACTCTCAACATAGCTCTTTTCTCTGACAGGAACCGACAGTGGTTTGGAGCACTACTCTAAACAGTTTTTCTTTCGGCGGGGCATCAACAAGGGACTTTTAGTGTTGATAAATTAGAATGAACTAACCTGGAATTCATCCCAAAGACAAGTTATTATAAGAAAAGCTCTCAAAGACTTGGGAGTTTGGGTGCCTTAAAGGAGTAGTTCACCCAAAAAAGGTCTTACCTTCTATCAATTACACACCCCATGAAGCATTGAATGCATGGAGAATTTAGTTTTTATCGCATTCTTAAGCTAATAATTTGATGACTGGCAGAAATATGCTAATGTCTCCGGTAGGAGACTCAAATTACCTACATTTGAGTCTCCGCTCATCAAATTATTGGCTTAGGAATGCGATAAAAACAAAAAAGTTTTCATAAATTCAGTGCTTCATGGGATGTGTCATTGAAAGAAAATAAGTCATTTTTGGGGTGAATTACTCCTTTAATGCTCCCCAGTACGCATGACAATATGGAGTTGGCAGCTTTATTTATTATTTTTATTATCTTTATTCAAAAGACTAAAGCTCTGAAATGGAAAAGGCCATTAACCTTAATACAAGACTCATAATTCACCATTCACACACACACACACACACACACACACACACACACACACACACACACACACACACACACACACACACACACACACACACACACACACACACACACACACACACACACACAAAAGAGGGGATTCAGCTTACTTTATGAGCTGAAAGAATACCCGACTACCACTTATCTAACGCTTTCCCTCGAATATAAATAAATCAGGACAGAAGACAAAACAAAGGTCAGCCAGGGAGTCAAACTGATTCAGGCAGGGGCTCTCAGAGAGCGATAGAGAGAGAGAGATAGAGAAAGGTGACTTGTCGTGCCGTGGAGAGACGAGCAGGGCTTCCAGTGACGCTGCTCCTAGGGCCATAGTCTGACATGCTTAACCCATTCAATCCGGGAACACGTCTGTGTCATTTTAGATTTCATTGGCTATTCAAAAATAGCAGATATACAAGCTCATAGTGCGGCACCGAGTGCCGCGCTATGAGCTCGTAGATAGTTATGAGCTCGTAGATTTGGCCGCGGACCCCCATCTCAAAATATGTTGTTTCAGGGACCCCCAGAAGCACAGATCAGAGTTAAAAATGTTCGCTTTAAAACAAGATTTGCACAAATATTTCAAGATTTTTCATTTTTTTCGCATGAGCTTGTAGATTTGCTATTTTTTAATAGCCAAAGTATAAAATAATGGTTAAAGTGGTTACACAGATGTGTTCCCGGTTCTAATGGGTTAAGTGCTCGCCACTTGGTTTTCCTTTAATGAGCAACGATTGGCGGAAAGCACAGAGGCACTATCCACCGACGTCGACCAGCGAGTCACCGATGTTGGCACCGATGTTGGCACCGATGTTGGCACCGATGAGACGTCTTAGGCTTATTTACGAATTCCCTGTGGGAAAAGTCTTGAGCGCTGTGTGAAATGGACAGAATGGCTAATGAATAATAGATTCATAAATGAACACTGCCTGAAGCGGCTCTGTCACTCTAACATCCCTTTAAATGAAGCTGAATGAAATGCACCTTGAGAGAACTTTTTCCCAAAGCTCACGCTACAAATCTCGATTTCATTGATTCCAGTATGAATAATGCCAAAGAATTAATGGCCTCCTTGCCACTTAAACAAATAGGCCTAAGTCAGCCAACCATGTATGCTATGTGACAATGTGTAAGGGACCATGATGACTGCATAGGGACCAACCAGGCTATTAGAGGGATAATTCTCTGGCCTGTCAACTTCTGCATGTTATATTACACATTGGGCACTGCTTTGGAAAGAAAAGATCAAAACAAAAAATTCAGTTGAGTTCCTTGCAAGTTCAATTGCAATGGTTTCGAGATAGACAACACTGTCTCTCTTTAGCATTGCATACACCGGCTACAGCAGTCGTTTAGTTTTGCAGTGCAGAAGAACTACAGTAGCTTCACGCTGTACATTTATATGGTAAAGTTTGCTATTTGCCTCGCCTTGTGTAGCGATTCTGTTCCGTCTCCAGCACGCTGCTTGGCTGGCATAGCACACTGTTTGAGTGGGAGAGAAGAACAGATTCTGCCTGCCAGGCTGCTAGGACTGCTGCTTCCTGTCTAGACACACCCAGGGTGTCAGAGCTGAAACATTTGTCAGTGGGGGTAGCAATTAAGAGATGCGCTCTGACAGATGTATAGCCACCATTAGCATCAAGCTGCCAATTTTCCAAGGAGTCAGCAGATGGAGGAAAATTCAATAAACAAAGGGAATATTAGCAGGTGGATGAAGACATCAACAGACTCTGGGATGTCTTCAAATTCCTTTATGATGGACTGGAGAAAAAACAACACAATTGCTATGACCAGTTTAATTGATCATTGCCTTAATATATTGTATACATAATATATAGAGCAGCAGTGACTCAGGGGTAGAGTGGCCAGTAGAGTGGCCGGATGTTCGATCCCGGGCTCCCCCAGAGTTAGTGTCGGAGTGTCCTTGAGCAAGATGATGAACCCCTAATTGCTCCCGATTAGCAGGTTGGTGCCTTGCATGGTTTCCTCCACCACCGGTGTATGAGTGTGTGTGTGAATGGGTGAACGTAATGCACAATCTATGTAAAGCGTGCTATATAAATGCACCATTTACCATTTATTATAAGTTTACAGCTCTCTCATTATGTCTCTGACCTGGCACACAGTGTCCTTTTGAGGACTGGTTGAACCTGTGCACCCATCTGTTGGCAAGAATCTTGTTCGCTGGTTGTCTGAGTGATGCAGCAGCGGCACTACCAGGAGAGCACAGCTGTCAGATGCTTCTATTATGTGAAGACTGAACTGTCCCCTTTATCTCCAGGAGGAAAAAGAGGGACTCTGGCTTCAGTTAACTGCAGAGTCCAAGCCCAATGAAATAATACGACAACAAGGGGATGCAATGACTTCCAACCGCATGATAAATACTTGATAATAAAGTGTGGTGACCCAGGGGTTTGTCACATTTCACTGTCCAATGAGAGGTAAACCAATAATAGCACCAGAGAACAAAACACACATCACTCCATGAACTGAAATACGGTAATCCACAGCTTTAGGGATTTTTGGTGACTAACTGTGTTATGACAGCGCAGTTAAAACACTTTGACCTTTGACATGAAGCCAACAACCCCAATTATTTCACAGAGGACAGTAAGTAAGCGCTATGATGACTAAGTACTTGTGCCAGCAGTGTTTTCTACCTACTTAAGAGCTACAGAGGTTAGGTCACAGGGTGGTTGGTTGTCGGGTCATTGAATAGTTCTTGCCTGCCTGGTAATTACTGAAAGGGCTGTGTGGATGTAATGAGTTTTCTGTTCTCTAAAGACAGGCATCTGTGTCCCTGAGGATAGAGGTCCTTCTGTAAAATAAATAATGACATGTCCATTACGTACTGTATGTGCTGTATCTAGCAATTACATGCTAATACAATCAATGAGGTCCAAACATAGTGTCAGAGTATGTAATGAGGACCAGCCCCTGTATAGAACTCCAGCCAACTGTGAGGCACATACAGTATAAGACTGTGTTGTACAGACTCACTAGAGGTTTAACTCTGATCGAAGTTTAATTTAGCTCTGTTATTACATGTCAGTGTCTTCTGGACAGATAGGCAAAATGATGGCTTCGGCACAGATTGCTTGCAAAATCGACTGCAGTCACTAGATTGTAATGGAATCCAACACAAACATGCTGCTGAAGCCTGATTTATGCTTCGGTGACAACGTGCCATGTGACAAACATAACATTATACTTTGCCGCATTCTGAGAAAGCAGCGAGGTTCAATGCATTGTCTATGGTGAGGAGCGACCACCACTTTCCCCACTTCGGCAGAAGGTCAAGCCAGCAAAAAGCGGAGCGGCAAAGTTGAGAAAAGTTCAACTTTGCCGCTGTCACTGTGAGGTGAAACAGAGCGTCAGGCAACCAGAAGAGTGCTGTGCTCTGAAGTAGATGTGGATTAGGACGGCGCACACACTCAATACCACTTGAGACAGTCAGAAATGGACTACTGCAAGGAAGTGCCAGTGGCTGCCAGCGCCAGTGGCTCAGGGGTAGAGTGGCCGGGTAGAGTGAACTGGAAACCGCAAGGTTCCCAGTTCGATGCCGGGCTGGGGCGCTCCCCCTTGAGCAAGACGCTGAACCCCTAATTGCTCCCGATGAGCAGGTTGGTGCCTTGCATGGTTTCCTCCGCCATCGGTGTATGAATGTGTGTGTGAATGGGTGAATGGCACAATCAATGTAAAGCGCTTTGGACAAAAGCGCTATAAATGCACCATTTACCATTTACCAAGTAGTGAAAGTTTTAAACTAGCAGTTGTAGATGTGAAATTAATGAAGATTGAGTACCTACATACTGTAGCATATTTCTTACCTGAAATGTATAAACAACCTCCAATTATATAGCATAGCGTCCCAAGACTTTTTTCTAGTCTAGTGGACCATACCGGTCATAGTGGAAGGGGTTTTACTGACTGACTTATTGAATATCTATTGATGAAATGCATGTTTCCAAAGAAGGGGGTATGGCATGCAGTCATAATCTTGAGTTTGTTTACTGCTGGAGCACCTGTAGACTCAGAGAGACAAAGATTGACCCTTTGTGCGTCCTTGCTTGAAGTTAATAATATTAATAAACCAGTGACGGTTGGGCACAGGCCTACTCGGGAACGACGGCCATTGGGAACACATGCCCCTCCGGTCATTCCCATTGTACTCGTTGTACCCGTTGTCAGAGTACCCGTTGTACCTGTCTGCCTGTGTCCCTCTTATGCCCATTTACTTCACTTCCTTGGGTCCATGCCGAGTTTGAACTCAATCGGTCAGGTTGTTCTCGAGATATGTGAATAAAACATTAAGGTTCATAACTCATACACTGTTAACAACAGTTCCATTTGTTCCATGTGTACACACTCTGAGATAACTCCAAGTGGGGATCCTTGAAATTAAAAAGGTTGAGAGTCACGGGTCTACAGCAGGGTGTTTTGTTAATAAAGTAACAGAGAATACCAGCACTCACGGACCTGTCCTTAAGGTACTTTTATTGATACGTTGTCTTGGTAAACAACGTACACGTTTCTGCAAGGCTTGACACTGCAACGTGTGTAAATGGATTCTCTGTTATAGTGGAGCGGCTAAATGCTTTTTATTGGCAGAATCTTTCAGTTGATGATAAAAGCGTGAAAATTGGCATGAGCAGTCTCCATGGGTCACTTGACAAGAAAATTGTCCGAGGCAGTTGTAATTTCAAGATGGCGGCCATTTTTCAAGATGGCCGATACCTTAGTGAGCAGTTAAGTGATATGATGGTTTATTTGGTGATACAAGCATGAAAATTGGCATGAATAGTCTCTGTGGGTCACTTGACAATAGGCCACCCACAGCTACTTAACATTTCAACATGGCGGCCATTTTTCAAGATGGCCAACACTTTAGTGGAGCATTTAAGTTATATAATGGTTCATTTGGTGATACAAGCATGAACATTGGCATGAGCAGTCTCTGTGGGTCACTTGACAATAAGCCACCCACAGCTACTTGAAATTTCAATATGGCGGCCATTTTTCAAGATGGCCACCACCTTAGTGGAGCAGTTAAGCTTAAGATACAAGCATGAAAATTGCCATGAGGCGTCTCAAAAGGTCATTTGACAAGAAACCCCACAACCAACGCTTGAAATTTCAAGATGACTGCCGCCCGCCATGTGGATCTTTAAATGATACCTTTTCTCATAGAAATGTATTGGGTTCCTCAAAAAGCTCTGTCAAGAGAGGTTGTTTGACTGTGTTTTGTCTGACTACTCGCCCACGACCAGTCCAGTTTGGTAAAACCTGTCAGCAGTTGCCTCCCACCGGCATAGCTCTCAGGGTTCACTGAGGTACACAAGCTCCCTTACCACGACAAGGTAACAGTCACAAGGCCGGATTTATTTTTTATTTTTTAACAGCCATTACATGTGTCAAATAAATACTAAGAAATGGGGAAACAAAAAATATGACTAATAAATGAGCACAGTTGTGGTGCTGATTAGCACAGTTGTGGTGCTGAACGGACAGTGCTCCAAAATTATAATTGAGCAATGGCTAATACTGAATGGCAGTAGCCACGGAACCATGACAAACTATACTAAGGAACTAAACTGAAAATATGCTTCACCGTTACGTATGGCAGTGGAAGGCAGTGGAAGCAATGTTACAAAGTAACAACTGAAAATTACACACTAATAGACTGGTGACAAAGTAAAACATGATGCACTGATGTGGCGAGGGGAAGCCGAGCCATAGGCTTACACTTGAAAACACAGAGGACAACGGGGAATAACTCTGGCAAAATAAACATGCAAATAGGTTCTAGCAGGGGCAACTATATAGGCATGTGCAACTGAGTCCATATCTGAAGCACTTACTGTACACCTTCCAGTACATGCCTTGGTGCACCCACATTTGGTCAACTCCCAACAACTCTCCGCAATAGGTGGAAGTGGAGTCCAGAAGACTTTCCACTTCTCGTCCTGTTCCACCCATCCCCAGTCAGATGGCTCGGCATTTGTGGATGTCGCTTCAATGCCTGTCCCCACACGTATCCAGCCTCATAAGAAGCACGTTTGGCATGCTCTTTGAGTGCTGCTTGAGTTGGTGGGATCAAGTCATAATGTCTTTGCTTTCTGGCAAAGAGATCAAGATGTAGATGCTCTCTTTTGGGCCCTTTCCAGCTCTGTGATGTTGAACCTAAGTTTACAGCTTAAATTATATTTTGCTCTGTTTCTTGTCAATGTGCTTTCTATGCCATCACCTTCATCTAGTCGGGTTAGACTAAGTAAGATAGGTAGAGCATTGATCTTATGAAATAATGGAACATTTCTTGCAATGGTATCATAACCAGTACGATCGTGCTCTCTGTTGAATAAACTCGGCTGAATGAGTTTTTCCTTGGTGACCTGCTGACAAATGAAACATCTGTCCCAGTTAGTTTTCTCAACTGTTATGATGGCTTCTGCCATGTCTGCAGCATAGGCAGAGGCCGAGGGTTTATCCTTTTACCACCTTTTACCAAGCACTTTGATGTATGGGATACAACTAAGTTCGTGCCTTAACCCTACACCTAGTCCGATCGTTCATCCAATGCCATTTAAATCCTGTGCGATCTGTACACCATCCGGTTAACTAAAACCCCATTAACCTTGGCTCGGCTCTCCCGCGCTGGCACAACCTGTCAATTCAGGTGCGGCTATCTAATTGTTTTGGGGTAAATTAGACAGCATTTGGGGTACTAACTTTCAATTAGCTGACATTGAACCCCACTCTGAGTTTAACAGCAGTGATATATCACCAGTGTGCCCTGGTAGTGCGGATATTCACTCTTATCTAATCTATCTATGATCAACAAATCAACACAACTGTATTGTGATGTGTTAAAAGTTGTTCTTTAGCATAATAACAATAATCGTATAATTGTCCTTAATGAAAAAAAACATACATTTCTATGAGAAAATGTATCTTTTGAGGATCCAGGGGGCGGCCATCTTGAAAATAGAAATTTCAAGTGGATGTGAGTGTTTTCTTGTCAAGCAACCCTTAGAAACTGCTCATGCCAATTGTAATGCCTGTATCAACAAATAAACCATTATATAACTTAATTGCTCCACTAAAGTGTTGGCCATCTTGACAAATGGCCGCCATCTTGAAATTTCAAGTAGCTGTGGGTGGCCTATTGTCAAGTGACCCACAGAGACTACTCATGCCAATTTTCATGCTTGTATCACCAAATAAACCATTATATAACTTAATTGCTCCACTAAAGTGTTGGCCATCTTGAAAAATGGCCGCCATCTTGGAAATTCAAGTAGCTGTGGGTGGTCTATTGTCAAGTGACCCACAGAGACTGCTCATGCCAATTTTCATGCTTGTATCACCAAATAAACCATCATATCACTTAACTGCCCACTAAGGTGTCGGCCATCTTGAAAAATGGCCGCCATCTTGAAATTACAACTGCCTCGGACAATTTTCTTGTCAAGTGACCCGTGGAGACTGCTCATGCCAATTTTCACGCTTTTATCATAAATTGAAAGATCGTAGCACTTAGCTGCTCCGCTATTATTAAAGCAACTCTTCTAGACTGTGCACTCGGTAAGAAACCTCAGTATCTTGAAACGAGTTGGAGTCGTGCTCGCATACTTTGTGTACACATGTATAAAATAAAATTTCGATTTATGTTCATGTAAAGTAATGCTAAAATAAAGCTATAGGGAGAGGCAGGCAGCAATCGCACAGATGAAGCTGCTTCAGAAATGCCTTGGGGCAGACCGCCCAGGCCGAAACATCACTGAGCACTTGGGGAGCAGGGTTGCACAACCGGGCGATCATATGTTATAACCCTCATGGAATCAAGCAGATGTCTGCTTTTGGAAGAGGAGGTAATGATTCCTACCAAAAAGCAGTGGTCTGGGGTTCATTAAGTTACAAGCTTAATTGTGGCTGCAGAGAGGAATGCTGCTGGCAAAAAAACATGTTTGAAATGAAAACTAAATTCATGTTATATGTTTTAAAAGATGAGAACATTATTAAATGCCTGCAAGGGTATAAACTTTGTGACAGTGATATATTTATAGCTAATATCCGAAATACTAGACCGGAGCCTTTTGGGCCTGTTGGGCACAGGCCTACTCGGGAAAGATGCCTGTTGAGAACGCATACCCCCCCGGCTAGGCAATACCTGCAATATATTAACTTTCCGACCGTCAGTACTATGTATGATGTCATATTGATGACATCATGGTACTCCATTATGAGGATTTCCGGATTTATCAATATTTGATCCAACCGACAAGTCGGCATATCACTCCCTCAGTTCCTCGGTGAGACGCACACTGTGTTTGAAGTTGATCAGTCCTCGAGAAACGTGGACACACACACACGCACAGAGATTTCATTTATAGAACTTAACCCATTAAGACCTGAGGCCGATTCTACGAATGTCTTCTAAATCCCAACAGTATTCTGAAAAAAAAAAAGTTTCTATATCAGTGGTGCTCAAACTTGTCAATGACCCCCAAAATTATATTTATTTGGCCGCCGACCCCCTTCTCAAAATATTTTGTTCCAGGGACCCCCAGAAACTATCCTAAAGATTTTAGTTAAAAATGTTCCTTGACCTTTGACCACCTAATCAGTTCATCCTTGAGTTCCAAGTGGACGTTTGTACCAAATATCATGAAATTCCCTCAAGACATTGTTTAGGTATTTAGGATACAGGGACCTTGATCTATGACCACCTTCTTCTCAGTTCATTGAGGCCAAGTGGAGATTTGAAGGTGTTCCTGGGATGTCATGTTCACACGGTTGGGATGTCTATGTGGATGGACGGATGGACAGACGGTCTGACAGTTGGTCGGACTGACAACCAGAAAACATAATGCCTCTGGGCAAAGCTGTCCGCTGGTGGAGGCTTAAAAAGGGTCCAGCACTATTTATGGTCAGAAAGGACACAACATGGTTCACAGGTTTCCATTTATGACAGTCCCTGTTCCCCACAGCCTGTATCTGTGGTCAGGATGAACTAGGCCTGCCTAGTCTTGTTAAAATATGCCACCTATTACTGTGGACAACAGATTAACTCATTAAATCACAGTGGGACATTTTTAATTGATTTTCCTATTGCTTTGCCTTGACCTGGGTAAGGGATCGAGGGATGAAAAATGTATTGAACAATGGGCCAAGGAAACCTACAGTATGTATTTAACTCCATTACTCTATACTATTGTCACTGGAAAACTAGGTGACACACAAATGTGTCATTGCATTTCATCAAGAGGCCAAAAACTTGAATGTTTTAACATAGCATTTGGAGGAGAGGTGGAAGACAACATTTTCAGGCATATGATAGCATATAGCATAATATCAAATTATGCAAATAAAATGAATATCTGCCCTGTCTGTCAAATTACAGATCCAGATACTGCATAAATCCACCCAGCCTTACTGGTAACCATGAACAACGTGAACAACCAGCCAGGCCCGACAACGCTTATGGAGAGAGAAATGCTGGAGAACGGAGGACGCAGACGCAGTATCATGCTGTCATACTCCATTAGCACACATTCTGGGCCCTATTTGGGGATTGGCGAGAGGTGTGCAGCCAACGGGTAAATTGACAATTTCTAGAGGCAAAGTGGCGTGTTTTCCTCCGCCTGCGCGTATTTGGTATTTTGAGGACTCACCGTGTGCCCGGTGTGGAAGGAGAGGTGCAATAGAGTAGACGGTGTGTCATTTGCAAATCAGCAGCACAATGCAGCTTTGGGTTCAAGAGGACCACAATTTTGACGCCCGCCTGCTTGGACCAGGTCCACCGGCATACAGTATAGCGAGGCGCAAACTTGTCCATAGCTGTTTTTGGCACAGGATAGTTGGCAGAGGCAAAACCCTTATCGTCTCCAGAATCAAACAGACTAGCTTTATATGTGATGCTTGTCTGTTTCACTTTAAAAGTGTATGATTCCCTCAAGAAGCAACATAATTTATCATGCATTTTTCTAACCCACACGTGACAATGGTTAAATGCTTGTAACGAACAAAACTGTTGTGCATCACACAGAATATAATGAAGGCATAATATACGCAACAAGTGTCTCCTTCATAAAAATGTATGAACAAAACAGATTATTGAATATACTGCCTGGTTCTGTTTGGCAGACCGCCGGACATCGTTGAATCGTTTCAGGTTTTATGTAGTATTTAAAACAGGGAGCAGACACGTATACGGATAGAGAATCCAGTGGACTTTCAGTAGACTTTTGCCTTTCATAGTCCAGTGTACATACTCAGAGTGACATTGCTCATGGACAGGTATGCACAAAAATGTCTGCTGCATGCTCAGAGTCCGCTATAAAACTTTGCATCTCATGTGGATGGAAATGTTCATATATACTGTACCCAAAGTGGACCGTGAGCAGACGTTCGCCTAGGCCGACATTTTGTGGATATCCATCTGCCTGGTTTATATGGCAAATATAAATTGGGCTTATTTGGGTTTAACCCATTAAGACCTGGAACGCATCATGTGTCACTTTTTGACTTTTTGAAAAAAGCATTTTACACTTTGGCTATTCAAAAATAGCAGATTTAAAAGCTTGTAGCTTGTAGATCTGCTATTTATGAAACGCGTGAACATGTGTGCACATCTTTGAATATTATATTCTTTTAAAGCGAACATCTTAACTCAAATCTTTGCTTCCGGGGGTCCCTGGAACAACATATTTTGAGATGGGGGTCCGCGGCCAAATACATATCATTTTGGGGGTCCTTGACATGAAAAAGTTTGAGCACCACTGATATAGAAACATTCGTTTTTCAGAATATTGTTGGGATTTAGAAGACATTTGTAGAATCGGCTTCAGGTCTTATTGGTTAAATGAAAAACATAACTTATAGGCCTCCGCCATACTGTGCTTCACGCCTGTTCGCTTTCCCAAAAAGTAGCACCCTCAATTTCTGGGTGGAAGAGAGACAGAACAACTCACTTGTACTGTGCCTGGAAGTGCTCCTGGACAAAGCTATGGCGCACACCGGCCTGCTGGGACCGTGGCAGCGACGGGTCAGCGGACAGTGTCTCCTCAACTCCACCAGGACCCTGCAACAGAGGATAGAACATCCAGAAATACAAAAAATACAAGCGAATCTGCTTCAAACGGTTGCTCTGGAGGAGTTCCCTACCAAACCTTTTATTTGAGGATAATAGCATAACGATTCCAAACTGCTGAGCTCATCGTCGTCATTAGCACGAGCGGAAATGGATACAATGACAACATGGCTATAACGTAGAGAAGTTTAGTGAAGGTATAGGTGGAAAATTGCTCTGCACATTTTTGCTTGATCTAAGCAAAACAAAAAAAGATATTAAAACGCTACAGGAAATATTGACCTAAACATAAACCCCTGGGATGTTTTTCTCTATAATCTTCTATCTGCTCACCTAAGAGACTGAAGCCGGCCTTGGACAAAGATAAGAGGAGAAAAGAAAAAGCTGACAAACTAACTGGGACCGATCAGTGAGATACTTACAAAGTAAATAAATAAATAAAACATTACGTGGGACTGCACATTGGGTCTGTCAGATGCTGTTAGGTAATGAACAAAGAAACAACAAACAAACTGAACAGTCTTCCTTCCTCAGCACTAAATTGAGGCAAATAAGATGCATTAATTTCACATTCAGGGCATTGATTTCCCCTCAGGGTGTGGGCCTACGACAGTCTGTAAAGATGTTTAGCAAGGTCTGACAAGTTATTGCACCTGAGTTGGTGTAAAGGCAGCAACGGACACAGTACGACCTCATCAGCCCAAGTCTAACCTCAGCCCCTCTCTCGTTGTTCTATCAGGGTCATAGACATTTCATGGAAGCGTCTTAACCCTTGACATGAGCATAATACGGGTCATGTGCATGGGATGGATTGACAGTATAGGCCGTGACATGTACATGACTGCATGCATTAAATCAGTGTTTCTCAAGTGGTACAGAGGCACTAGAGGGTAAGTAATTAGCCTTGGGAACCAACGGGTGCCCCACAGGTCAGGAGCCTATCTCCTATTTCCTTAGCGCGAAGCAGCATGATGTACAAGTACACCCTCGGGACATGATGGTAGTACTGTATGTAGCAGCGACTTACGCCTAATCCAACCCTTGATGCTGAGTGCCAAGCAGGGAGGTATTGGCATTTTCTTTTAATAGTTTTTGGTATGACATTGTTGCTGCTATTTTTACTGCCTCATCCCACTGCTATTTTTACCTCACACCTTATGCATCATGCACCTTGTATGTGTATATATACAGTATATGTACTGTATACTGTATGCCTTATGTATTTCACACTGCCATGCTGATATCTGATCTTCTCTTCTTCTGTATCATCATCAAATGTCCAGATTAGTGTCATGCAGCTTCTTTTTTTTTAAGTTTTCTCTTTCTCATTTAACCTTTCTTGAAACTGCAATGATGGTGCCTGTATGACAAATAATTTCACCCAATTGTTTGCAAGAGGAAAAATGTGATGTGACAATAAAGTTGAGATGAGTTGAATTGAATGAAGACCTAACAACCTCCAAAAACGCATCTCCTCATAGTATTATAGACTAGAGCATTAAAAATTAAGCATTTCCCATTAGCTGTTGCTGTGTTACTATAACTGTAAGTCTGTTACCACTGGGAGAATTAAAAATGTCATCCTCAGCAGCCATAAATTCCACTCCACATCGGCTAAAAGCATATGGATATCGATACAATTGCATGGCTTGAAAGGGTGAGTGACATTTTGGAGCCTGCCCTAAAAAACACACATTTTCAAACCTGTAAGAATTTGTTTAGAAAGAAGTAGATAGAATTAAGGTGTGTGACTGCCATCATACCCCTCCCCTTACTTTCATTTGTCAGAGTTGGCAACCGTAGCTGTTAAAACAAACCCCAGGAACACTCTTGAGAACGATAATGAGCAATCACATAGCGATTGGATATGTTTTCACATCATTGACACTGCAGTGTTGATAAATGCCCTTTTCATTGACTGAGTGGTTCTTAAAAGGCCATTTTGGTAAACAAGGTCTTTGTTAACAGTCCTCCGTTTGCATGTTATCAACATCGCAAGAGCACCTTGCAAAAGTCAGCCACTTGCAAATGCATTAAGCCATCTTAGAGTTTCAGCCCTGCTTTAGCAACCGCTTGATGGAGTCAGATGGAAGTGTGCTCTCCAAGCCTCGTCTATTTACCTTGTCTCTCTCTCCATTCCCATCTCTCTCTCACACACACACACACACACACACACACACACACACACACACACACACACACACACACACACACACACACACACACACACACACACACACACACACACACACACACACACACACACACACACACACACACACTATGTTTACTATAGTTCTAATCTCTAACAGTGCTCCTTGTCCCATACTGGCTACTGCTGTTCCCAGGCCAGCAGCTCGACCATGACCGCTCACAATTGAAGCTTAAAAGAGGTTTAGAATTTCTAGGGGCCAGAGGAAAGTGTGCATGTGCGTGTGTTTGAGAATTTAAGGGAGAAAGAGAGAGAGAGAGAGAGAGAGAGAGAGAGAGAGAGAGAGAGAGAGAGAGAGAGAGAGAGAACAAGAGGGAGCGAGAGAAAGAAGGAGAGAGAAAACTACAGGTTGTTTCTCTGCAGCCCAATGCCACCTCCAGCCCTCGGTGGGGGTTTATTCTTACAAATGCATTTTAGCTCTGTAAGGGTATGACCGAAACCTGACCACCCCCCGTGCACTGTGCTCCATCGAGCACACAAAGACAAACACGCCCTCCTCTCTCACTCTTTTCTGTTTGCACATCAGCCATTCCCTTATGTGTTCCAGTTTCAGGAAACATCCGCCAGTTCTGTTACATAGCGGGGGATTCAACTCTTGCACTTGGCTAAGGTCAAATGAAGAAGGTGAAGGCATTGATAGTTGAAAGTTCAGCAGTGCACTCCCTCACAGTAGTTGCATAAAGCTCACCAGGTTCTTACTCATGCATTTCACTCCCTCTTTCTCCGAGCTAACACATTCCAGGGCTATCTATCTCTGTGGTAAAAGATAACATGCTATAACAACATTCAGGCCAATGAGTCCAGAGACAGAGTTGGTCTTATCGACTCTAAGAACTCCCTGGCCAGCTCTGGCTCTGTCCATAGACTGCCAGGCATCAGCACTGCAAGTGTGCAAAGTGCTTGGAGACATGGACATTAAATGCGGTGAAACACCGGGCCAGGTTACACGGCCGTCTGACATGCGGCCCCGATAAGGCCTCAGTCATCTAAATGATCGTCGTCACTTAGATAGCTACTCCCACGCAATGAGCTGTGACATGGCGATCACTCAGAGGAAAATCATTTTACAGGTTGTTCTCTCAGCAACGCACTGTTAAAAGGGATCCGTCTCCAGAGAGGTCCCACACGGCACACGCCGGTCTGAAATTGAGATGCTATCTTTGAAATTGGTGGTCAGGAAAATATGCAGACTTCAAAACCGATACAACGGTAAAAGTAAACAGGCAGGCAGCAGGAGGTTGGGGGGCGTGGGGTATACGGGCGGGGCGGGGGTGTAGCGTTGAAACACTATTTTTAGAGTCAGCCTGCCAGACTAGTCTATTGCTGCTACAGGGGGAAGAAAATGGAAGAAAGTACTGCATTAGGCGATAAATGTCGTGTCCTTCCAGTGTGTATGTAAACTTAAAACCTTTGGGAACGAAGGTTCTCTGTGAGGTATGCAGTATGTACAAAATGCAAACCCACTGACACACCGTATCCTTAACCATCATCATCATCATCAGTCAAAAATAATGAACGCTGACACTACTACTAGATAAATTGATCTTCCTTAAGTGCAGTACCATATGTCAATGATAAACAGATTATCCTACCTCCTTGAAATGCAAATGTGAATCTACACCAAAAGTACTGTAGGCCTATATCACAGAGTACAACGTCAATCAGTTGGCAGTGTTTCATGCATCACGGTTTGGTTTTGAGCACAGCATGAGATGTGTTAGAATCAGTACTACCACAGTACGGGGCATTTAGAGCCTGACAGTGCTGTCTCCATCAAATTAATCTACAGGGTGGTCCCTGGAACTGTCAGTTGGAGCAAACATCTTTTAAGCCGCGGGTAACGATGTCAAGGGTGAACTTATCCCTGGCTGCGTGGTGGAGATAAGATAAACTTGATCGATCAGCAGGATTTTGTTCTCAACCACAATTGGAGCCATTCAAGTCTGAAACACTGAGGAACATAAGGCAGCCACTGCCAAATATAGAACTCATCAAGTAGACGGAGACGCGCAACGGCTAATATCCAAGATATGGTAAGCCACAAAATTGTCTACCTCTGCTTAAACCGTAAGCCACAATGCCTTTGGAGGAGAGGAGTCTGCAGTGGTCCCCAGGCAGGAGGAGAAAATTAAAACTGAAATCCCTCACCCTGGCACCTAGAGCGCTGTAATTGATTTACAGGATTTAGATAAATGACAAAGATACAGTGGTGTGCCACTGAGTGGAGGGCTGGACTCCTGGCCACCGCCTCAGCACTGTCAGCAGGAGGCCAGAGTTCATTTATTGTGATTTCTGAGGTAACTGAGGGAAGGGGAGAACAAAAGAGAGAGAGAGAGAGAGAGAGCGAGCGACAGAGAGAGAGAGAGAAATAATGGCACATCTTTGTTGGGCAAAATATTGAGCAGTCGCCCAAAAAGAGTCATCATTCTCCCTGACCAGTGGAGCATTGAAGACAGTTATGAGGGCAATTAAAGCAGAACAACACAGAGTTTTAGGCATTGAAATATTTCCTTCGTACGCCCAGCTCCCTAATCTGGGATGTCAAACCGGTTCTTTAGAGAAGGTTGGAACAGATTTGGGAGGATTTTCTTTTGTTGGTTGATTTCTTTTGGTTTTGATCTTTGGAATATAAAGATCCCTTGATGCCACAATCCAGACAAAAGCTGCCCATGTCTCCCCTTCACTTTCATAAGAGCAATTCCAGATTGTGCACCAGCATGACATAATGCATGGATTTCCTACTGTCTTATTGGTTCTCTGGCGTCTAGCTTTTGGTTAGAAAAGCTGCTCCCCTAAAAGATTCACGTCCAGCCATTATTAGTAAGCTGCATAAGTGTAGAAAATCTAGATAAGTAAAGTGTGATGAAACAAGATGCTGCTATACATCAAGAGCTCAACGCTGGAGGCTCTGCTTTAAGGACTTTCCCACGCCGAGATCGATGTTAGCTTGCCAAGGAAACAGTGTTGCTAGTAGCACATATGCTGCTCACTGACACCCCTCACTAACATTTACCCGTAACTCCAGGAGATGCAGAGACTGATGAACACATTTGTGACGAGTCTCTGTAGGTGACCGCTGATTCCGGGGTCATCCGTCTTTCAACACGTCGAGAGCCTGAAATCACACAGATTTAACCGTGCGGGCCGCCGTCTTCAATAATTCACCGAGACATCACTGGGAGTGATTCATCTCTAGTACAGAAACTTGAGCACTTTCACTCCATTGTGGTGAAATTCCAGCAAGATGTCCACACCCCCCCACCCTCCAATCCTCACGGACCACCTGTCTCATCCTGATGGGTTTTCGGGGACGGGGTGCAGGGTGCGGGGTGAGGGGGGGGTGGTCGTAAAGGGGGACGAGTTTTCCCAGTAATGGCCCTGATGTGAATAATTTAACAGAGCCGTGGAAACACAGCGATGGACGTGTGCCGGCTGAGAAAGAGCACTATAGAGGAGTGATTGAGAACAAGGGAATACAGTGTGTGAGGAGAGAGGGAGAGAGAGAGAAGAGAGAAGAGAGAGTTTGAGAGATAGATAGAGAGATGACAGAAAGAGGAAAGTAGAGAGAGATAAATAGGCCAGATACAGATGTAAAAAATACTATTTGTATATGTGTGAGTGAAGAAGTGTGACATACAGTAGATAGATAGATGGACAGTGTGTGTGTGTGTGTGTGTGTGTGTGTGTGCGCGCGTGCGTGCGTGCGTGCGTGCGTGTGTGTAGGGTGGGGGTTGTTGAGTAAGTGAATGAGTGAAGTGTAGTACACATGGCTGACATGTGGAGTTGTGATGAATAATGGACCGTCACTCTGTGTGTGTGTGTGTGTGTGTGTGTGTGTGTGTGTGTGTGTGTGTGTGTGTGTGTGTGTGTGTGTGTGTGTGTGTGTGTGTGTGTGTGTGTGTGTGTGTGTGTGTGTGTGTGTGTGTGTGTGTGCGTGCGTGTGCACGCGCGTGTGTGTGTGTGTGTGTGCTGCCACGTGTACACCTCTCTATAAATAGTCCCAATAATGCCGAAGGTGGATTTGTGGAGGCCGCTTTTTGCCCAATCCTTCACTCCATCACCTCACTCTGGGTGGGGGAGTTCACATGTGGGGGCCAAGCTCTAGTGTCTCGTTGACCATTTCAGCCGACCCACCTCAGTGGTGCACCAGCCATGTGACTGCCATGTTTGAGGCATGGTAATTTAACCCAGGGGCGCCAGAGATTTGGGAGGGGGGAGTATCTCAACATGTGATATCAGTCCAACTAGTCATACAGTATCTGTAATCCAGTAAATTTTACATAGCTAACTCCCACATATAACATCATTGTGAAGTACAGTAAAAACACTGTTACATTATGTCTGAGAAACAGATGTATGAGCGGCCCTAGCTCCAATGATAAAATGTACTGTAGCTAGTGCAGGTAGTACAGGAAGCACTGCTCTCTCACACACTAGTTATGGGGTTTGATTAGACTCGAACCCACACCACCAGGGGGACTCGAACCCCACAAAGCTATTTTATACAACAAAAGGGACTCTAATCCACATAGTTATGGGACTTGAACCCACAACACTAGTTTAATTCTAACAACAACAAAAAACTAGGATTACAGTACTCAAACCCAAACACCAGGCTGAAGTGAAACCCACAAAACGATATGTTTACAGCTACAGTAGTAATGTGACTCACACACATATTGAGAACAATCAATGAGACTTTTACAACATGAACCACATAGCAGCGCCTGATTCTGGGCATGTTGTGAATATTTTTGAATTTGACGTACATCAAAGAGCTACTAGCTCCACTGAACTCTGCAATCTAAAAGGTTATAGGTCAGAATTCCAAATCAGTCAATGCTGACAGGATTATGACTAACAAGGTTGGGATATGATATTTCTGGCTAAAGAAGATTTTCCAGATTACATCATGTTTGACTCTTATCTTACATAAAGCCCTAGCTGCTGTTCACCATTCCAGAGCCAGTAGTATGGTGTCATTACTCTCATTGACCACAATACAGTTCAAAACTCCATACGTATTAGGTAAATATATGTGCTATTTACAATATTTGCTTTTTTACTTCTAAGGTAAACATATTACCCACTTTAACTCTGGCATACCAATTTTGGGCATGTCAGTATAGGTGAAAAGAAAATTTGAATAATTTCAGATACTGTACTTTAAATAAAAAATGTGTGTGTGTTTGGTTGGGTGGTTAATCAATTTCAAGAAGTCTGTTTGAGTTCATATCAGATTGTTTACAATAATTTTTAAATCAACAGGTTAATCTAAATTAATGAAAATAACAGTTAGTAGCATACCCACTGTGGTGTATCGCCACACTAATTTGCCAGAATTAAAGTGAGTTATGCATTGTCACATGACATGTCACAGTAGCATTTAGATGCATTTTGCATAGAAGCAAATTGGCTACATACACTCGTTGCTGTCCGGCAGGAACCAACTCAATTTTTACGCTTTTGCATTTTCTTTCCATAAATCAGTGCTACTGAACACCCTTTACGTCTGTGTGCTGGTAAAAAAAAATATTGAACCAATGAAAAGTATTAAAAAGTGCTTCTGACAAAAGCAGCTAACTCCATTGGATCCTCAAACTTTCTGCTAAACCAGCTAACTCCAGCAAAGGGGGGTGGAGTTAGCTGGTTTTGCTGACTCCAGGCTCCACCCCCTTTTGACCTCCAACCTCATTGTGAGCTTGGAGGTCCATTCAGCTGTTCTTATTAATGATAAACAAAACCTGCTCTTTTCAATTTTCGTTTTTTTTATTTTCGTTGTTGTTTTTTCATTTCCTGAAAAATGAACATTTTGGAGTTAGCTGGTTCCTGCCGGACAGCAGAGATATTCATAAATTGTGAAAATGTAGACTCTTCAAAAGGGATTGTTTGCTTTATTTTTTGGGTTCACAGGCAGTTATTGCATACAATAAGGCATCATCAATATGTTTATTCATATTTGAAGTGCATACACTTAAACACAGATGAATTAGAGCAGCAATTGAAGAGGAAAAAAAAAATCCAAAAGGTAAGCAGATATTTCTGTCATTATTAAAGTAAGGAGACCATTCAGATTGAGAATGAATCAGGGTTTCAAATGTTCAATGACCTTGTGAAATGCATAAAATTGGCTATAAAAGTTGCAACCAAAGTTTACTCAGGAGTTGGATAGACCTTGTCAGACAGTAAAACACTGATGACAGGGACCGGCACAACAATGCTTTAACCACATGAACGATGTCGGGCCTGTCGGCGAACGGGACGCATTGTGGAGGAGCTTGTAGATTGGTTATTTTCGGCAAAGAGATTTGGTGTAGTGGGAAAATAGGAGGGGACCAATTACAGACCCCTGGGGGACCCCGGTCAATGAAGTAAGTGATTAAGCACTTTCAAGCTGGCGTCCCTAATTTGGGCATGTCATTATAGTGGAAAATGTTTGAACATTCTCAAAAAGTGTACCAAACCCCCCCCCAGCAAATAACAGATTCAAAGCTCACAACAAGTCGAAGCGCTGTGAGCTTAAATGCTTAATAATTAAAGGAAAAACTACTTAAACTTGCATAGTCTTCAACTGTGCTGATGGTAAAGATATGACAACCTGTCCTGTAGATGTATCTACAGTACAACACATCATTCGCCCTCTGGCTCTAAGAGAAACCAAAGGGAATGGGCTCCACTCAGACACTGCTGCGCTTTGTGTCAGCTTCAATTGTTTATGTCGACTTCCCGCCCTTCAGTTCATCATAGCATGGCAGCAGACTCCATTCAACACTCAGGGACTTTATTTCATTTTGGACTGTGTTCTCTTTCAATTCTTTTTGAAAGGTCTAAATGTACGTCACAGTAAAAAACAACAACCTTCCAGAAAGCCTCATAATCTTGTCCTCTGAGAAAATGAAAATGAGGATATTAACATGACAATAGAAGGCTGTACAAAGTGAAAACAGCAATACGCTACATGGCTCCTTGTGGCATTATAACCGTTGATGGTTTCTCTGGCTGAGCATACTATTATAGTTCAGTGTTTTTTTCCCATAAATCAGTGCTATTGAACACCCTTTATCTGTGTGTTGATTAAAATATTGAACCACTGAAAAGTATTAAAAAGTGCTTCTGACAAAAGCAGGTAACTCCATTGGATCCTCAATCTTTCTGCTAAACCAGTTAAAGGGGAAATCCACCCATTTTCAATATTTAACTATGTCATTAATATAGCATAAAGGAGTTGTGTGGAAATAAGAAAAAAGTTCCCCCCTTTCTGTGTTGCCTTGAACTGGAGGATTGATTTTGGGTTTAACATTGCAAATTACAACATGATGAGTCATCATGTTGTAATTTGCAATGTTAAACCCACAATCAATCCTCCAGTTCAAGGCAACACAGAAAGGGGGGAACTTTTTTCTTATTTCCACACAACTCCTTTATGCTATATTAATGACATAGTTAAATATTGAAAATGGGTGGATTTCCCCTTTAACTCCACCAAAGGGGGGTGGAGTTAGCTGGTTTTGCTGACTCCAGGCTCCACCCCCTTTTGACCTCCAACCTCATTGTGAGCTTGGAGGTCCATTTAGCTGTTCTTATCAATGATGAACAAAGCCTCCTAATTCCACTTTTTGTTTTGTTTTTGTCATTTCCTGAAAAATGAACATTTTGGAGTTAGCTGGTTTCTGCAGGACAGCACAGATATGTGGTATGAATAGCAGAAAGTCTGATATCACTGCCACTAGAGCTAGAGGGCACTATCCCCCTGGGTCACAGACTAAACAAATCACCCGGCGATTTTACTCATATGGATATGAGGCATCAACTGGCGGTGAAAAAGTACTAATTTATCCAAAGGCAAAGTAAGACAAAATATATAATCTCCAAACACAGATGTTATCAAATGTACCGGTAACCCAATATCATAAACGACACAGAGTCACATACATGACAGAATCGCATGGCTGATTTGTTTACTTTTGGAACACAGTTCTTATATGACGTGATCTAAGATTTCTCTATGGGGAATTTCTATGGGGAAAAAAATCCATGACCCAGGGGGATAGTGCCCTCTAGTGTCATCAGTGACGTCAGGACTTCGGTACTCTATATATTTTATTAGGGTATATCAATTGCCTCTGTACAAAGTAGCGATATGGTAAATATAAATATGTTTTGTATAGTTGTACATATTGCATACATTATTGCATATTGCAATAATGTGTAGTTCACAAAATCCCAAGGCACAGATGGACTTGAATCTCAGAACACCAGCACATCATTTAGGAACCACTGCTGGAGTTTGTTTCTGCCAATGAAATTGGCCGTGGCAGGATTTCCATCATTATTAAACAAGACACAGTGGTGGGCCAGTAATGAAATCTAACTAGGCACAGAGGAAGCATTCATGGATTCATCATCAAGTCCAGATCTTGATGAAAGGGACTTCAACAAGAGAATGAAAAACGGAAGAATACAAAACAATGGATTAGAGCGACACCGAGGGACAGAGGGCGTGTGAAGAGTTTAGACCAAGATGAGAATCCATTATGGCCGGAGGGAGGTTCTATCCATGCACAGCTCAACACATTGTCTGACTCTAGATCAGAGAATGAATAAACCACATTAATCCTGGCTTCCCTATTTCGGGTATGTCATTATAAACAAAAAGTTAGAATCAAAAAATAATTAAATTAATTAATTTTAAATTAAATCCCCAAATAAATATCGAAATCTCAAATTGTCTAAAAATATAAAAAATAGCAATCTACAAGCTCAGAAACACGTTGCATAGCTATGCGTTATGAGTTTGTAGATTGGCTATTTTCGCTGTTCATCGTATAGCAAAGTATATAGGGCTTAAGTGGTAAAGTGTGACACCACTATGTAAGCCATCTGAGACCATACACAAGCAAGAAAGGTTACCATGGTGTTTTGTGTTGACTACCACCACAATGATTCATGTCTGCAAGGCAAAACTGAAGAAAACAGCAGAGGCTGTCAACCAAAGTGTTATGTGAATGATGTTGATGGTGGGAAAGTGTCAGACTGCAGTCACCTCAATCACAGTCTGGTTCTTCAACTCCCTGCAAATCCTCTGACTCGCATAAAAAGAAGGATTTGCAGACACCTGCTGCTGAGGCTGCATTGCTGAGTTCCCGTTCATTTCCATTTGGCCTTTGAATCCAGATAATGACACAGTGGTCACTTCAGAATGATGCCACAACGGGGATAGACCTTCATTGTGGGGGGGGGGGGGCAGTTAGGGGTTAAGTGTCTTGCTCAGGGACACTTCCACACATTGACTGGGCAAACCAGTGACCTTTCAATTCCCAGACGGCCTGTCTACCCACTCAACTACTGCTGCCTGACAACGTGACTGATGTACAGTACTCTAGGCCTGCTGGTTCTTCCAAACTTTTGGCTTTTTGGCTGTCTCAGTAAATCACTAGGTGGTTTTCACAGGCCCTGGTGAGTGGTGATGTCTTATAGACGGGTTTCCTGTTAGTAAACATGAGAGGATGCTGCGCGCGCAAGAGAGGGATTTGCATGCAATTTCTAAAGTGAGCCTATAGAGGGCGCCATTACCCGCAGCAGCTCTGGTCAAATGTCCATTCATAAAAAAATGGTCTTCACCGGGTTTAATGAAAGTAGATTAAATTATGCAGTTTGTAATATCTTGTTTACTCAATAAAAATGATTTGTCGGAAGTTGGATTTGTTTGTATATAATAGCAGCATTATGCCTATCTAAATCCCTAACACAACAACAGAGTGAAGGGCGCTTCCGGTTCGTTCTACCCGGGCATGTGCAGATTGCACATTCTACTCTGTGATGACGTCGCGCGGAAACCCGTCTATTAGACGTCTCATCTATCAACGGTTTCTTAGGACACAAAGGCTCAGTCTCATTAGCAAGGAAGCTACTTACTTAGATACAGTAGAATGTTTAGGAAAGGCTGCTTAGGACTGTCTCATTACAGTAACAACTATAAGAGTAGGATGCATTATGCATTAAATCCTTGATTTGTATTTGGAGGAAACATCAAGTTATTAGTTTGCGGTGTAGGATAAGGATATACCATGCAGTGAGGGCGGGCAATCCTTACATCATTTCTTATTTTTTTTATAAAATACAAAAACAACATACAAAGTCCAAAAACTCATCCACAGTTTGTTCATTGTATGTCTGTCAACTTTGTTCGTTGGAGTCAGTCAGTTCGTTTAATGTGAAAGGCTTGATTAGTGGGAATATTCAGCTGGTACTGTACATGTACGCTGATTTCCATGCAAACTAGAAGCACCATGTAGCGGTCACATGGCGCTACCATTTCAGGTTGTCTCAATTCATGTAACTTTTTGGATAAAAAGGTACAGTACCAAATGAAGCATGTTCCTAACTGAGCCACGGTAATACTGTAGGAAGCCGATGCTGATGAGAATAGCTCTCCCTCTTTCCATTGTGTCACAATAGTGTCCATTTACCACCACACTTAAAAATCCAGTGATTTTAGTATACATGTAGGCATTTGTAAGTACAGCGTAGTGTTATTTGTGTAAATTAAATCATTAATATAGTATGGAACTGGGACACAACACAAGAGTCCAATAGCCCTTGTACCCCTAAGCTGTGCTGCTCCTCACACCCAACTGAATCAAAGTGGTTGAACCGAGCGACTGAGCAACCAACTGACACACTGCCATCCTTAGAACCCTGTGCTCTCACAAGCAGGTCTAAGTGGGACTAATAAAACCTTATGTCCCCCAAACCTTACTCAACAACTGTCTGCAATGACTGATACTGTTTGCTAGCGATTTTCTCCAGTTTAACAGGCACAAATCACCTTTAGAACCATTTAAAGTTCTAGCTATGTAGGAGCAAATTATAACACCGATATTGCAATCCTTAGAGCCTCTCGCTAAAAAGTGTGTCCCTTTTTCAGCTGAATATAGTCATGATAGCAACAGAAACAGAATATAAAAGCACAAACACCAAAAGCCCAGTGGATACAATGTTCTTATATTGACACCATGTTTATCTACCCCTATTCAGTATGTCTTGTTTCTATGGAAATGCCAATGGCACAGGAAGAGAGATGTGGGTTGCTTTCTGTGTGTGTGTGTGTGTGTGTGTGTGTGTGTGTGTGTGTGTGTGTGTGTGTGTGTGTGTGTGGGGGGGGGGGGGGTTAAGCATCCCTCTTTGGACCGCCAAGTGTAGGCTTGGGAGCAATTTCTCTGGGTACTATTGTGGTTCTGACCCATTTTGTGGCTGAGTATGACTTTGTGAGATGAATCCTTAGTGTCTCCTGAGTGGATTTTTAGCCTGCCTTTAAGAGAGCAGCGGGAGACAGCGAGGGAGGAAAATTAATTCTAATGAAGGGAGGTCCGCCTCTCATGCTGATGAGCTTTATTACCGACCTGCTGCCTCTGCGGCTGATGATGATGATGATGATGATGATGACTCTGTGGTGGCAAGCAAGAGACTACACCCACACATGAGGATTAAATGACAACACACGCCAGGGAGACAAGCCACAATTTATGGTACCAACCAGTTAGGTAACAGGTTTATGGTAAGTTGTATAAAAAAGGCACTCATAAGCGGTGATAATCACATTAGGAGTTACAGTATATAGTAATACATAAATACTCTATCATATACGGTATATATTGTATAGTATAGTATGCCCTGATTGGGGCAAATGTTTCTATGCTATGCTGTTTCTTGGTATTTCATTCAGATTATTATTATTAAATTATTGCAGGATAACACATTCAACTTTGGTCTTACTTCGTTCTAAAATAATCCAACAGCTGTTTTTATCTTTTCAGTCAGCCTGGTTGGGAGCGTTTCATTTGGCACACTCTGAATCACTGCCAATCAGGGTGGATGGGGTGTGGGGGTACTTGCTTGTTTTGTTAAACCAGTCAGTCCTGTATTTTGAGCGTTTTGTAAGGATTTATTATTCTGATAATTTCACGAGATAAGCCATTACCCAACCCATATTTGATTGAATAACAAGCATGTTATTCTAATACTGAATTATTGTCCATGGGAACAAATTGAGGAAAAGTAAAAATAAATAAATAATAATAATGACAGTTTCACTGTGCTGCAAATGTGAACTCATCTAATTTTGAACGTGCTTTTTCAATACACTCTTTTCTCTTTCAATATGATTCAACCACAGCAAGGCACACAAAACACAAATAAATGAAATAACATTTACATTTCAAATTTCACTGTGTGAAAGAACTACTCTCATTGCTTTAGTACTACACAGCATAGTGACCTAGCTAGACCATGGCAAACGCAGTTTATAGAATGTCCTTTACCTAATCCTGTAAGCAGGGATGATACATTGCGGGTGTCTGGGGCATTCAGACAGAGAGAAGTTCATTGAGCCTGTGCCAGAGAGCAACCTCACTGACTACAAAAGAAAATGTTTTTTTAAGAACAGTGCTCCCGGCAAAGAGAGGACAACCTCAAATTACACATCTAAATCAAAAACTGACAACTGTAATAGTCCAATGATGCATCACTCTGTAAATGCACACAAGTGCATACATACACCTAAAGTAATGTACAGTAGATACACACAAATGTTGTACACAGTCTATCCATAGTCTGACGCACACACACGTAGCGGTGCAACAATTAATTGATTGATTTTTGAAAATAGCAAAAATAGATTTTTCCATGCATTTATTTCTTGATATTATTTATGATGAAAAAAAAGTTCTTTGATTCAATTAATCAAATGATAGAATAAACGCTAAGAAGATATTCAATAGTTGCAGCCCTATACACACACTCACACAACCACAAAAATACACTCCATACCACTCCTGTCTCTGACTCTGTGTAGGGTGGCTTGTGAGGGGGGGGGGGGGGGGGGTTTAGGGCTCTTAGCCAATCAATGTTAATTTGGATGGGAGGCGAGAGAGCCGGTCAGTCAAACACAGAGCGGTGAGATTAGACTCAAACCTATGAACTGCCTCTACAGCTGGGTGACTCTGAGCCACGGGAAGCCATTTCAGCTCGGCAGGGCAGACAGAATCAAAAGGTGGGGGAGAGAGGATAAGCACGTGTGTGCGTGCCCCACACACACACACACACACACACACACACACACACACGTTATCTGCGTTCAGCCCAGACCGACCACACATGAACCATTGTCTTGTTGTCAAGGGCTTGGCTGTGCGGTTGGAGATGCTGTTGTGATTATGTTACTGATGGAGAGACACACAGTTCTGAAGTCATTGATGCAACATCTCGGTGTCAGAGTGAGCCTTTGGTCCACTGCCCACGTAGTCCACGTAACAAGGAGAGAGAAAGAGTAGACAAGGACAACACAGAGGGTAAACCAGGATACTGCTGTTCTGAAACCACTGTGTAGTTGCTGACATTCTCTGGATGATTGAGAATAAATAGTGTAGCTAGGGGTCTGTTTCCAGGGCTCTCGAAACAGTGAATTCCAGTGTTGTCAGGCTTGACCAAGGTCCATGCAATTCTGTTGTATAAGAAATAGTTTAGGAAGAGTTCTGGGAGTAGTATTAACCGCTTATGCCCCATTTTATAGTTCAGCTATTTGAAAATAGCCAATCTGGAACCTTAAAACACATAGATCTGCTGTTTTTGAAATGTTTTGAAAGATTTGAAAAATAAAAATACAAATTGGCAATTAAAACATTTGACACGTTAGTGTTTACATTCAGCGGCGAAACAAAAAGGACTGAAAATACATTAAAAATGTAATTGTAAGATTGAGCTATTAGATAGGCAATATTCAATGAATCAAAAGATCAAACTTATTTTGTTATAACGTTTGTTACTCATTATGTGTATTACATGTTTTAACGGCTATCCGTAGCCGTAGTGTATTTTATACCTTGTACTGGACCTCTAGTGTATTGAGGTTTTATGCTATGAAAGCTGTACATTTTAATTACATTGTATATGTATAACTAGGGACTAGAGTTGAAAATGAAAAATAGTTGCAACATATGAGTGTCATGCTCTGTACTGGAATTCATTGTCCCTATCACATAACATTTGAATTAAATAGTAAAATAAAATAAAAACAATTTGGTAAATCACCAGCCATATTTACATTTAAAAAAAAATAGCAGACGTGTCAGGATAACACAATGTGAGCATGTAGATCTGCAATTTTTTGCTATTCGACGTACAACAATCTATATACAGTACTGTATGGCTTAAGTGTTAAAAGTCTCAATAATTAAATACTTTGTAGCTTGTTGGGTGACCAGGATCGACATACAATATGGAAGGTGGCGAACAAGTCCTTGTTTTTGTTGAGCATGCAACTAGGCCTGGCGGAGATCTGTGCTCCGAGGAGCACACTTTTTTTAGGCAGGCATGTTGTACAATACGAAAAAGTATTATAAACCTATATTGATCCCTGGAGGGGAATTCAGGTGTCACAGCAGCAACAGAAGTGAGAATAAAGATACTGAGCCCTAACCCTGGCCCTAGATATCTGCACTGGATCTCTGAATGAATGAGTGAGAGAATGAGTGAATGAACATAATTTTACTGTATGTACTGTGATTACCAGTCTATCAATAAAATATAAATATAATGTATATATGAATATATAAATCAATACAGATATTTTGCTATACATTTATCCTTAACAGGCATTTGTCAAAGTTCAGCAATGTACAACCTATTAACTAGTCCATGGGTTAGTCTCACTTGTCAAAGTTAGTACAGACAGTGCAGGTCTTAAAGTTCTTATATGGGGTAAAGCTTAGTTGTGGAGCCTGATGACTACTGACACAAAGGGCTGACCAAGGCGCTTTGTGGTGTGCCGAGGAGGGATGAGTCTGTGGCTGAATGTAATCATTCTTACCTGGCAGAGGAGACACATTGATCAACAAGGACGTTCACCCAAGGCAAGACGCAGCCACAGCACTCTGACCAAACTGACAGCTATTCACAGTGGTCAGCATGGCCGGAGTGCAATGGCCGCGCACCGCCCTGGGTGAACATCCTTGGAGACCGCGATCAACGTACGTAATCATAGAATTATTAACCTTAGAATGGAAAGCATGTGAAAGTATGCGATTCAACATTTGGGCATTTCAAACACATGCAAGTATTGTGTGAATGTTTGTTGGCCAACATGTTTAATGCTAACCCTGAAATGAGGTTACGAATATGGCTCGTTGAGCTCGGTTGCCACTTATTTCTCTTCCGAAATACTGCCTCTCTGCTTCAGCTGGGAACCTGTAAAAATAAATGCCTCTCTTCTGCCCTTGTCTATTTATACATCAAAATGCAGAACATGAAATTACCATTTTGAGACTTTTGCCTATATTGCTAGCCTGGAAACCAGATGAATCTGCCACAGCTAAAAAAGATTTGCAATATCTACGGAGTGATATTAGTCTGGCCATACCAGGCTAGCCTATTGCCAGTATGGCACCCAGTATTACAAGGGCAGGAATTTCAGGGGGGCGACGAAGGCCAAAAAGATTGCATGCCCTGAGGCCACAGTGCCCTTAATGCCACAGCTGACTGTACCACTTTCTCCTATGTCTCTTTCTTGACAATATGTACTGTAGACACCAGTGTCTCTTTCTTGTCATGTAGACACTAGTGTCTTTTGTTGAGATTCTGAATTCTTAACTTCACTGAGTCCTCATCTTTAAACCAATCCAGTAACTTTGATTGGTGCAGGGCTAAGCATGGATCAGATTGTAAATACCATAATGTATTTATTTCACTGCAGATAGTCTACATTAAAAATCCGTAACTCTTAAATTCAATTCATTCTTTCAATGGACTAAAATTTTGTTTTATTTGATGGCCTTCCTGCCCTAGCATTTGGCCTTTGTGCCCTAAAATGGACAACACCAAAGGCCAAGTGGCCTTGCCTCTAAAATTACCAAATTCCAGGCCTGATTACAAGGGAACATTTTGCCATTCAATACAAAAGTCACGTGGTCTGTAAATGTCATCTGCACATCCTATAGCACATCATACACAAAGGCAATTGAAAGTGCTTTACTTAAGGCATAAAAAATGCATTTAAAAGATATACAGAATAAAGGTCTGTCTTAGTGCAATTATAGATTTCATTTAATTAGAAAAAAGGCTCCTAAAAGTTGAGATACCCGACCCAAAGTATTTAATTTCATAAGTTTCATATATAGTTTTTTAAAGGGATGGATGTATACACATATTATACTTGGGTCAAAATAGTGACAATGTAGGCTTCTCTAAAAAGGACAGTGCCATGCCTACAGCATGGCCTTTGTACATTAGTGCAGAAGCTGAGCCATGCTGCAACTTGCATACTACAGTAAAGAGCAACACAAGGATGTCAGAGTCATCACACATGATGATGACTTGTGTGTGTCTTGGTGAGGTGAATGGCAACGTAGCAGTATCCTGGTGTCTGCCACTTCCTGATTACTCATCAAATCGCCTAGGCTCAATCGTTCACACATGCCCCCACTGCAATGGAGACTGTGGATCAATGATCTGCCTCTGTGCCTCTACAGCCACCTGAAGGAGGACAATCATACTTGTTTTGAGTGATTGCCGAGGATGATGGCATGTAGCACTATGCTGGTGTCTGCCACTTCCTGATTACTCTTTTGCCTAGGCTCTCTACGCTGTCGACCGTTTTGGTTTCTTCCGCATCTTCAAAAACCTCTGGACAAGACGATCATCTCCTCTTCAGTGAGTCTACAGTATGTAGACCTGAGCTGGTTATGTAACAGCAAAAAAAAAAGGCAGAAAGCGCAGCCATGTTGCCCTGCCTGTCAAGTAGGCCTACCTCCTGTAATGTGATAGTGTGTGTGCCCTGACATCACGTGTTGGATGATGGGAGTCAAAAACCATGGCAAAATAATTATAATTCTCTCCCAATAGCAGTGACAAGATTACTATAAGAATGCATTTCACAAGGTCATTGAACATTTGAAACCCTGATTCATTCACACTCTGAATGGTCTCCTTACTTTAAGAATGACAGAAATATATGCATCTACATTTGCATATACATTTTCACAATTTATGAATATGGGGGAGGATCCAAATATCAATCAAATAAACACATTTTTCAGTAAAATACTTTTTATAACCATCCATTAAAAACAGACATTAAAGTTCAGGTTGTGGTTTGTTCTACCTTGGAAAGGAGTATCTAAAAAACGAAAGCCTTTCATGGATATTTTTTCCAACACTATTCATGAAAGGGCAAGGTTGCAGGTCAAACCGGTAAAAGGTTTTTATATTAGCGTTGTGATGGCCCAGCTATTTTAATCCTCAACCTCCAATGACTCTAAAAAACATGATTTCTTTTCCAACTCAAACTGCCTCTTCATTTGGATGATTTAGATGCAGAGTCATTTTAGGCAGTAATTCTTCCAGTAATGTACTGCACAAAGTAGCTTTATTTCACATTCTGTGCGTCTATCACTCCAACCACTGCCACAGTGTTGCTCAGATCGTTGCCTCACCTTTTCAGATCTGTACGAGCAGTGCACAACAAGTGCTTCTTTCTTCATCTGACTTACAAAGAGCCACATTCATGGCAGACAGAGACAGAGAGAGAGACAGAGAGACAGAGAGAGAGAGAAAAAGAGCTTCACACTTGTCCTGTTGCCTAAGTGATAAATGATCAACAAACTAGAAGAGTATGCCAACCACGTGATGTGAAGCCATGGGGAATGTATGGTAAATGTTATAATGTGTGTGCGTCGGTAAATGTTATAATGTGTGTGCGTCTGTGTGTGTGTGTGTGTGTGTGTGTGTGTGTGTGTGTGTGTGTGTGTGTGTGTGTGTGTGTGTGTGTGTGTGTGTGTGTGTGTGTGTGTGTGTGTGTGTGTGTGTGTGTGCATGTGCAGCACATTTGTGTACATGCAGAATCGGGATTGTCACGCTCCGTTACAATCGGGGAGTCGAGTGAGGTAGTGTTAGTGCTGGAGGGGTGGAACTACAGTAGGAAGAGGGTGGGTGGGTTGGGTGGTGGTGGGAGGGATTCCCTCTTCCTCCTTCCCTCTGGGCTCTGGGTCCCCTGTGTTGAGTGACTCAACAAACGCGTGGTGAAAAACAATTAGCTTTGCCCCCACAGGGCCCTGTGTTTAGCTGCAAGAGAAGCAGTCAGACAGGGGGAAGTGGAGCTAGCTAGGACTACTGGGCTGCGAGTGCGAGCGTGCGTGGATTTGTAAACAGGCCTAGGCTACCGCCCCAACCCCATCTCTCTCTCTCTCACACACACACACACACACACACACACACACACACACACACACACACACACACACACACACACACACACACACACACACACACACACACACACACACACACACACACACACACACACACACACACACACACACACACACACACACACACACACCAGCTTTGGTAGTGACCCTGGATGACTCGGCTGGCTGCCCAGGGACGAAGGCAGTGTCGGAACAGGAGCTGAAGGGCCGTGGAGGATCAGTAAACAAAACAAATAAACAAGCTAAACACAACACGTTAAGATTAATCTCCAAACGACCTCAAAGCAGCAACACCAAGGGCGGCGGCAGCCAGCGTTTTGACACCGATACGGCTCCAATGACAAACACGTTTTGATATAATAGATGTGTACCCCCCAGCAACCCCCTCCTGTGGAAGGCCCTCTCTGCCCTTCACAGAGCTGCTTTGTGGGTGGTGGGCAGCACACAATTAGCTTTGTTATAGGCTGTATGTTTCTCAACAAATACTCTGTGAAGATAGGTATGCGGCCAAGAAAGAGGTAAAGAACATGACTCTTAATCATGGAGGAGGGGTAAGCATATTATTGGAACTATCTGCCCATGCTGTGGCCTATCGGCCTCACAACTCTAGCGTCTGCGAAGAGAACACACTGGCCAGTGGCAGACAGCCTGGACAAACATGAGAGACAACCGTCACAGGAGATTTTCTGCTCTGAGTCTGGATGGAGGCCACAGTGCAGTCCTGTGCTCTCTCTCTATCGCTCTCTCGCGTATTCCATTACAACACATTATTCTTCTGAAATTATCCCAAATTACACATTGAAGCCTGTTAGAGGGAGGTTTATGGTCCCATAAAACAGCACAATGAATAACAAGGGAATGGGGTTGGTAGTCATACAGAATGTATTGACACAACATATTACCTCGTAGCATAAAGATTTACAGAACACTCTCAGATATTTTAGTTTATCTTTGTTTCATCTTATTTTTTATTACATCCAGTATTATCATTACCTTGTAGATACAATGTAATTGTTGTTATCAGCACAGTCTGCGGAGCCTGCCACAGCATGCCGTGAGTTACATCTCACAAGTGCCTTTGAGTCCACCAAAGTCCAGCAAAGTATGCTACATCTATGGAAGAAGGGCGTTAAATTACTATCTATTCATTATTCTATGGTACATAAGTATTAAACCCAATAACACTTGTCTAAGGAGGCTACTTGCATAATAAACATACAGCATTGCACGCAAGACAATGTGAAACATGTTACAATGACTTCTATCACCAGCAGCTCTGCTTTTATATTTTTCTTTTTCCAAAAATGCCATCATATACCTATACAACCCGTTCTCACTCCCAACTCCCAAGGCCTCACATTTTGCCGCTCTGTCAGTAGCTGAAACGTCAAGTTTTGACGTGACGCCATGGCAACGTCGCATGTTGACAAAACTATCCCCTATGCACTAACGCTAACCGTAAAACTAACCCTAATCCTAACCTCACAAAACTATACCTAAACCTAACCCTAACCCTAAAGTCTGGAGAAAAAAAAAAAAAAGTAGTCGCGCCCACGGTGCGATACGATCACGGGAGGTTGCGGATACTAGCTAAGCTCTGCTACCAGGTTAGCCATCAAGGCAGCTGGCCAAATTGATTCAAGTAGTATTTGAAGCTCCAATACGTGCCTTGTAGTTTTTGTAGTCTAATAGTGACGCATAATGGAGTGAAAATTACAGAGCGGCAATAACTGGTGAAATGTCAGTAAGGTATGAAAGAATAGATACCGTCCAAGCCTAGGACACTCTGTAAAAGCGTACCCCCAATACACAAACAATAAAAACTATATTATTATATATAACATAATATTATGTTGTACTGTACTGTATGTCTGTGAGGAGGGGGCTCACCGATGGCAATGAATAATTATGAGAATAAAAGTCAGATAATTGTTAGAATAATTTAGGCTCACTTGTCATGTGCAACAGAAAAGCAGTCAGCCCTTCTCAACATTAAAATGATACACATTTATTATTCACAAAGGAAAGTAGAAATAAAACCCAGCTTGTTTACAGCATTTTATTACTCAAATGGGCCATTAATTATCCATGTCCTATTTGAGTTATTTTTACCTCCTCATTTCCAAGTCCCATTCCCTCCATCACATGTGTGTCTTATAAGATGGTCTGTCACAAGGGTCCTGGGGGTTCCCGACTGCATGTCATCTGACTCTGACTATTTGCCCACACACCCCAGGATGGCCCTGCTAATCACACCAGCAACATTTGATATTAATCAGTTTCTTAAGGCCAAAATTGGCTGCCGATTCACGCTAACAATATATTAAAGACGGGGTGCCGTGATTTTCAGTGATTTTTCCCCCCCTAAAACATAATCATCAGGTATTATGGTTATACTAGGAGGAAGATTTTTTTCAAAAAAGTGTACAGAAATTGTTAAAATTATGTTTTTATGTGGACACGCCTCCAGTTCATTAACTATGCCTGGTTCTCACCTTAGCACCTCCTCCACCACCTTAGCACCACCCACCTGTCCTTGTCCCTCCTCCTCCTCATGCCCACACCTGTTGTGTTATGATAATGAGGGGGAGGGTATATTTTTACTATGTCACTAAAGCGCTGTTTCTCTATTGGCACGTTTGACCCTCAAGGTTTCAGCCTCCAGGTAGAAACTCAAAATAGTCAGAGAAGACATAAAACACCATAAAAACACCACCAGGGGGCTTAATGAAGTTATATCAACCTCATACACACATGAAAAACAGAAAAAGTGCAAAACCATGGCACCACCTCTTTAAAGCCAAGTGTTTGACTTTTTGCCACCTGCAGGAATCTAGGCATGTCTCTGAAGCCCATTAAACTATTTTGCACTTTCAAAAGCTATGAGCTGTTTCTGATTCACACTTTGATTACGCACATGGATAAGTGCAATGGCACTATGGCAGGATTTAAAGGCGTGAGAGTATTGAACAAAGCCATTTGTCACAGTGGAATGTAGAGAGTGCATATGATTTACCCAGGCTAGGCAGTGGGAATTTGTGTTAGTAGTTCATAGGAAAAGGTCAGCCATTATTAATGCTTAAAGTAGACTAATGCATATAGGATGTAGCTATGATGGAAAAACAAAACCTGACACCACAGAGAGACAACATGAGACAACAAGACAAGAGGTTTCTGTTACTGCATTGCCTATTTCCCACCTACATTTTCAGAAACATATGAAAATTGACAAGCTCATGTCTAATTGCGTTCAGAAGCACGTGGGTCCTCCAGACTCATTTTCATTTGTAAATTGGTATGGCAATGTAATGAAATGGGTATTCTATATTTCTCACTAGAAGGTTAACACTTTCAGAGAGTAAACAAAAGCTCACACTGATGACCTCACACATGACATAAGTTTGTTTTGTACAGATTTTTGTCATAAAAAAAATCCAAAGTTGCTACACTCACTTCCTCAGACAGTTCAAGAGGTAGTTTTTATTACAATCCGATCCTCGATATGAATACCAATGGCAACATTTAAAGTTGATCGTATAACTGAATAAAGCATTCAAGTCAGAGGATATTTTGATTAATTCGGTTTGAATTCTTCAACACCTCAACACCTAGGTGTTAATAAGGTTGTTTCTAGAAGGCGTTACAGATGTGGCGTGACAGGGGCCTTATCACCAACCCTACAGCTCTGGTCTCCTGCAATGCCACTAACAGATCAACCCACGTCCCCTCACTGGCAGTGAGTCCACAACCTACCACCAACTGTTTAGCTCTGGGCCTGAACTAAAGGACAGCTCTTTCATAAGGAGATTGAAACGTTGTTCCTGTAATATCAGTCACTGCATTGTGCTTGAGTCCAGATAAGGTAATAGATCAATTGTACAGGGAGGACAATAGGAAGGAGAGTGTGAGAGTGAATGTGTTATGGTGTGCAGTGATCAACACACAACACAAAAAGCTAAAGAGCATGGTTGGTGGGCCCCCCAGCTGATAATGTAATTTTACATTACTACTGTATATGAAGATCACAATTAACCACTTTCTTTTCTCTCACACATTTTTTTTGCCAATCATTTTTTACCTCCTTTTTCCTACCCAATTTGCCTCGTTAAGCCAATTCATTCCCCCCCACACAGAGTTTTCATCAACGTAGTGCGAATGTGTGTGCAAAGTTTCACTGCAATCGGACGCTGCGTTCATGATTTGAAGCATTTTGTTCAAAACGGGCCATGCACTCCTGCAAACTTTAGGTGTCAATCTTAGCCAATCAGTATGGAATATGAAAAATCAAACAGCTACATCTTGTTCACATGACTATAGAGATCATGTGTAGCGATTTGCGTGAAATGTGATAATCCAAAAATGTGTTTTATAAATCGGCCTCCTGGTGGCGCTATAAAAGGCAGATGTGGAAAAAGCAGGGCACGGACGGACGGATGAACAGGGTGCAAAACATAGTCTAGGCCATGAGACAATGAGTTTTCGTGTTGCGCAACTCTCAAAGTTATTCTAAGTCACACCTTGACCTCGATCTTTGCCCTTTTTGACCCAAAATATAATTTATTCGGGGCTGTCTACTGATCATTCAAGTTTCAAATATTTTTTCAAGTTATCAAGCATCACACTCAGAAGAGTGCATATCTGCAAGATTAAGCCATTTCCACTTTAGATATGAGTGTGTAGTTTTCCCCTGCCCTCGAATGTGACGTTGACCATTAACCTTTTCAACCTACAGTTAATCATCTCTTTAACTGATCATTCCCATCAAGTTTTATGAAAACCCGCCTTTGAGCTATCTTGTTCACACACAAATTACAGAATTTGTTCGTAATGGCATCACAGATGGCACACTGTGAGATCTGTATAGACAACAGAGTATTACAGTACATCACTTGATCTAATTTTCCATTAAGAATCCAACACATTAAACGTCATCTTTTTGTCTTTGTTCCTAAAATGACCAATTATTTGGACCACCCCCTGGGTAGAACACCCCGGGTAGATGTTTTTTGGGAGCCTTTTGTACACTCACGTTCACATAGATGCCCATTGACCTGTACACACTTGCTCTTCCAGATCCACAAATTATGTTAATTTAAGTGTTAATGTAAGTCTGAAGTCTGAGTCTGAGTGTACAAATTGTCCATTCTGGGTCACACACTCATGCTAACATGCATGAACACACACATACTGTACTGGAAATACAGAGACCTTTCGTTTCAACTATCCAACCTTTCATTCATCTCAGTACTACCGATCGTGTATTTGATCAGAGTCCTCTTAACAGAAGGATACGGTGTCAACCTCAATAAATGAGGACAAGACCAAGCAATACTTTAGCCAGAAGAGAGGCAGACTGGCCCTTAAGCCTAATTATGGCCTTGTCTTTGTCATGTTACACTGCACAGACAGTCTAATAGTCCACACTGCACTGTTAACTCCTTCCAGAAAACATGCATCATACTCCTCTCCAATTTATGTGAGCAAACACAGCAAAACGTTACTACTCATGTTTTTCCGAGTCCGCCAATTTGATTACAAGACATGTTAAAGCACTGCGTCATGTACGGTCATGGTCATGGGACTGTGAGCGTTATCCTGCACCAGTGAAGATACAACAGAATGAATCATATTGAGAGCAACGCCTGAGGATATGCAGGATGCTGATGATGTGTACATTTATTTGTGGTGACTCACTCACCGACAGTGAAATGCAGCACATTTTGCCGTTGGTTATCACCCTGATGAGGCAGAAAGAAAGAGGGGTGTGTATATGTCATCAAAAGTACAAAGGTTTTTATTTTTAATAATACATGAAACTCCTGCACTAATGGCTCACAGCAGAGCAGATCAAAGTTCCATCCAGGGGGTATGGAGTTCTGCTGGGCCTTCAGGCCTGCCTCGGGGCAGACACACGCCCCATGGAGAATCACCATGCTTCTCAATTCTCTATGTCCCCAGGCGCTGTGTTACACATGGAGCAACGTCGCTAGCTACGTATCAGATAACAATGCTGATTTTAGTTAAACTATAAAACAAACCTTGCAGTGCTGAACAAATGGGAAACCTAGAGCTAACCCATGTTGGCTCTGTTCTTAGCATCAACTGTTATCGCTGGCTGTAATCTCTGCCTCAAACTAGACATCAGAGCGAACTAGAAAAAGTGCTCCTCGGAGCACAGGTCTCCGCCAGGTCAGGTAGGTTATTGTGGGCCAGCAATATTCAGAATTCGCCAATCAGGATAGTATATGAAAAATCGGACAGATTTGTCTTGATCGCATGACTATAGAGATAATGTGTATCGATTTGTGTGATATTTGGACAAAACCTGTAAGAGTAATATTTAAAAAAAGGGTTTTGCAAAAAGCGGCTTCCTGGTGGCGCTATAAAATGACAATATGAAAAGGGTGGCATTTCTTCCTCGGCCTAGTGGGAATGTGCATGCAAGTTTCACGGCAATCGAACACTGCGTTCATGATTTGACGCATTTTGTTCAAAACAAGAACTCGAGGCTAAATGACTTGCAGTGATCAATGAATATAATGCCTCTATGGAAGAAGCCTTCATTCAGAGTCATTTCTGTTCCTTTAGCATTCACATGACTGAGCTTTCTTGCCTACCTCCACTTACTGGCTGGGTTCAAATGAGTGTAGCAGAAGAATTAAAGCCCATAAACTCCATAATCTGGGCTCAAACTTAAACAAAATAGTTTAACTATGTATATAAAATGCCTTAACAAAAGAAATAATGTGTTTAGAGGCAGATTTGATTAAAATAAGTATATGATCTCAAGGCTAAATTCAGGTTCAGCAGAGGCTGTGAGAGGAACTTTTTACAACACCCTGGGAAGCCTTTATTTGTGATAAAACAGGTAAGACTAGCCAAGCACCAAAATAAAATAGATTAGGGGGAAACAAAAGATAGAATAAAATACAGAGTGGTGGCCCTAGAAGTGTGCACTGGATCTCTGAATGAGAGTCTGCCAATAAATATAAATGTGCAGTGAACTAAATGAATCTATCACTTTGCATATATCGCCAGTGAATGTTAGAATTAATATTTGTGCAGTCTATGTACAATGTATAATATGTACATTGTAGATGCACAAAAAAATAAAATCATAAATTGAATGAATACATGTACTGTATAGACAATAAATATAATAATGTATATATGTAGCTTTTATCAACAGTGAATGTGAGAATTCATATACGATATGTCAACAGACCTTCAACAATGAGTGAATATCTGAATGAATATACAATCTTTGCGAGGCCATTATTTCTGCTACTCTGCCACATCTGTTGACAGCAAAATTTTTATTTGTGTTGGTAGCCTACATAACTCTGTGCAGATACAAAAGTATTTGCCACTATCTGTAAGTTGTACTTACTTTGATGCCGCCAACAGACATACTGACTGGCCTTGCACGGGGGCAAGAAGAATGACCATGTAGTTAACCCCTTCCTACACAGGCTGAGCAGACTGACATGGACCTGGTGGAGCCTTACCTTCCCCGGGGCTTTGATCTTGTTGTTGTTGTTGCTGCAGGAAGACAGGTTGACGTCCTCATGGACACGGTCCAGTAGCCAGAGGAGAAACTCCAGTGCATCGTGTTGGGAGTTGCCACGGAACTGGGAACCATACTTGGACACTATAGTCTAGACAGGAAGAGAAAGTAAATGTAAAGAAAGCTTATGTAAAGTAATGTAGCTTGGCATCATATCATACACTGTATTTACTAGCTACTAGTGAGTGCATTTTAATGAGCAAGGAAAGAGGTTTAATCCAGTAACGTACTGTTGACAATGTTTGGGCTAGAATACAGTATGCTAATTTCAGTGGCAGAAGCACATAGCACAGGCAGAGACTTTAAAATGCATGAATAACTTAAGGCTAACGGTGACCAGATAATCCCACAAACATTTTTTTGCAACTTAAAAACAAAATGGTATTAATACACTTCTAAATCTGACAGCTAGTTATGCTGTAATGTACAGCAGCTGGGGTAGCTGAACAACATTGCTTTGCTATTAGCTACTGTTTGCACAATTCTCTTTCACATAGCCTTGAATCACAAGCAGTGCTGTATTTACCTATATTTACCAGATATTGACAACCAGGATGTGTTTTGTTGTTATAATTCAAACTACTGAATGGACCCCTATCAACAGAAACCTGAAGTGCATTTCCTCTATAAATGCAGAGAAAACAGTGGGCCTGCACACTTGTCAATCACTTATCAAGCCTATTCTCTCTCGCTCACCACAGAACGCTGATCAGAAGAATTCTAGAATTGCAAATTTGCACTTAATGCTCTTCGCGCCCCCCCTCGCTGGCCAGTCGGCCCACGCTGATGCTAAGTCATCTCAGCTAAAGGGAATAGATTTGTTTCAAACTGCAAACAACACGCCAAAAGTCTTATCCTACTTAAAAACAATCCATATCCCCTTCCTCTCAACGCACTCACATCTAGAGAGCTTTTCTTTTGACATCTAAGCTGTCAGTCCACTCAGAAAGTAGGCTGAGGAGGACTGCCTCAGCCCACACAAAACGTAATGTGCGGCGTTCAGTCTTGTGAATGGCACACGACTCAATTAGGCAGGAATTAACCGCGTGAACCACAGCTGGCAGCCTGGAAGAGCAGAGGCAGTAATGAGACATTATGAGAGAGCAAGAGGGGGAGGAGAGAGAGGGAGAGAGAGAGAACAGGGGGAGAGAGAGAGGGAAAGAGAGAGATAGAGAGAGAACATCAGACTGATCATTGGTTCAAAATGCACTAATATCACCCCCCTATACACACACTGTCATGTGTCGTCTGTCATAACGGCTAGGACATCATAACAAGATGGCTGTTAGGCATTATCTGAATGATAATATATTGGGTAGAGGAAGCACAAAGCAGTGGTTACAACATAGTTACAGAGAAGAACAAAGGGGAGGAGGGGGAGTAGAAAACTACTGAGAAGCTAACTCTGAGTGCATAAATGGAACCAAACGGACCCTAACAGGTCTGCTTGGTTCCATTTGTACAGTCTCGAGTTACTCTTGAGTTACAAATGGATAAATTGACTCTGAGGATTTTACTGTGTAGTACAGTTCTGGCAGGACAATAAGGGTTTTAAACTACTGATGATCTCTTCTGGTGTCTTTAAAGTCAAAGTAGCTACAACAAGGCTGAAAGGTTGCCTGCACCTCAAAGGCAAAAACTGTGCTGTCCATCAACGTTGGCTGCTTACTGAACATTCATTTTAAAGTCAAAATATGTAGAATACTGGTACTGTAATATCTGAACCTCCGTATGTCAGTGTTTGTTGTCACTAACTATATGATGGTCAGACAAGCATGTGACCCTGTGGTATGTACAACGCACTTCTCTGTGGAAATTTATTTTTGTAGGCAATTCTTCCCCTTTTCTCCCAATTTAGTCGTTATGCCAATTCCATGATTTTGCCCACACAGTTCAATCTTGTTACTGCTGACCCCTACTGGGAGTTTTTCTGACTGGTTGATCCTTTTGTAGGGCTGGTATTGAAACCACATGCCTCCTCTGATACACATGGAAGGGCCTACCGCTTCTTTCCACCTGCGAGTGAGGAGCTTCACCGGGTGGACGTAGTGCGTGTGGAGGAACGCCCATGTTCCTCATACTGTAGTTCAACACCCGTGCTGACAGGCGCCCTGACCAACCTGTAGGAATTCGCTAGTGCAGTCACAAAGAACGGCCTGCCCATCTGGCTTCCCTCCCACAAACACAGCAAATTGTGTTTGTTGGAATGCCCGACCAAGCCGGATGCACCATGAGGGATTCTAATCTGTCACCATTTTTTATCTCGGAGATCTATGGGACAACAGTAGCTAGTGAGTAGAGAGGCCGCCCGGTAATCAGAAGGTCAGCCAAGTATACATGTTGAAGTGTCCCTGAGCATGACACTTAACCCCTGACAGCTCACAGCTCACCCCGGAGCACTCATCATGTCAATTTGAGCAGCCATCAGCTGTGTGAAGCTGAAAGTGAACCCCCCCCCCCCCCCCCCACAGGATTAATTCAAAGTCTACTTTTATTCCTTGTAAGTTCTTAACCCTGCAAGGCCCAGATTCTTTTCAAGTTGTGATGATTCCTGGCTCTGTGGGGTGTATTTATATGCAAATATCCTGGCCAATGGCATTGTAAGACTAAACAATAGGACCCAATGAGGATTTAGAGGTGAAAAAAATCAAAAATAACAGAAAAGAAAAATGATTTAAACTCATTTCTTTATAAAACATACATGTGATCGTGCGATCACACTGGGCCTTGCAGGGTTAATAGCCTTGCATTTTGTGGTGGACAACTGGCAAAGCACTTTAATGCACAATATACTGTTGCAACAAAATGCCCTCTATACCTTCAAATTATGCAACATCATAAACTCTGTGTTAAATGTTCAATTTGAAACATTTGTGGTTCTTGATCAGAGCCAGTCAGATTAACCATGAGAACCATGGGCACACACCTGTACAGTGTCATAACCACATGTTGTGTAAATAGTTATTACAGCAAAGTAATAACAGTAATTACCCCTAGCCCCTCCAAGGTGGCATTTGTCTCAGTATTATAATTGAGGTTGTGAAAAAGGCTGCGCAGTTTCATAATTATTTTTGAATAGGATAATGGCTACCAGCCAAAGTGTATTCATCCCATTTAGCGACATTTGTCATGTGATTGATATTCTCGTCCACAAAAGAAAAATACAATGAAAAATGTATAGGATTGATGGTGATGCACAATCCTATAAAAGAAAAGCATACGGTACTTCATCTGTTGCAGTAGCATTAAAAAACAAAACACTCTAATGGCCAAAGACTGGCATTGGTTTGAGTGTAATGAGGCATGAATCAATGTTAGTATCAAGGTGAAGCACATAATTCCTTCAGAAAAATAAAATGACAAACAATGAACATTGTTTCCATCCGTCTGCATCATGACATCTTCTTGACATCTTGAACCACTTATGCCCTGATATACTTTGTCGTCAAACACAAAGTGAAAATACCACACAAAGCCACATGTTGTAAGCTCGTAGATCAGCTATTTTTGAAAATTCTGACATCTTTAATTTTGAACATTTCCGCCTATAATGACCTGCCCAAAATAGGGACGCCAGGTTGAAAGTTGTTAAATTCCTGAAACCAGCAACATGTATAATCATTAGCAATCAGCAAATATTGACACATACCTGAGCGATAGTGTCACTGTTACCAAAATGAGGTCCTGACTCCTGACCAAAACATGCCAATCATTAAAATGACTGCGTTTCCCAGATACTAGACCCATCAACATCAAGACATACAGAAGAGAGGACTTACATTCCTGTACAGTCCTGTGCAGGCCTCTACCCTTTCCCTGCCCTGGCCCACTCCTTTCTAAGGCCTCTCATGTTAAGGGAACCAATACATTGGCTGTTGAGTAACTCTTGGAGTTCAAGGCTGCGTCCCTGTATGGGCCCCCCTGTGCAAACACACCAGCCTGACAAGGGTGGGGGTTGGGTGGGTTCGGAAAATGCATCAGAACCAACTGTCCGGATCCAAAGCATGCATCTGCACTCATAATACCTTCAGCTGCAGTGTTGGTGACAGCCAATGTTAAGCCACAGTGAACAAGTAGAACATTGCAAAGTCACAGGGTGGCACTTAACCTTTTATATAAAATGTATGCAGCCAACCACCCCCCCATTTCCCTAAACTCCCCTTGTCCTGTGAGCCAGGTGCTACTGGAATGTGGCAGCGTGCCAGTCATCTTGCAGAAACGGCTTTGTTGTTTTTTCCCCCCAGCCTGGGACTCCGAAGCCGGGCTGACCTGTGTGGACAGAGAGCCTGCTGCTGATGCACGTACTTTGGGGGGAACTTTTTCTTTTGATCAACGGAGACAATATCCGCATTCTGCCTATACAGAGTGGCGTGTACTGTACTGTATAAACTGTAGTGCAGTGTAGTGTGTTCAAAGAGAGACCACTGCAGTCTATTTCCAGCTGAATGTCTGATTGTCAACAAAAGGATCCCTTTAATTCTGTAAACTTTTTATAAGAGCTCCTCCGTCCTCACATTCAGAGAGGGAATATGGGGTGAATATAGATAGGGAGGGAGTCCTGTTAGTGAATTCATGGCTTGCAGAGGAGAGCCCAGTGCTAATTGGTAATCAAGTTAAACAAACAAAAGAAACAACAATTTCTGGAGGGGAAAAAAAAGAATCTGTATTTTGAGATTATTGTTTGCAAATCGCTTGCGTTGACTTGCTGCTCCTGCAGCTGAGAGTTAATGTAAGTCTTTCAGACACAGTGCTGCAGTGCTATCTGATTATTATGTGTCCCTCCAGGCAGCTGTGGTATTACTTAACAGGCAATTTTAGAAGGCCGAGACACTGTGAACTCAGGACCTCCTATGGTCACTAAGAACCGCAGCCAAGTAGCCAAACCCCTTTCTATGCTCCAACACAGGATATGTCCCCATCACATGACAGCGGGAGGCTTCAGGCTTCTTTTAGCCTTATCTCAAAATCTTTACTAGATGGTTCTACGCTCTTCCCTCTGACTAGTGGTCGTCAAATCAGAGAGATCTATAGGGACCTGGTTGTACAGGCTGGGGAGCTGGTGCATTTTCCACAATGAACACAGGGTCAAAGAGCAAGGGAGGAAAAAGGAAAAGGAAGAAGGTTAAGAATAAGATTGATTTTCACCTGAGACAAGACCTGTTTAACAAGCGATGCAACAATGGCTGCCACTGCAACATAACTGTAACCCAATCTGCATACACAATCAACCGCACTTAGTTCACTCTGTGCAGCAAAAATTCCACCTTTTTACTTCCAGTAAATTACACGTGAGGATGAGGAGAGCCATCGTAGCGCCTTTTAATTCTTACTGCAGGGGGTCAGGGTATGCCTATAGCAAAACGCACACCCCCTCCTTTCAGCCTAATTAGCATTTCCAAGATTAAATCCATTGTGGATGTTTCTTTTTTTTCCTCTTGCTCTATATTATATTCATCTTGCCTTGCTCAGAGAAATCCGGAACAAAGTGCTGCAGGCAGATAAAGTGCGCTGTTTTTTTCCCTCTCTTTTCTTTTCTTCATTTTTCCTCTTTAGCAGAGTGGGAGAGCCTGAGGGTCTCCTGATAGGATGGTGTCACAGCCTCCTGATCCACGGAGAGGTCGGATTTGGAAGAGCGTTCCACTAAAACAAATCCATGTCCAAATCCCTGTATTCTATACAGAGGACCAATGCAATGTACAGTAGGCCTACAGCATGGCATTCACAGCGAGTCCATGTGCTTCTCACTAAAAAGTTGGCACTTTGAAATGAGAAGGCCTGATAAAGGGTCACACAGAAGGGCAATCGATGTATACAACTGTACACACAAGCTGGTTTAGTTAATAAGGTTGTCTGGCATTCTGTAAAAGCACAGTGGAGCCATTGTTTATTTCCAAGGATTGACAGTGCTTTAGAACAAAGAGCTTGCAGGGAAGAAAGTGCCCAAGCAGCACTTCAGCCAGACACCTGGTAACCCTATGCCCTCAGACTCGGTGACACTGTCTGCACCAGACAGCTACATCATTATAATCTGACAGACTCGGTGAAGTCTCAGGTCTTGAACTGTGCTTGTAATTACCAGTATGAAGGTTTTGGTTTGCTGGCAGTAATGGCAAATAATGCAAGACCTGTGACATCCTTTTCCAAACTGAATGCAGACTATATTCATTTGATTTGATGGTCATGTGCATAATGCAACCTGGATTCATTGACTAGATAGTAGGCGTTCTAAAACCCTATGGACATACGTTGTATTTGTTATTATGTCATTAAACATGTACAGTAAACATCATACATCATCTTTGAATGTGTACTGCAGGTTTTTAATCTCACTATTATTTGTGCAGTGGCTATCATCAAGAGAGCACCAGAGAGATAAATGCCAGGTGCGATCATGCGTTGATGCAATTATTGCATGCACCTGTTTCAGGTGGTAACGCAATCACTAATCTCCTCCTCCACCATCTCTTCTGCCAGTTTACAGGATCCGACTCATTTGTTTTCATACAACATGGGCTGTATTTTAAAATCTATCATCAACTTTGAACTTAATTATTTAATATTTATGCCGAGGTTAATGACACCCAGTCAGGAGAGTGTAGGATAAATGATCGAAAGTAACTAAGACATTTACTTAAGTACAATATTGAGGTATTTTTACTTTCTTCAGTATTCACAATTTTCAATACTTTAACTTCTACTCCACTACATCTCAGAGACAAATATTGTACTTTGTTACTCTAGGGTACTACAATTATATGAAAACTTGAGTTACTAGTTACTTTGTAGATTTTGATTATTATTACAAAACATACATTAGGCCTACCCACTTCAGCCCTTAATAAACTTTGGCTATTTGAAAATAGCCGATCTACAAGCTCACAACCTGTTGCCATTGTGAGCTTGTAGATCTGCCATTTTCAAAAGATTTGTATACATTGTATTCATTTGAAAACTTGTAAAATTGGACATTCTGCAAAATTAGTACTTTTACTTTTGATACTTTAAAGTACATTTTGATGGCAATACTTTTGCACTTTAACTCAAGTAAATTTTGAATTCCGGACTTTTACTTGTAACAGGAGTATTGATCTTTTCATTGAAACTTTTACACAAGTAAAAAGAAAAGTTGAGTACTTCCAGCACTGGCGGATACCTTGAACTCCACTGATAACTGCGGGGTGTACTCCAGTGTCCACAGCGCCCTGACCAGTGACGCCAGCTGCTCTGTCACCTCTCCCCTGGCAGCAGGCTGTGTCTGATCACTGTTCCTCCTCATCTGCCTCCAGTCCAGCCTGTACCGCTCCAGACCCAGATACTCCGCCAGCAGGTCGGTGTGGCTCAGGCACTGGACCACGGCGTTCATGAAACAGGTGTTCCCGTGGTTCTTCAGACCCAGCACGCCCGGGATCTTGTCCCCGTAGCACCACGACAACTTTTCCCTCACCGAGGAGGAGGTGGTGCGAGAAGACGACGAAGGCTTTTTATTGACCGCGTGATGGTTATGATGATGATGATGATGATCCCCCGGAACCAGTGCGTCGTCTTTGATGAGAATAATCCCTGAGTTGGCGCTGAGCGTGCAAGGCGCGCCGTCCCGAAAGCCCCCGTCGTCGTCCTCCGCGTCGCGCGCGTCCGCCGCGTCCCCGAAGTGGGCCAAAGTGCCCAAACTTTTAATGATCTTGTTCATAAAACTCCCGACGGACTTGAGCGACTTCTTCCGGAAAAGCTTCCCGGGTTTCTGTTTCTTTTCCTTGCGCGCCTTCACCTCCTTAGACGTCGTCGGCGTTTCATCTCTGAACCTGAGCTGCTTCTCCATGACTTAATGATATCCTCTCGAGAAATGTTTCTCTAATATGTCCGATGTTCCGAATCCCCGATCGATGCCCATGTGTGTCACATGTTCATCCCCATGCTGTCTGCTGCCCGGGCAGCAGGGAGAGAAGCGCACGGATCCGGTGCCACCATCCTCGAAGCCAATAAGGCACAACAACACGCTGTTCCATCCAGTGAGGCGGTAAAACGTTGCTCATACATTCCGACACTTGCTGAAGGCTTTCATTATCACCATCATCGCTCCCGGTCCACTGCCAATGTCACCAGCAGCAGCTACATCTCGTCATGATGCCACCCAGGATGATGATGATGATGATGACACGCAGCGCCTTCCACTTGCAGCGCGCTGCCCATCGTTTCTAAACTTGGCTCCTGGAACTGGCTTGCGATTGACTGACTGCCCCCTCCCATCCCTCCCACTCTCCAGCACATACACCCCTTCAGATAACACTGCTTCACTACGAATACCAAAGCTATTGGAGATTTGGATTACGGTCAGTGGTGGAAAAAGTACTACATTTTTCTTTAAGTATCAATACTACAATGGAGAAGTAGGCCTACTCTGTTAAAAGTTAAAGACTAAAAGTACAAAAGTATTGGCATCAAAATATACTTAAAGTAGGCCTAGGCTACCAAAAGTAAAAGTACTCATTATGCAGAATGTCCCGTTTCAAAGTTATCATTATGTCTAAAATGTATATTTTTTATGTGTTCTATATTCTACTATATAACAGGCTACTTTTGTTTCTTGAATGCATGGTGCAACTTTAGTTCGGCTATATTCACCAAAATCATCTTGTGTGCTATTCAACATGGCGTGACACAACACTATAGCATAATAACTTCCATTATAACTTCCAGGCTAAATAGCACAGCCTGCTACCTTAATGATACACTGGTTGGACTTGGAAATAACAATATAAGTTCTCTGTAATCAAATGTTTTAATGTTGAAGAGCCCCCTGCTGCTGCCTCTGATATTAGCTACCTACACGGAGCCTATTTTGAAGTACATGGGTAAATGTTGAAATAAAAAATAAATAGCCTAATACAAACTGACAGTGTTATCAGCTTCCCCAGCGTGGGTGAAATAGGCTCTCTCTCCCTCCTTCTCTCCCCCCCCCCACCCCTGGCCGGGTTATGGCATGGGTGAAAAATAGGCTCTCTCTCCCTCCTCCCTCTCTCCCCATCCCACTCCCCCCCTCTCCATGTTTTAATTAAAAAGTTTGAGAATCACTGTAGATTATTATAAGATAGCAGATCTATAGGCTATTTTCGATAGTAGTTGTCCGACAAAGTACATTAGGCTTTGCGGTTAATGTTCAGTATTCAGATTCGGTCATCGTAGTTAAAGTGGTCACAAATAGCCTAATACGTCTGTAGATTTGGACCAAATTCATATTCCACGTAAGATGGTTTTCCATTAAATTGCAATAAAGGTTAGTTGCCCTGTGCATGGTGCTGTGTTCCATCAACTCATAGTCTTTTGGGTAGGCTATCTGGCTATGAGTTGATGGAACACAGACTCTACCTATTATTGAAATAACAAAAGCAGCCCCCATGAAGAGTATGCATGAGTGTGGAAAACACATTTTGTAGCCCACATGGTCAAGATAAAATTCATTACTTAAACCCTGGAGGACATTTATCATGAGCTACAGTGACCTGGGTTATTACTATCATTCCTAGACCATGAAGTATTGGAGAGAGGCACAGCTTATCTTCTTTGCTCAAGACAAAAAAAAAGTGTTTAATCACACAGACCTCGCTCACTTTGGACGTGATTTATCGTGGTAGTGATTAAACACGCCTCCTCCTTACTGTGGCTGCCTTGAAAAGGAGTCTCAGCCAAGGATCTGCAGGCGGAAATGCTCTACCTTAAGTAGAGGGAGGCTGATCAGTGACTGAAACGTCCCTGGTTCGACCCCAGAACTGACAGTAGGGGGTATTCCAGCTGTACATCGACGTCAGTGTTTCTCAACCTGGGGTCCGGGCCCCACCAAAGATCACACAGGGGGCGCGAGGCCTTGTCTGTTTGGAGGTCATCCAAAACTTGATTTCATTCACTTTAAAACTGGCATCAGTCTTTTGGGCATGTGATTACAGCATTAAAAAAACAGTAGAAAGTCTTTTTTTAAATCGCCTATTTTCTCTATTTGTTGTGCGTGTGTGGAGGGTCTCAGCTTTTGTCAGATGTAAGAAGGGGGGCTCCAAGGATAAAAAGGTTCGGAACCGCTGCTCTACTCTGAAGTGCAGGGAGGCTGGCCAGTGACTCAAAAAGTCCCTGGTTCGACCCCAATACTGACAGTAGGGTCTATTCCAGCTGTAAACCGGTGACTGGAGAGTGGCTGGTACAACTATTGTACATAGTGCGCACCAACACTGCCAAATGGCGATGCTGCCGCTGTGCGCAATCCCAACGTGCCACATTGTCCTCATTGTACCCTGACACTTTCACCACACTGTCATCGCTGCCTATGAGGAGAGACAACGTCATTCATTGTGTGTGTATCTGCCATTGATATATTTTTGGCTGTTGTGACAACACATTCAGATCATTCCCACTCAAAAATGCCTTGGTGAGTGACATGAGAGATGATAGACTGAGGCCTATAGACTGTAAAAAAAAAAGATCTGAGATTTGTACACTCTCAGAGTTAAATTAACACTGAGAATTGTACAGAGAACAGTATAGAACTGGGTAAAGTGAAGGCACTATCACTTACAAATGGTCTCCTTTCTCTGCTATGAATGTGATGGCCTTGTCATCGACGGACACAGAGAGAAACTTGTAGTTCTAATGTAACAGTCATCATAGATTTACCAGTAAACAGCCTGTCTCAAACAAACACATACAGTAAGAGAGAACCATTACATGGCTTCATGTGCGATAAACATGTTTTACAACATTGTAAAATAACCATAGTTATAAAGAACACTCATTAAACTGCCGACAACAACAATGTGTAAAAATCCATCCAGCAGCACCCCAAACACAAAAGCTCATTATTTCCTACACCAGGATTATGCAGGCGGTTGCAGGCAATGGCCAATAGGCTTTCTTGTCAATGCAAATTCATTTTGAAAATTGTATATATATCGTTGCTGTCAGGCAGAAACCTTGCATCTCCATATTTAATATTTTTATGTTTTTTATTTGAAAAATGAATGCTATAGGTCATCCTTTAACCATTTAAGCCCTATCTTATGCTTCAGCGTATACGACAGTGTTGCGCAAAAGTAGCAAAAACTTTCAATTTGTCAAAGCTCACAACGTGTTGGATTACATTCTCTATTTTAGAGAGGAAAGTAGTAATAACAATACAGTAATATAAATTATTACTTTACAGCCCAACACTGCATTTAACCGATGAAAAGTATGAACTAAATCATATACCTATATTGGATTCAGGTTCTTTTTTCCATTTCCTGAAAAGGGACAGATTTGGACATACATGATAACATTTTCTGCAGATTTGCAACGAATTTTTAATGACTATGCAAACAACTATTTATTTATTATTTTACATTGGACTTCTGCTTTTCCCAACGAGTCCTATGCTAATCTGAGTTGCTGCTGTCAGCTTCCAGCTACTGTACTGTTGCAGTCGGTAGTGTAAATACATGTTTGAGAGAGTGTGAATAAGCAATAATCAACTCTGGGGTTGGTACTGTAGCTGTCTCCTTCTAGCTTTGGCCTCCATTGCAACTATTATTTGAAGTTATTTTTAGAGCAGCAATACCACACTTCCCTTCACAAATGCAGGTGCCTTTCTATTTTTCTCTCACAAGTTGCAAAGTCAATTACCAACACAGCACAGACAGAGAGGATGCATGTAGATTTCATATCCTGTGCAATTGAGCTCTCCAGTCTCCACTCAGCGTGAAAAAGGAAGCACATCGACAATGCATAGTAAAGACCCGGCATAAAGTCCCATTTCCTATGTGTATATTGCATCGTTTTTGATGCTAAGTACTTCATGACAGAATGAAGAGGAAGGTTGGTGCATTGTTTTGAGAGTGATACTGTTCAGAGAAGTATAGCATCATAGTAAATGGTAAAATGGTGCATTTATATAGCGCTTCTATGCGCTTTACATTGATTGTGCCATTAAGCCATTCACACACACATTCATACACCGATGGCGGAGGAAACCATGCAAGGCACCAACCTGCTCATCAGGAGCAATTAGGGGTTCAGCGTCTTGCTCAAGGACACTTCGACACTATCTCTAGGAGAGCGCCCCAGCCCGGGATCGAACTGGGAACCTTGCGGTTTTCCAGCTCACACTACCCGGCCACTCTACCCCTGAGCCACTGCTCATAGCTGCTGCCCCTGCACTGTGTGTGTTGCAGTGTTCACTGTGATGTAAGTAAAGTTATGTCTATAAATGGGACTGTAATTTGCCAGTGAGGCTCTTCTGTATGAAGGCATTGTCATCTTCCAAGATTTAGTGAGCAACAGAGACCATCTGGTCGCTGGAGTCATGACTGTGCTGTCTGCAGGTCCAGGAACAAATGCTTCCTCACATGAGACCACAATGCAATGTCATTGTCTTTACTGCCCCTGCTATTACATCTGGCTGTAAAATATGGTCAGAGGCATGGTGTACACACACACACACACACACACACACACACACACACACACACACACACACCTTGCTGTCAGAGATCATAATGTCCCTTCAAGGTGCAAAGCCGAGGGAATGTACACAGTATATCAATATTCATATGTATCTAACACACTGTGATAGAAGCATGCGATCATGTATGACCTTGAGCTTTTCATTTGTAACTAACATAGTGATGAGTGGTGAGGTTTAAATCTCTTTCTGTCCTACGGCGATCACAAAGTATATTTGTCAGGGTGGACAGCAGATAGTACTTCTACACAGTGTGTTGGACAGTACCAGCAGACTCCTTGCTAAATGCCTATACACGGACAGACATGGAGAAGGAATAAAATGCCTCGACAGGAAATCAATACAGCTTCATGTATACTTTACAGCCCAACTAAATACGATGCCAAGCACCAAGGATAAAAGTTGATTCAAAGTTTATACATTTTAATTGTTTTGTTTAGTCTTTTTCAAACCTTAAATTGATTTAGCCATTTCTGTGTGGCAGAGGCAGCTTGGGTGGAAAGGAAACAGAAGGGCTTGAGTGGGCGAGAGAATTCTGGCTTACAGCAGAGGTCCCTCGTCAGAGTTGGCGTTAACACAATCCTTGTCACTGCTCTTGATTGTAGTGCGTCTGACATTTTGTCAGGGTGCCTTATGCGCCCTTTGTGAATTCCAGGAACACTGTGAGCGCAGGATCTCCCAGACAGGCAACCTAGACAGAGAACAGACATGAGGAAACCGACACAGCACTCCACAACTCCCTCCAGAGACTGTGGAGTCCAGGCAACTGTTCTATTTCTGATAATGTCCTATTTTTTTTTTCTATCACAGCAACTAGATCAGTAGATTGTAATCAGCCTAGAGTATGGAGCTAAACATAGACACAGGTCAGGTAACGGGTAGAAACAAACTTTGTTTCCAAACACTCTAGCACTGATGTAGCTATCCGTACATAATTGTAAATGCATATGGTAAACCTGCATTGACGTGTCTAATAATGTTGTGTACATGACATATGTCATATTAGTCTGTCCAGGTGGGTTTACATTGCATTCACTGCCCCAATGTACTGTTCTCTCACAGTCTCTAGTGTGTCTGTAAACGTGGGTGTTGTGCGCACTCAGCATTAGCTGGCCCCATCTCAGGAGTGAACCCCTACTGTATTTCTTCCACCATTCCAGGCTGCAAACAAATGCAGCAATAATAAATACAGTGTGTGGCACAACATGCACAAAGAGGAAGTTGTAATTACTAGCGTATTAACTCCAAAGGGATGTAACACAGGGTTAGTAGTAGTAAATGAGCAGTGTAGTCAGCAAATTAAATGTTCTGAGAGCAGTGCAGGAAGGATTGTAGACAGAAGATACTATCTTTGCAATAGTGTGAGGTTGATGCCTTTATAAACAAGGAACACATAACAGATTCCAGTCTTCAGAAACAGCTTTGCACATTGTGTTATTGGATCAAAGTGATCCAAAACATTTCTCTGGAGCTTTCTCTGCATGCCACACTTGGATGTCATTACCATAGCATTTCGAAGGAAAACAAGAAAAGAAAAAAGGTAGCATTGTCCATGGCAACAACCAACACAAAACAGAAGAATACAGTATTTTTGTGCTTAATTGTTGCTTTTTGTGATGGATGAGAAACAGGCTGTTACAGTATGCTTCACATGTGGCAGTGGTATTTTGTTTATGGTTCTGTGTCTCCCCCTACTGGTGACTTACTTTCATTGCCATGACACCATCTAATTACAGTACATGGTAACGCAAAGGGTTTTTAACCACTTAAACCCCTGTAGTCTAGAGAACTGGACTTGAGTTACAACTGTAGTTTTTCCGTCTACACCAGATCTCTTCGCCAAAAATATCCGATGTACAAGCTCACCATGCGATCTGCTATATTTGGCTAATGTTACCACCAGAATATGGATGCTGGGTTGTAAGTGATCAAGTTAATGTAATAAAAGGACTTTTAAGAGGATCTTTGTTGATGATGATCTAACAAGACATCAAGGGCAGGATGGTATGATTGATGATACAATGATCATAATGTAAACTGTTAACAACATTACGGCTTGGTGAAGAAGAGGTCCTTTTTTAAGTCTGATGGTGAAACGGCAAGTCTGTTTCTACCTGTGAACCATCAACCGATGTAGGCTATCTTGACCTTCCAGTTGGGCCCTAAACCAGGGGTTCCCAAACCTTTCAGCTTGTGACCCAAACGTAAAAAAATACATTGTAATGCGTCATGAGCTTGTAGATCTACTATTTGCACTTAGTTTAAATATATTTAGATTTTGATTAATGGACTTTTTATTTTATTTACTGACATTATTTCGAAAAAGCCAGTACACACACACACACACACACACACACACACACACACACACACACACACACACACACACACAAGATTGGCTATAGATTGCCTATTGTGTGTGTTTTTTCAAGTTGAAATGGAGTATGTAAGTTAAAGCATGTTGAAGTAACATGAATGCAAAAGGTGAAACAAAGCTTGACAATGCCATAGACTTAAAGTTAAATATTTAAAAAACTACAAATTCTTTCTAAGTAAAAATCACATAAGCATGCGTGTCTACAGTAAGCTGACATTTTTAACATTTTGAATAAAGTTTCTATATAGGTGAAAGTATGAAGGAGTTGTGAGGCACCACGTTCTTCCATTGAAATGCATTCTAAACTTTAAAGTAAAATATTTAAAAGATTCATGAACAAGCAGAAGTGTCCACAGTAAGCTGAACATGTTAAAGTTTGAATGTTTTTTTTTTGTTAAAGTATGTATAGGAGTCTGACTAGTGGGGCGCCAAAGTTTTTGAGGAGATATAGTGAGGACATCATTGGTGTGCTTGCTGCTGACTGACTACGGTTATGTAAAAAAGATATATCCTGTAAAATGTCTTTAGCTAGAGTTCACTGCATGGCTAAATTATACCCCCGACACCAGTATGCCGACAAGAGCAGTTGGACCAGACCAGGAATGAAGGTTGAAAGTGGTTTTATTGCCAGTTGGTACAACACATGTGATGATGATGATGATATGGTGGTGATGATGATTTAACTAAATAGGAGTGAAAGACAGAAACAATCAGTAACTTAAACAAACAGAAAGCATAAACAGATCAGCATAAGTGTCTATCAAACAAATTAAACCAAGGAACATAAGTCTAATAACAGAAAACAAACGTACTTATAATGCATCGGAAGTGCTCACATAGTTGTGATTTCTTGCAGTGAATCTCCAGAGAGACAAAATGTTGTCTACTAGTTCAACCTGAGCTTATATAGGCCCACCCCAGCTGAACCAAACTAAACTCAGATTGGGCCCCGCCCACCACTAAGTGACATGATCAGTTTGTGAACTCCAATCCACCCACTCTCAACTTGAGAGGGGGTGGATTTTGTACAATATCCAATCACACAAAGATTTGGCGGCCCCCTTGGAGTAACTCTGAGGACCCCCAAGGGTTCCCGGACCCTCTGTTGAAGACCCATGTTAGACAATTCTACATTTTCTTATCCTTTGTAGCCTACATGGGAGAATTAGAAACCACACACACAGACACACTTTCACTGTTGTAACCTTCCTGCACTGGACTGGACATTCAAATATCCACGTTGTGATATTTATCAACGGTTGACACATGCATCGATTGGTCAGCAGTCAACACCACCCGAAGATGGACAGCGACAGGCCAGCACGGGTCACAGCGAAAATCTTGCCAAATACAAATTTGCCTTTGAACACTAAACATAAAAAGTTTAGTGTTCTGACGGCAAATCTTGCGAACGTCCAATGTTGACTGGTGCTAGATCCCATGAGAGTGTGTTGCTGGGATACAGAAATGTCGATAATAAAGTAGATTTTCTCCTGATTTGTCTCTCTGAAAAAAAGCCATTTTAGTTTCAAAATGTTCCGAATATTGTGACGATCTGGTCCAATATTTAGTTCAGTGACCATGGAGCTAAAGAATGGTTCATAAGCTTTGTTCACTTTCACTCTCCCATTGAAATGAATAGACTCCAACATGCTTCCTGTCTCCTAAAATGGCGTATCTGGTAAAGAATATTTTGATATTTGATTTTGTCCATATCGCCCAGCCCAAGCCTTATGTGCCCAGTAGTGATAACAATGGACAACACTTCTTATTAACGCTTTGGCCTTTGGGTGATTCATGGAACTGATTTCCAATCCTTACTCAACGCTGCTATTTAAACATTTTATTTGAGAGAGACCAAGCACATTTGTATTTGAAAATGGCAAAGACAATATATTTAAGTAGAATAAGAACACAGAGCTTCAATTCGCTGTAATGTGTTTTGCATAATGTGTAGTGACCCAATGGCCCTTGACACCTCAACAAAAGTAGGGTTCACGCACGAGCAGACGCTGTTCAGAACTGGGAGTACAGGGGTCTTTATTGAGGTCACATTCAGTCTGAAAGACCACCCAGTTGTGCGGACGGGGATACCCATTCATGACAGTGTGACCCAGAGCCTAAGGTTTGCCGTGATGACAAGTGAGAAAAAATAGTCATAATTCTGTCATCCACATATGTGACCTATGGCACCCTCGATGAAAGAGGGTTGTCACCAAAACGCTGCATTTGACCTTTAGACTGGCATAATCACAGGAGGAAATATGACGAGCATGAAAGACACAAAACTGTAATTCAAGTCGCTTCTACAGCCACCCATGTGCTTAAGATTAATCCCCTGTGTCTAAGAGGGGTGTCCACACATCCCTCTCTGTTTGAACTCCATCAGAAAGACCTTTTTGTGCAATTTTCAAGTCGACACCATTTCTGTCCTGCAGAGGGCAGTGCATTGATGGAAATCATCAGTGAGCATGAATCTGAGTGAAGAACTCTCCTCTTTTTTTGTTGGAAATGTTTTTCAAGTTGTGCGACCTCAGTGTAGTAGTCTAGTATGAAAGAAACCACAGAGATAACTTAGAGTGATTATGATTCCTCTTGTTATGAATGATGTCAGACAAATTGTAGTAGGCCTAATTGGTGTTGGTAGCGCATCAGGGTCTTTCACTCACAATAGTATCCCTATCTTGGGTCTGTTTCAATGAGCAATGAGTCACATCCTCCTACATTATGACGTTTGACTTGAGATATGACAGTCCAGTCCCTACACAAGGACTCTCTGAGCGCTCATTGTGTTTTTGATTAATGGTCTCTCTTTCATAAAAAAAAAAACTCTGAGGGCACTAATTCC